>NC_044031.1:30721747-31077323 GCF_901765095.1 Microcaecilia unicolor | reverse complement strand
AGCACGGCTCTTTTGAGAAATCAGTGTTATGGCAGTTGTTGAAATATATTCAGGACAATAAGACAAAGGATTCCTTGAAGAAACATTTGCATGTCTGGAATCTTTTTACTGTTACCGCTGATATGTGGCGGTATGATAAACAACAATGTCAGGATAAAGCTTTTGTAGCTGAGCGGCAGAAAGCCAGGCAGGATAATACATCACACTGTCTCACACCAAGTGCACCACCGTCTTATGAACATAGTACTGCTCCTGGAATATATCCCAATTTAAAAAGTTTAAAAGAAATACAAAAAGAGGCAGAAGAATCAGATAAAACGGCTGCAGGATATGAGCCTTGGGATAGTAAGATTGTCCCGAAGCCGCCAGCAAAGCCAAAGCCACGCGCAGTACCCGTGTGTTCATCACATACTGATACTGACTCTGACCGTCAAACTGAAGATGAAGTTTGTTCTAAATCTGAGTCAGACTTAAGAAAGAAAAAGAAATCTGTAAGTAGAAGAGGGAGGGAGCAGGTTGACATTGAATTAAAAGGTGTTTTTACAATGAAAGGAGAAATGATACAACAAAAGAACCCCTTGACAGATGATTTGCAAGATCCTGTTGTAAGACCAAAAGATAAGGGAGGAAAAGATGCAGGGAGACGGGATGATACAGAAGGAAATGTCCCAGATAAGGAAGACTTTTTTAAAGGACTAATGTCCTTACTCCCAGTGGATTTTGTACACAAATATGGCCATAAGTTTTGGGATGAAGTGGTCCGGACATATTTAGATAATGATGTTCGTTTGCCTATTGATTCACGGGGTCCGAGTTGCATGGGAGATATCGATAAATTGATAGAAAAAATACGCAGAAGAGGGACAGAATGGTCAAATCAGATACATATTTTGGAAGGTTTAAACCTATGGAAAGGGTTGTTGCAAAATCAGATGTTGGAAACTTTGGAACAAAGTAAGAGTTCTGTAGCTACGAATAGACAATTACCCATATTTACACGTACAGGGCCATTAGGACAAAGACAGGAAATATATAAACCTTATAGTCCAGTTGATATTAGTACGTTAGTCAATAAGTTGCCAAATATCCAAAAGGGTGCGCGTATTTGGCTAGAACAGATGGATGCTTTAACAGCGGGAACACAGTTGGCAGTAGGAGATTTTAAAGCCTTTTGTACTGCTGCAGGAGTTAGTCTTGCACAACTTGCGGTGCAGTCTCAGAATCCGGCAATATTAAACCATACGCGAGATGGTGCGGCATTTGTGGGAAATGCTAGGCAACAACTCACAGGTGCCTTACAGATCATGTATCCAACTGAAATAGATTTTTCTGCTATAACGACCTCTAAATGGAATACAAAAGATGACTTTGCTACACATTTAATGAAGTGTATGCAGATATATAAAGCTCAGACTGGGGATGACCCAGATGTTGCTCCTGCCTCTGCTATATTTTTACATCTATTTTTAGTTACATTACCTATGAACATGAGAAAGAATTTGGATAATGTAGTGGCATTGGCAACTAAACCATGGCCTGAAATCCGTGCTACATTGTTGCATTTTAGTGCCATTCATATTAAAATGCTTGAGACACCCGGAAAAGAGCAGCAGAAATTGTCAGATAAATTAGTGGCCATGCAGATTAAAGAAATTGAGGATAAAAAGGTACAGAAAATTAGTAAAGAGCAACGACAGCCTGTTTATTATATGACGCCAGGACAAAATGATAATCAAAGTTATCCTAGGCCTTATCAGCAATACCAGTATCAACAGGGTTATCAACAACCTTATAATCAGAATAATCGTGGTAGAGGTATGGGACGAGGAAGAGGGAATAGAGGAAGGGGTTTTAGTCAACCCTCTCCCAACAGACGAGCAAACGTTCAATGTTGGGTATGTCAAAATTGGGGACATTATGCGAATGAATGTCCAGCAAGACAGCCAGCATTTCCAATAGTGCCAAATCCTATTAGTCAGCCTCAGCAGTTAACACAGATGCCCCAGAACTTAGGGCAAATGATAGGGTCTAACAATCCATTTGTACAGACACAGAATGCGATTCCAGAAACTCAGAATCAGCAGAATATACCACTCCAACAATTCCCTTTATGGGAACAGGAGAAAGATGAGGAAGATGTTTACTGACTAACCGAAGAGGGAAATGATGATTTTACTTTTTCTTTGTCCAACCAAGAACCCTTTATCACATTGTTTGTAGGGCCTGAAAAGATTCCTATGTCCTTTTTAATTGACACCGGAGCCACTAGATCAGTATTGAGTACTAGAGTTAGGGGTGTACCCTTAAGTAAAAAGATAGATACATTAGTAGGATTTGAAGGAAAAAAGCAGGATAAGCGTGTTACTGTACCTACTGAAGTAATTTTAAAAGCATCTGGACCAAATATGAGGGAAATGAACAGGAAGGGAATTATTGATTTTGTGTTGGCAGAAAATTGCCCGGTAAATTTATGTGGCCGAGATTTACTCTCACAGTTAGGACTTACTTTAAAATTTCCCAGATGTAAACAAAGTTTGCTGATTTCAGTTGTACAAGATATGTTTTATGTTGACGAGGATGATGAGGGTATGCAGGTGATGCAAAGATTACCAGCAGATTTATGGAGCACACCTGATGATCCCTATGGATTAGCTAAAATGGAGCCCCATGTGATTCGCCTTAAACATGAGGGTGATGGTCCTGTCTGGCCACCATACCCTATAAGGCCGCAATTATTATCCAAAACTTTGCAGCATATTGATAAATTATTGAAACATAATATCATTGAACCGTCTAACTCGCCGTACAATACTCCTCTTTTTCCAGTTCCTAAACCAAATGGTGACGTAAGGATTGTTCATGATTTACGAGGTTTGAATGATTTAGTAAAAGCTCAGTTTCCAGTATGTCCAAATCCTTTGACATTATTACAATCACAGCCTATCTATGCATTTAATTCGGTTATAGACTTGTCCAATGCTTTCTTTGCCATTCCTTTAGCAGAGGAATCACGAGATTTAACCTCATTTACCTTAGACAATAAAGCGTATCGTTGGACAAGAATGCCACAGGGATATACCGAAAGTCCATCTGTTTTCTTTAAGCAGATAACAGAAGACTTGAAATCATTTAAACAATTGTTGCCTGACACTGTGTCTCTGTTCGTGTATGTGGATGATATTTTATTATCTGCATCCACAAGGGAGGAATGTCTTTCATGGACAGTAGCGCTGTTTTATCAATTACTATCAAAGGGTTATAAGTGTAATCGCAATAAGTGCTTTGTGTGCAGGGAAGAAGTTACCTTCCTAGGGCAAACAGTTTCAAGTAAAGCTAAGGTTATAACACGAGAAGCCCTGACAGAAATTTTGAAATCCCCATTACCAAAAACACTTACTCAATTGAGAGGATTGCTGGGCTCTCTTAATTATTGTAGACAATGGATCCCTAATTATTCTCAATTAGTTAGCCCACTATATCGACACTTGCGTGTACCGGCTGGCACACCGCATAAGACTCATATTCAGCTTACCCAGAGTGATATTGTTATTATACAATTGTTAGTAAAACATTTAGTATCATATAATCCATTAACCACAGTAGACCCCAAAGAAGAGATACATTTATGGATTAAAGATATGGGCACTACTTGGGCAGCAATGGTAAATCAACAAGACACCTTTGTGTCACCTGTATCATTTTTATCAGGAACCTTTAGTCCAGTAGAAAGGGGAATGGAGAACATTCCTCGTTTCCTGGTAGCTGCAGTTGCGGCCGTTGAGAAATGGAGAGCAGTTATGCCTTTCGGTCCTATCATTATTCACTCTGACCATACAGTCCACAACTTGCTGTCTACTAGCCAGATAGCATTAACTAGTACGAGATTTGGAAAATATCAGGCCATATTAATAGGACAAGATGTTCGTACCCAGCCATTGACTAAAGAAAATACTAAACGAATGGATGCATTATTTAAATTAGAACAAGAGACTCAGGAACATCTAGATGGGTTAAAGGATATTCCAGTTTTTCGGTTACTTATATTTGAGCCTCTTGAAGGAAAAGGAGACATTTGGTTTACTGATGGAGCACAAACAGGCGAGCATGCTTCATTTTCAGCACTTAAGGTTCAATCAAATCAAGGAAACACTGAAATTTGTAAAAAGATTCAAAAACGATTGCCAGTAGGCACAACAGCTCAAGAAGCAGAACTAACAGCAGTACTAGAAGCTGTGAAACAATTAGGGACAGAAAAGAAAGGGACTATATATACTGATAGTTCATATGTAGTTAGTTCATTGCAATATCATTTGTTAAAATGGAAAAGAAGGGGATTTTTAACAGCAGACGGAAAGCCCCTGAAACATGAAAGTTTATGGGAACAATTGTTAAACTGTTTGAGTGATAGAGAAGGAAGAGGATTACATACAGCCATTGTTTGGGTTCCTGCCCATACAGGAGAACAGACATTCGAAGCAAAAGGGAATGATTTAGCTGATAAGGCAGCTAAAGAGGTACTTTCTACCATGGTAATTACCCGTGCTCATATACAGTGTACTGAGACACCATATCCACCAGATGTCTCACAACCCCGAGAAAAACCAACTGAAACTGAAAAATTGAAATGGCAGAATTTGGATTGTACAACACACCCTGACAAAAGTAAATGGATACATCCTAGTGGAAAAATATGCATGTGTACTTCAGAATTAATTAATAATTTCTATAATTGGCATGTTACATTACATTTGTCTGCTTCTGACATGAGTAAAGCAATGGAAGCTTCATTTTGGCATCCTAATATGCTTTCTTATGCCACAAGAGTTGTACTAAATTGTTTAGTTTGTTCCAAAAATATAGTACACAGGGGACCAGTTATTTCTCCCGGATCCATTCCAATTCCCACCGGACCCGGAGTAGAATGGCATGTGGATTTCACAGATATGGTAATACCGGTAAAAGGTAAAAGGTATCTCTTGGTCTGGGTGGACGCTTTTACAAAATGGGTAGAAGCGTTCCCCTGTAAAAAGGAAAATGCACAAGTAGTAATTGAAACTTTTTTGCAGAGAATATTGCCAGCACATGGTTGTCCTCAGAAACTTGTTACAGATAATGGTAGTCATTTTGTCAACGCTTTGGTCAAAGATATGACTGAATTGTGTGGGATACTGCACCGAAGGGTGGCAGTGTATAGGCCCACTTCCAATGGCCTAGTAGAACGATACAATGGTCTTTTAAAGACTAGATTACGTGTGCTCTTGCAAGCACTAGCAGGAAAGGAAAAGAAATATACATGGATGGATGTGTTACCATTGGCGATATTTCAATTAAGATCCCATCCTAGCACAAAGCTACAGATTTCACCCTTCCAGTTGCATACAGGACGAGACCCCAGAGGGGTACCTGTCGAAGAAATTAATAACGATAATGAAGGAGTGACTAACTATTGGAAACAAATAAATCCAATAATAAATTTGACAAGAGATATGGCAATAGCCAAATCTAAAGAAGTTCCTAACATGACTTTTTGTTCATCTTTTTCTGTAGGTCAGAAAGTACTTCGGAAGAATTTCACACACAAAACCTGGAAAGATCCTATCTACGTAGGGCCATTTGAGATCAAGGAATTAACTCATACAACAGCAAGATTATCAGACCATACAACTTGGGTACATTTGTCTGATATACGTAAGGTTCATGATCTAGGACTACCTGAGGAAATAGAAACCACTATTGCACCTCCAGAGAGCAGAGAACATTGATTAACAACATTACCAGTGAAAAAGGATTATGAAGGCTTTTGTAATCTGTTTGCTGGTAGGACTTACTTATGGACTCAATACATATGTTGAGAGAATTCAACATGCCTCAAAGACTCTTAATCTGACTAACTGTATTGTTTGCACTCCACTTGTTACTTCTGTACTTACCATTCCAGCACATGTTCATCCTTACTCTATGATTAAGTTACAAGGTATTCATAACTGTTTCAGTAATGGTACCTGCTATTTGGGTCGGGGTCATGAACACAGACAATATTGGACCAATGTTACTGCTCAACGCCTGCCTTCTTTGTTTGCTCATACCATTCCTGCACTAAACTATTGGTGTCTGATAAACTCTAGTTCACTTCAGGGTATGATGCCTAATGTTTTATGTAATTATACTTATGACATACAATCTCGAAATTGGACTGTGTTACAAGGATCCTATGTCATAAATCAGACTGCAACATCTATAGCTTGTGCTAACAAAATGTTCTGTAACCGAACGTTGACAACTTCTTATGTGACTTCTACTAACCTTACTCTTACAAATTTGACTTTCTTCTTTTCATTATGTCAATTTAATGCCTCTTCTATACAAGCCATTACTGCTATGCCTACTGCGTGTTCTTCACTTAAGGCACTAAATAATCCTATTTTTCCTTTTTCTCAAACATATGCTTTATATCATAACCTAACTTCTCTACAGTCTTTACGGTTGGGAGATTATTTGTTATGTGATAATATCCTGTACACCTATCTTCCATCATGTTATAAGTTCTGCACTCTTGTTCAACTAAATTTATTTGATTTGATTATTCCATTAAATGACACATCACATAGTTCTAATAGTCAGAGACGACGTAAAAGAGATGTTTCTAGTACCTCCTTTAGTGCTTTGACAGGAGATGACCAAGCTTTACAATTAGCATTAGATTATATTAACAGTACCTATCCTATGACTAAGACACGTTTAGATGCTTTGTCAGCCACTGGATGGCTTCCATTTGCAGGATCTGCTATTGCAGCTGAAATGGGTATGTCAATCAGACGCTTACAATCACTATTACATGTTGTAACACATGAATTAGATATAGCTATAACAGCACTTCAAGAGGAAATTGATGATACAGCGAGATATGCAATGCACACACGCATGGCGGTTGACTTTATGTTAGCCCAATCTGGAGGAGTGTGCGGCATAGTGAATGATACATCGTGTTGTTCACTTATTAGAAATCAATCAATAATTGTAAAAAATGCAATGCAGCGCATCCTTTCACTGGCAAGAATTGAAGTGAGTGATTATAGGGGAATTTTAGACACATCTTGGTGGGATTCAATAACCGGATGGTTTGGATCCCTGAGCCCATGGTTAAAGGGTCTTGTTTCAGTCACAATGGTCTTCATAGTTGTAATACTGTTGTTGCTTTGTCTTATCCCATGCTGTATGAAACTATGTGGGAACATGATGACAAAGATAACAAATACTACTATGATAACACATAGGGAACATGTTAACATATATCCAGGACATGGACAGACAAAGGAAAGAATGGCATGTAATAAAATCTATTCAAAGATTAATCATGAATAACACTTGACAGAAACTGTATGCTAGCTATGACGGCCTCTAGAAAGGGAGTAATGAGAAATACTATATCCCCATAGAGCTCAAACATGCTAGACATACTATAGTGTTTGCCAAAAAAAAATTGTGAACGCTGCATACAGCGTTCAAGGGAGGATTGTATATATTAAAACTGACAAAATGGAGTCACAAATATAAAATGGACTCCAGAAGTGCAGCTGGAATAGCTGACACTGAAAATCTGACATTATAATAACCTTTATAAAGAATGTACTGAGAACCCTGAGTAAAAAGGGAGTAGAGGCAGGATGTCTACAGCATGACCATGAGATGAAAGTAAGAACAGAGGTTGGCAAGACATGTGAAACAGGTGTCTGATAGTACTGCAGAAGGGAAAAAAAGGGGAGAGAAAGTTAGACGCCAGAAGGTTTGAGATAAACTAGTAACGAGCTAAATGAAATGCAAGGAATGTATGATGATGCCAGAATTATATGTATATATGAAAGGAGACATTTGTATTAGCAAGCAACTTCTTACCAGGCAACTTCATCTCTGTATTTGATGAGATTGTTCCTAACTTGCTTCCTATGTAATATTCTTGCATAGCCCTGTCATCCAAATGGCAGTTGAATAAAAAGAAAAATTATACAGCATTTTTGCTTTTATTTCTTTATTTTATTCTTTATTCTTTTTTTGGTGAAGATACTCAGTAAACAAGTTTAGACGAGGAGGTTTAAACAATTTCTTGGTCCTGGCAGCGTGCCAACAGTTGGGCATAGAATTGTTGAGCACGTGTGTTGGGCCCATAAACTGAGACTAGTAGGAACTCCTTTCCCTGTAAGTTGAGCTTGACCCCCACCAGTCTCCCCTCTCCATCTCTAAACTGCAGGGCTGTGGAGCACATGAGCGTTTTTTGGATTAAGATGGCTACTCCCCCTCTGCGACCAGTGGCTGGGGAGCAAAACACCTCTCCTACCCAGTGTTGCCTAAGCTTCTCATGTTCTTCCTGAGAGAGCCGCGTCTCCTGGAGACACGCTATTCCGACTTTGTGTCGATTAAGGGCTGCTAATATTTTAGCTCTCTTGATTGGGGAGGAAATACCCCCCACATTCCAAGAGGCCAAGCGCACCTTACCCCTCGACATTTATATCTATGAGTTCCCCAAGTCGCAAAGATTGTAGATGTTCTATTGCCCCAGGGCACCCAGCCTTGCTCCGGGGTTCTTTCCTTCCTACTGCACACCGTTCCTTTGTGTGTCTCACAGTTGTCTCCTGAGTAGCTATTTGAAGTGTCAAACTGACCCCAAAGTATGTGCCTTCCCAAATGTTTGTATCTTGTGTTGTCCCCCTATAGAATTCCTCCCCCCCCTTCCTCCCCCCAAGTCTACCCCTTCCCCAACTCCTTCCCTTCCCTGTCTCCCTGTCCATCTACCCGCTGTATTACTTGGGAGTCCCTACCATGCACGAGGCCTCTCACCCTAATGATACTAACATGTTCTCAACCAACATTACTTACTGCACCAGTTACAGCCGCCAGAGTCAGCTCACACTATGTCATTCCCAGCTTCCCGGCTCTTCTGTTCTGGCCTCACGTTTTCCAGTCCATTAATAAATTCTTTGGCTGCTTGGTCAGAATCAAACGCTTTCCATCCTCCATCGTGGCGAATGCGTAGCATTGCAGGATAGGTGAACATGAATCTTATCTGGAGGTCTTGCAGCCGGCGGCAAAGTGGATTAAACTTCCTCCGTCGTTCCTGCAGGGAAACTGAGTAATCTTGAAAGATTCGTATAAGATGTCCGTCATACTTTGTTGTCTCCCTCTTTATTCTGTAGCCTCTTAGGATTTCCAGCTTGTGTAAATAGTTGTGAACCTTTAGGATAACTGCACGCGGGGTCTGGCGGCCATCTTGAATTCTACCCACTCTGTGCACCCGTTCCAGACACAAAGCCCCTGAATGATCTGATAAGGCAAATTCTGACTTCAGCCAGTTTTCCACTACCGTGGCTAGGGCCGTGTCGCTGACCGATTCAGGCAAGCCAATTATCCGCAGGTTGCTGCGCCTAGACCTGTTCTCGAGGTCATCTAGTTTCCCAGTGAGTGCTTTCACCGTGTCTTGCAGCTGTGTGACTGACTGTTGTAGCGGGGAGTGAGTGTCTTCTAGCTCTGAGAGTCGGTGCTCTAGTTCCCCTGCCTGTTTCGTGACATCCGATAGCCTGGTTTTGAAGCTTCCAATCTGTGCTGATAATTGCTCGAAGCGCGGTTCCAGTGCTCTGGTCACCGCGGTAGTTAATTGTAGTAGCTGCTCCTCTGTAAAGGAGGGCCCGCCGCCTGATCTCTGGCGCTCCGCGCCCGAGTCTGCTGATCGCGGTTTCTCTGGTTCCTTTTTGGCGCTTCGAGCAGGCATTGTTTTATTCGATTTTTCAACGAATTTGTCCATCCACGACTTCTCCTTGCTCTGTTGGGGTCTTTTCAGCCAACTCTGTGCGGTTTAAACACCGAATTTTGACGGTTTTAGGTGTTCGGCCTCGGAGAGCAGCGATTAACGTCTTGCCCTCTCAGCGCATCACGTGACTCCCAGCAGTATACTTTTAAAACTTATTGACTAGGCTCTGATTGGCCTGGAGTTTGAAATTACCCAGCAATTGTTGCTGGCTGTTGCTTCATTCAACCTGGGAGAAAAGAGAGACAGATCTCTTTGCAAAGGCTCTGTGAACAGTTATATATCCTGATCTTCCCAGGTACTGTTGAGACAGTATACAAATGTTTAGTTAATGCTATAATTGATCCATATTTCAGTTACCCATTATTGTTTGCTGATTGCACATTTTTGTTCATTGTTCAATTTTTAAGACAATAAATAATTGTTTATTGCCTCTGCCTGTCTGGATTGATAAAGAATCCTGGTGGTTTGTGTGCTGGGTCTGTGAGTGCTTCCTGGGAACTGTGAGACCACTAGGAGTGTGGCCCCAGTAACCTAGAAATCACTGGGGATAATTTGAGAGTGGGAGACTTGCCCAAAGGCATTCGTGACCCAGTCGGTGGAAGGAGGGTGCAAGTGTACAGCACAAGCAGCAGGTGCAGGCGGACCTGAGCTGTGCTGAGGACTGACCCTCTAAGTGGCTGTGGGGTAACCCCAGGCGAGTGGCTAGGCATTTCTTGACAGTCCTTGTCCTTTTTTGGTGGCAGCTTGGTGGGATTTTCAGGCTCAGTGTGTGGCGTGAGAGTCACCATCCACTGAGTGGTTCAGAGTCTTTTTTATCTGTAACCTCCAGACACAGAGCACAGTGAAAAAGTGCAGCAATAACAGGGTCCCTTTCCTGTTAAGTTTTTTTTGGTAGTGTTGGGAGAATAGCAGTGTGCTGATGACGACTGGCAGCAGCCAACAGACACTGGAGATACCTGACCTAACAGAAGAGCAATTGGATGGCCTCAGTGAGAAGGTGCAGGACCGGCCTGCACAGAGTTCTCCTGAGGGGAGACCACCAGACTCCTTGTCGACAGAAGCCCATGAGTTGGCAGGGCCAGATGCCATACCTGCTGAGATCCAGCAGATCTACTAGATCAGCTGCGTAAGAAGCGTGAATTCCAAGCTCCTTGAATTCAAACTTTAGACCTTCTGTGGACTCCAACCCTCAATTGGAAAGTTCTTTGACTGGTTTGTTGCTCAGGTTCCAATTAGAGGTGTGCAGGCCAAAAATGTTTGTTTTGTTCCATTTCCCATGGATATAACCCATTTATAAACTGGACTTTGATAGCATATAATTTGTGTTAATCAGACGATCTTTTGAGATTTTTTTTCTGTCAGCTTTTGATAAAGGCATGTGAGTGACTAGAGCAGGCTGTCAGACAATGTACCAGTTTTCCTTCACCATGATAACTGGTGCTATGGACAAGGGGAGAAGAAGCTTTCTGAGGAGGGAAATTATGTGTGTTAAGTTTCTCTGATGAGAGGAGAGTCGTTCTGTGAAGATGTTCAGTGGACACAGAACACAGACGAGAGAGGTGAAAGATGTTAAGAGAACTGACCGAGAACCAGGAAAGCAGGGATTCAAATCCAGCTTCCGTCACTGACATTCCTTGTGACCTCAGTCTGTGAACATGCTGTGCCCTGCAGACCTGTCAGGAAATCACATGTTCTCACTAGAAGTTTCCAGAGAGGTACAGAACCAAGAGTGGAGAACTGAAAGGAAGGGTAGAAGGGTTTATGATAATTTGGGGAAGAGTCTGGTAGCAAAAGTAACCTCCCCCCCTCCCCCGATGAGTTATAAGCTCCCTTTTTACCCACTAAATTTGTCTTGGATTCCATGTTCAGCCTTTGTTCCACGCTATGAGGGAGATCCCTCCTGTCCAGCACTATGCAGAAATCCTGAATGCAGAATCTGCTTGCTATATTCCCATAAGTTGGCACTAAAAGGCACCTGCACATGTTGATGTGACTGTAACAGAATCTTGTTCTTCTTTGATTCATCATTCACCTGTGTCCTGTGGGGGTCTTTTGGGTCACTTTGGGGCAACCGGCACCTCTTCCTCCTCCACCCTCTGATGTTCAGGGCATGCTCGAACTCTCTGCTTAACACACAACTCGAGCAAAAACCAGACACTATCCTCCCACAGAACTCCCTAATGCTCAACGCTATGAGCGCGCCTATATTTGCATCTCATTAGCGTTGAGCATTAGGGAGTTGTTCTGGCGCTATTTCTCTGGCACTGTTCAGTACAGCGCTGGAGGTTTGAGCATCGGGGCCCCAGACCAGCATAAAACCAGACAAGAACTAGGAAAGAGCCTAAGGAACTTCAGGGAACAAAGAGCAGAACTTTCTTTTCTGGAGCCCCAGGAATGGATTGAGCGCTGTCAGGCAAGGAGGTTTAATAGACAGGAGACCAAGTGACATCAAAACGTTGAAACCAATTAGGTTACTCTAAGTTTCCCCTTCTCCGTGCAGCCGTCATTCCGTACACTCAAAACAAAGCAAGTAAACCTATGAGCTGCTGCATCCACGTTGTCATTCTTTATTGCTGGTAGCATTTTTATTCATCTCACTATATTTTCAAACATGCCGGCTTGTGAGGTACTGTATACAGATCTGTACATCTACTGTCTAGAATTTTGGAAGATAGAAATAAGGAAATAAAAATTAAATTTTGGATGTACTGTGTAGAAGTTGTTGTTTACTTTTGCAATGTGGTGGATGCCTGTTCTGGTGTGTGCATGTGATAATCTTTCAATAACTGCCTATACTAATGGCTAAGGATTTCAGAACATGTGGTATCATTAAAGGACAAACTTTTAAATGCCCAGTTGGGTATATATGCTAATCTCAACTTTGTTAAATGTTTCAGACATATCCATCTATTTGTTCCCATGATATAACTGAATTCTATTATTCTGCCTCACTGTATTTTCAAATGTAAGCCACATTGAACCCAACTTTGCTCGGGATAATGTGTGATATAAATGTAAAAAAAAAATCCTCTATCCTCCACCTTTTAAGACACTGCCTACCTGCTGGATAGTGATGGCACAAGGAATTCAAGTTTGGTCAAGTGAAGACTAACTCAAAATAACTTGTTCCTTAGCTGGGCCCTAGTATTACCATATTGAAAATGCGACCATACCATGCCTCTGTGGTTATGCTCCACTAATAAATTAAAAGATTAACTGGATTTCTTGAAAGGATTATATAAGCTTGCATGACTAGGGCCACAAAACAACCTTTTAGGGTGAATAGTGTTCACAATGAGCTCCTTTTATTATCAACCAGATAGAGATACGTTTTGGCACAGTATAAATCATCACAAGGGAGATCACGTGATGCGATGAGCTGAACAGACGTGTTCTGCTGCAGCTCGAGAGCCCTCACTCCTAAATCTATATAACCACCGCAAATATAAAATCCGGAGAACGAGTTCGGGCGGAAACAACTGTATGGACAAATATCTCAAGCAATCTCCCCCTGGCATGGCGCTACGAACGGGAAAAAAAGAAAAAGATAAGCTTAAAGCGCCTACTCTAGAATCCAAGATGGCGGAGGACCCGCTTTCAGCAGGCCAGACTTTTTCGGCGTCGCAACTCGAACAGCTAACTATGGCGGTGGCAAAGGCTTGGCAACCCAAATGGGATGCACTGGACCAAAAACTGGATGTTTTCCACACAAAATTGGAAGGCTTAGAGACGCGCACAGAGGACCTCGAGACCAGGGCTTCTGCTTTGGAAGATGATTCCCGCGGTTATGGCGTGGATTTGCATGATATCAAACAACAACTCCAAGAACACGCGGACAAGTTAGAGGACCTTGAAAACCGTTCCCGCAGGAACAATGTGCGGATCGTAGGTCTATCGGAAAACATACCTGATAAAAACTTGGTGGAGTGGCTTACCGGATGGCTGTCAAAAGAACTGGCGCTATCAGACTCCTTCGGGCCCCTGATTATTGAAAGAGCGCACAGGGTGGGACGCAGCAGAGAACCACAGGGGCGACCACGAGTGATCATAGCAAAGCTGTTAAATTATCGGCATAAAATGGAAGTCCTACAAGGATTCAAGATCCGCAGGGGAGAGTTAAAGCATGAAGGACGACAAATTCTGATGTTCCAGGACTATTCACTAGGAGTTCAGGAGCGGAGACGTAAATTTCACTCTTTATGTTCCGCGCTAGTTCAAAAGCAAATTCGCTTTGTCCTCCAATACCCAGCAACTTTGAAAGTACAAATTCAAGGACAGTGGCGGTTATTTAACACGCTAGATGCAGCAAAAATCGGCCTCTGGGATCAGGACGTCCTGGCAAAAGACTAGAGCGCATGGCAACTTCATTGACCATAAATATAATTCATAATGGCAGTGGTGAGCAAATAATGTTAAATGTATTGTTATATTGGAGTTGAGGGCTCGTAGCACTTCAGGTGATCTCTTACCAGCTCCAGGCTTGGACCTAGGAGCATGGCTATAGGGTTAGATATGAAGGGAGGATGGGATAACAGGGGTAAAAACAAGATAGTAATGGCAGGGCATCAAGGGAGTAAGAGTATAATCAGGCAGGGCAGATTGGGGGAATTGTTTGAACTAAAGAAATCTCTAGTGATAAGTTTTGAGATGGAGATCCTGGGGCTGGGGAGTACTGATAGCAGGATAGGAATGAGGAGTCCGGTCACTGAAAATAGAAATACTAGTAGATGTCCACTAGGATAATATCATGGAACGTTGGGGGTATTAGTTCCCCAATTAAAAGATCCAAGATTATCTCAGCATTAAAGAGGCATAAGGCTGACATTGCTTGCCTTCAAGAAACACGCCTTACTGACTTAGAACATTCTAAACTGAAAAAATATTGGGTCGGTGAGGTATTCGCGGCATCACCCCAAAGCCGCAAAGGAGGGGTGGCGGTACTGTTTAGGAAAGGTCTCCCATACAAAGCAACTGTGATAGATAAAGGAACTAAAGGAGATTACATATTGTTAAATATATGGCTGCAGGGTAAGGAATTGTTACTCTTGGTTCTTTATGGGCCTAATAATCACGATACATCTTTCCTCCCAAAACTAATGGGGAAGTGCTTGCAAAATAAACATGGGAATATGATTGTAGCGGGAGATTTTAATGCAGTGATTGACCCCCGGCAGGATTGTTCAAATACAAAAGAATCACAATATAGGGGAACAAGGGCTAGAGAATTTCAGTCATTTAATAAGACCCTGGACCTGGTGGACCCCTGGAGAGTACATCATCCAGGAGAAAGAGACTACACACACAGGTCGAGAGCCCATGGCTCATTCGCTAGAATAGACTATATTTTGTTGACACGGTCTCTATTTCATCTGGTAAAAAAAACAACAATAGGCCCAGAGGAGGTGGCAGACCATGCGATGGTGTGGGTGGATCTCACCATTAACATAGAATCTAGGGGGAGTAGAGGGTGGAGATTTCCAGCACACTTATACCAAGACCCACACCTGCGGGTACATGTGCAGAAAAGCTGGGAACAATACAAGACTTACAACAGTTGGCATGCTACACATCAGCCTGAACTGTTTTGGACCGCCTCCAAAGCAGTTGTACGGGGGGCTATTATAGCTTATTGTACCATTAAAAATAAAAAGAGAACGGCAGCCATCCTGAGCTTAGAACGCCAATTGCAAAAGGTAAAAAGAATACACTTGCACCACCCGACAGCAGTCACTTTGGAAAACCTAAAAGTGGCTCAGGTGGCGTTGAATAGTCTCCTGCATGAAAAAGAAAAGACATCAGCTCTCTTTTATAAATACAAATTACAGAGGCATGGTAACCGGGCAGGCAGGATGCTGGGACGCCTGATTAAGAACACGGGAACCCCAAGGACGGTTACCGCATTGACAGATGATAATGGGAATATACTGACTGACAACCAAAAGATTGGGCAGGCATTCACGAAATATTTTGCAACACTTTATCAAAAGAACTCCCCCCCCCCCCAGACTCGGAAATAAAAGAATATATATCCCAGGTGGGGCTACCAAGGGTAACAGAGGCGCAGCTAGAAAATCTGAACAATCCCTTAACAATGACAGAATTACAGCACGTGATTAAAACATTGAAGCTGTGGTCTGCTCCTGGTCCGGATGGATTTTCCGGGGAGTACTACAAACTTTTGACAGGGGAAGCCTTGGCCTCTTTGTTAGAATATTATCGGGAGGTGGTAGAGAGGAGGGAATTCCCGAGATATGCTAATTCAGCGCTCATAACCCTAATTCCAAAACCTGGAAAACCCTTGGATAGGGTAGAATCTTATCGGCCGATATCATTATTAAATGTTGACACGAAGATCTTGGCAAAGATACTAGCTGTACGATTGGCGGAATGCCTCCCGTCACTAATAGGCTCAGAGCAGGTTGGATTTGTGAAAGGTCGACAATCGGGCCACAATATTAGGAAGACCTTGATGGCCATGGCTGCTAGCCAGCAGACTGGGACACCCACCCTGGTACTGAGTTTGGATGCCGAAAAGGCTTTCGATCAGGTTGGGTGGAGGTTTATGTTTCAGACGTTGGCGGCCATGGGCATAGAGGGGTGGTTTAGTCAGGCGACCCACACACTGTATAATTACCCCAAGGCAGCTGTGATAGTAAATGGCTCTAGAGAGCCAGAGTTTGAGATTCACCGTGGTACAAGACAGGGATGTCCCTTGTCTCCCCTATTATTCTTGTTGTCTATGGAGCCCCTGTTGCGAAAGGTCTCCTCAGCACCAGATCTCCGGGGGGTTAGTCTGGCAGGACAGGAGGTAAAAATATTAGCTTATGCGGATGATCTACTAGTAATTTTGAGAGAGCCCTCTGAAACTCTAAAGAAACTGCTACAAATAATTGACTTGTATGGGAAGTACTCTGGTTTCAGATTAAACCTACATAAATCTATGGCCCTTCCGGTGATCCCGGAGGTACAGACAACATGGTCAGGAAGCTTTCCTTTTCAATGGACACAAACTTCCTTAAAATACTTGGGAGTACACATTACCATGGATTTGTCAAAGCTCTATGAACATAATATACAGAGGCTGCTGCAAGATAGTAACAAACAACTGGAGGTCTGGGGGCCCCTTCCACTTTCTCTGTTGGGTAGAATTGCCCTATATAACATGGTCATAGCCCCCAGATGGCTGTACTCCTTTCAAGCTCTTCCATTATATTTAAAAAGAAAGGATGAGCGGAAATTGATTAAAATGGTGCAAAATTTCCTGTGGAAGAAAAAACGGTCTCGTCTGCCCTATGCTACATTGTGTATACCAGTGGAGTATGGCGGCTTGGGCCTGCTAAACATAAAATATATGACAGTGGCGAGTGGAATGCGTCACATCAATGACTGGTTCCGGGGAACTCAGGATTACACCGAAACAGCTATAGAGTTGGGCCTGTACCCAGAAGTACATTTTAGCAGTTACCTACACGCGCTTGGGCCTCCTATACCATACATATTAAAAAGAACAGGTATAATGAGTTCGGCGAAAGCCGTGTGGAAATGGATCTGTAAACTGCACAACTTTTCTGCAAAAATTACTCCGTTTCAATCAATATGTGGAAATCCGGCTTTCCCTCCCGGGACCCTATACCCAGCATTCCAGCGCTGGAAAAGAAAAGGAATAGTATACTTACTACAAGTTATCAATTCAGAGGGGCGGATAAAACCTTTCCGGGAACTTCAAAGAGAGTATGGACTGACCCCCTCAGATGAATTCCATTATTGTCAACTAAGACATTATATACAATCTTTGTCCTGGGAAGACCTGGCTGAAGACGTCCAAGAAGAATTGACCTTGGCATATTCACTCACGGCACAACAACGAGTGCCACTTAAATTCCACCACAGACACATCAGAGATACCGCTCAAGAGTTGGACTATGTTAAATTACTGTCCCAATGGAAACAGGATATAGCGATAGATCTTACATTGCCCCAGTTTACAGCACATATATTAACCTTGAGGAAACAATCAGGTATGACTTCACATTGGGAGATGCAGTATAAAGTGGCACTTCGGCTATATATCTCACCAAGAAGAGCCTTTCACATAGGACTCTCATCATGGGGAGAATGCCCCAAGTGTAGAGAACCCGGGGCCACCCTGGGACATATGCTGTGGAACTGTAGAGGAATAGTACGATACTGGAAACAGATAATACAATACGTCTCTGACATATGGCAGACCAGGTGGAAATACAACTCCGGGCTGCTGTTAGGCCATCCAACATTTGTTCACCCCATACCGTCTGGATTTACAGCATTTGTACAAAAAGCAATCATAGTGACTAAACAAGTGATTTTATCGGAATGGATATCACCTCATTATCCATCTCACACTCAGTGGAGGATTCGTATGATAACGCTCATGAGAACTGAAAGAATGGGAGTGAGAGACTTCAAATCTGAAAATGGACGGGCCTACCAAAATATCTGGAGCCCACTTTTAAATACATTGACCCCAGCTGCCAGGAGTAAATTGTTAAATTTCTAGAGATGTCCTGTTTATACCTGATTACATAGGGTGGGGGGTGGGGGGGAGGGGGGGGGAGATACAAGGGAGGGAGGGAAAGTAGGGAAGGGGAGTTAATAAGGGAGAAATATGTTAAAATTTGTTGACTTGCGATGAAAACTTTTGTACAAGAAGTGAACGGTAATTGTGATATGCTGTTTTGTTACATTAATTATGTTGATGCTTGTACGAATTATTGACC
The DNA here is from genome assembly GCF_901765095.1 of Microcaecilia unicolor. NCBI lineage: Eukaryota > Metazoa > Chordata > Amphibia > Gymnophiona > Siphonopidae > Microcaecilia > Microcaecilia unicolor. The sequence goes on along the minus strand of NC_044031.1, from coordinate 31,058,768 downwards.
TCTAATAAATCATCACAAGAACAAAATATAAGAAAACCAATGGGCTGCATTAGGGACTTATAGCCCATTTATGTTTAAACAAAAGAGAAATGCATGAAACAAAATATTTATTTTTATTTTGACTTATAAAACCACTTGCCCCTGAAACATGTTCGAAACAGAATAATCCATTTGTGTATCTAAAAGGTAAACTTCTACAAAACAGATGACAATGTGATTCCATGTGACCCAATGAAAGGAGGGTTTAATTCTACTTCCATTTAATTTCAATATATTCCATCAACTTTATAACACCAGGCTTTCCAAGGCAGATCACAACAGTTAAGACAAACTCATCAGGAATCAGGATATCCTCACTGAAATATGGCCATCTGTATTTTATAGTGTATTTATTTATTTAGTTTTTAGTACAGAAAAATGAGTACAAATACAGAGTTTAAAATTGCTGTTTCTACCAGGCTGGTAGTACCAGCTATAATAATTTTTAAGCTGTTTTAGTGATATTCAATTGTTATTTCATGATATTTATATCTGCATATGGGAAGATTTCAAATAAATTAAAAAGCTGTACAATAAGTTAAAAAAATCTTTTGTCCTCCACCTTTTAAGCCACTGCCTATCTAATTGAAACAGCTTTAGAATAGTTACAGATGGACCAACAATAAAGAACGACAACGTGGATGCAGAAGCTCATCATTGGTTTGCTTGCTTTGTTTTAAGTGAACAGGGATGACGGCTGCGCTGGGAAAGGGAAACTTAGACTGTCTTAATTGGCTTCCTTGCTTACAGTGGGCTAGATAGGCTCACTTCCACTCTTTGGTGTCATGATCATTTCTTCTTCTGCTTGTGTATCAGAGGCTGCCGCCTGGCATTACCTGGCACTGCATCCCCTGCTGCTGCCCACCTCCTACCTGCTGAGCAGAAAGCCCTGCAGCCATTCTCCTGCCCTTCTCCACAGCACGATTTCCAGCCCTGGCTCCCTCTTTACTGGCTCAGTGCAGGCGCACAGCTTGTCTCCTATGAATTCAGACAGAGAGAGACAAGAGACAGACAGTGGGGGGAAGGGGGAAGTCTGGTGACAGATCAGAGAGAAGGGAAGATGGGGAGAGCGGCTTCTGACTGCTGCCATCTACAGGACCCTCCCAACACTGACGCAAGAGAACCTGATCCTCTACAGCAGAGATTTTCAACTTTTTTCATCTGACAGCACACTGACAAGATGTTTAAAATTGTCAAGTCACACCATCAGTTTTTTAAGGACATATGTCCTCATCACCCCTTCCCCGCCCTGCCCCATCCATTTGAGTTGTTCTCTTCCCCCCACCCACACACCCTTAACTTTAAAAAAAAAAAAAACCTCACTAGTCTATAATATTGTTTGATAAAGGCAAGATAAAAATTGAAGAGCTCCTAAGAAATGAGAAAAATTTCTTTGATTTGCACTTCACTTACCCAGAGCCAGAGAAGAAAAGCAATCTTTAGACAAAGCATAAAAGAATGATGAGTTCTTTTACTCACTGTCTTACTATACTAACAGCAGAAGGTGTACTGACACCGGTATTCTGTGCATGCGCGACTACTGAGCATGCACAGAGTACCAGCATTGGTGGCTCAGGAAGCAGCTGCTGACTGCAGGCTGTGCATAGGAGCTTCTGGGCACCTTTGGGGAAATCTTCAGCTGGCAGGGCACAGCCACTATGAGTCCTGCAGCACACCTGTGGACCATCCACAGCACACTGGTTGAAAATTGCTGCTCTACAGACTATCTCAGATTCAATCCAAGAATCTGTATTACAGAATAATTTGTACACGTCTGCAAACTTCTGTGTTATCTGATAAAGGAGAGATGAGAAATAAGGAAACTAGTTCCTGAGTTATGTGGTGTAACACTTTTTCTCTACGCACAGCGACAGGAATAAGAGCTGCAGACTGGATCCTGGGCTTTAGAGGGACATGGGGGACAACAGAGAATAAGAAAAATTGACAGAATTTGATAACCCCTGAATTCTATCTACCAAAAAAGTATTTCTTAGTAGCAGTAGGAGAGCTAACACAAGGAAAGCAGGATCTACTTCTCAGCAATTACAGATGTTTTTAAAACTTAGGACTGACTGACAGTGATCTGGGCCCTAGGACAATATACATAGTAACATATACATAGTAGATGACGGCATAAAAAGACCTGCATGGTCCATCCAGTCTGCCCAAGAAGATAAATTCATATGTGCTACTTTTTTATTTGTACTGTCCTCCAGGGCCAGTACACTGAGCGAACCAATGGAAGGCTAGAGACGTCGGGACTGGGTGCGCCGCCTCCTTCACTGACGCTGCGCTGCCGGAGGAAGGTAAATTTAAAAGAAAAAAAAAAGGAAAGGGATCTTGGGGGGGAGAAGAGGGTGGGCAGTTCCTACATGGGAGCGGGAGGGGCAAGGTAAGCACACAACGGCGGCGCCCCCCAGAGGATAGCGCACCCCTGCGGCGCTTACCCCGCTTACCGCATCGGCACGGCCCTGCTGTCCTCTTCAGGGCACAGACCGTATAAGTCTGGCCAGCCCTATCCCCGCCTCCCAACCACCAACCCTACCTCCCACCACCAGCTCTGGCACAGACTGTATGTCTGCCCAGCACTATCCTCGCCTCCCAACTACCAGTCCCGCCTCCCACCACCAGCTCTGGCACAGACCGTATAAGTCTGCCCAGCACTATCCCTGCCTCCCACCACCGGCTCTGGCACAGACCGTATGTCTGCCCAGCACTGTCCCCGCCGCCCAACCACCAGCCCCGGCACAGACCATATAAGTCTGCCCAGCACTAGTCCCGCCTCCCAACCACCAGCCCCAGCACAGACCGTATAAGTCTGCCCAGCACTAGCCCCGCCTCCCAACCAGTGGCATAGGAAGGGGGGGCGGTGGGGCGGTCCGCCCCGGGTGCACGCCACTGGGGGGTGTCGGCGCCTCGCTGGTTCCTTGCTCTCTCTGCCCCAGAACAGGTTACTTCCTGTTCCGGGCGAGAGCAAGGAACCAGCGAGGCGCCGACACCCCCCAGCGTGCTCTCGGTGGATTGGCCCTCCCACCCGCCCCTCACCGCCTTCCAGGTATGTTCTCGCGGGTGGGGGGGGGGGGGTGTTGCGCTACGGAGGGGGGAGGGTGCGTCGCGCTGCACCCGGGGGGGGGGTGCGCAGCGGTGACCCGCCCCGGGTGTCAGCTGCCCTCGCGACGCCACTGCTCCCAACCACCAGCTCTGCCACCCATTCTAGGCTAAGCTCCTGAGGATCCCTTCCTTCTGCACAGGATTCCTTTATGTTTATCCCATGCATGTTTGAATTCCGGTACTGTTTTCATCTCCACCACCTCCCGCGGGAGGGCATTCCAAGCATATGGATCATGGCCCTCTCCCCCCAAGCTCCCATCTGACAGTGATTACTGGTTCTGCATCTGTCATAATATTTCAAAAGCTCACTTTAGACAAAAGCCTAATTTAGAAATATACAAAGTCATTATATAACCAGCTTTCTCTCCTGTTTCTGCTACTGATGTACCCAGGGCTTTTTTGAGGGGGTACTTGGGGGTACTGAGTACTGGCACCTTTTCCATTGTCTGCTAAAATTGACCCAGTTTTAATGAAAGAGCAATTCTGCCTTGTCATAGGTTCTGTGATTGGTGCAGGAGGCCTGGCTATTGTAAGGTGGGTCCCTCAGTGATCACCCCACCCCTGAAGGGTGGCCTAGCATTTGAGTACCGGCACCTTTTTTGCTAGAAAAAATGCACTGGATGTACCAAACTACATTCTATGTAGTCAGTGGCAGTTACCTCGGTACAGAAGCAGAAAGTCAGAGGGAAGGGTACAAAACATTATCCACATCCAAAATGCCCTGAAACAAATTAGAGGAAATATTACACTACATTTGGATAAAACACTAAGGGGCCCTTTTATTTATTTATTTATTGCACTTGTATCCCACATTCCCCCACCTATTTGCAGGCTCAATGTGGCTTACATAGATTTGTTGACATTGTCATTTCAGGATATCAGATACAGTTAGTAATGTGTAACAATCAAGTAAGGGAAGAGAGATTGTAAGCTCTTTGAGCAGGGACTGTCCTTCTATGTTAAATTGTACAGCGTTGCGTAACCCTAGTAGCGCTTTAGAAATGTTAAATAGTAGTAGTAGGAGTAGTAGTAGAAGAAGGAAGAGAGTAATTGGGGTAGTTACAGAAGGTGGGCGTTCATAATTGAGCGGGTTGGTGAGGTGACTTAGTGAGGTGGTAGGCTCTCATTGTAGGCCTTGTTGAAGAAGAATGTTTTCAGAGATTTTCGAAAAATAGTTGTTTCGTTGATTGCTTTCAAGTCTGTGGGTAATGCATTCCATATCTGCATTCTCATGTAAGAGAAGGTAGTGGCATGCATCAGCTTGTATTTAAGTCCTTTGCAGCTGGGGTAGTGCAAGTTGAGAAATTTGCGGGATGATCTTGTGGCTTTTCTGGACAGTAGGTCCGCTAGGTTTAGCATGTAGATTGGGGCGTCTGCATGAATGATTTTGTGTACAATCGTGCAGATCTTGAACGCAATGCATTCCTTAAGTGGAAGCCAGTGAAGTTTCTTTCTTAGGGGTTTTGCGCTTTCATATTTAGTTTTTCCAAATATGAGTCTGGCGGCCATATTCTGGGCAGTTTGGAGTTTTTTGATTGTCTGTTCTTTGCATCTGACGTATAGTGCATTGCAGTAGTCCAGATGACCTATTACCATTGACTGTACCAGGGTACAGAAGATGTATCTCGGGAAGAAAGATTTTACTCTTTTAAGTTTCTACATGGTGTAGAACATCTTTTTCGTCGTGTTTTTCACATGGGTATCAAGAGTGAGGTTTCGATCAATGGTGACTCCTAGAATTTTCAGGTTTTGTGAGACAGGAAGGGAACAGTATGGTGTGATTATGGTGGTGAAGTTTTTTGTGTTATGTTGTGAGGTGAGTACCAGACATTGTGTTTTTTCTGTGTTAAGTTTTAGTTGGAATGCATCTGCCCAAGTGTGCATTATTTGGAGGCTTTGGTTGATCTCGTTGGTGATTTCATTTAGATCCTGTTTGAATGGGATGTAGATTGTGACGTCATCTGCATAAATGTAGGGGTTGAGGTTTTGATTGGCTAGTAGCTTGGCTAGCGGTATCATCATTAGGTTGAATAATGTTGGTGAGAGAGGGAATCCTTGGGGAACTCCACACTCAGGTGTCCATGGGGGTGATCTGTCCGCATTCGTTGTTACTTGGTATGATCTTGTGGTCAGGAATCCTTTGAGCCATTTAAGAACTGTGGCTCCTACTCCGAAGTATTCTAGTATATGTATTAGTATATCATGGTTAACCATGTCAAAGGCACTGGACATGTCGAATTGTAAGAGGAGGATGTTGTTGCCTGTAGGGCTAACGTGCAGGAAAACAGCAGTACCACCGGTTGCTCCCAGTCACCCAGCAGTAGCTCTGGTTGTAGTGCAGTAATGGGAAGTGCACAGCTACTGCCATGCACCGCCCGATTGGTGCGCAAGTCCTTACCGCCTTCGAAGTAGGAGGCGGTAAGAGCTCAGGCTGTAAATGGCCCTGCACCAATTGCTTTATTGCCCCATTGGGAGAAAAAAGGATTTCTACAGCCGTGGTAAAAAGTGGCTTGGGCACATGGCAAATCCACGTGCCCACACTACCGCAGGCCACTTTTTACCACAGCTTAGTAAAAGGTGCCCTCACAGAAGCTGAAGAAGTTTACAATCTCTCTTTATTATACCCTCAAAATAGGTAAATGTATTAAAGTACCATAGAGAATAAATACTGTTCTTTAAAAACAAGCAATAGTAAGTTATTTTAAAACAATAAAATATACATTTTATTAAAACAATATAGTACTTAATAATGGATTCAGCTGAATTCTAACAATTTAAAATATCTTTCCGCACTAGATAACTCTGAAACAAGAAATTGGGAATTTTAAAAGTTTAACCCACTCAAGACTTTAACCAGTTATCATATCTTTTACTTCACTAAACAAATGTTTACTTGTGGTCCAGAAAGGGAGAGATCTTCACCAGTAAGAATTTGCTGGGAAATTGTTTTTAAACTTGGGGAAAGGTAGACTTAAAATTAAATAGGTAACCTCAGGGACTTTAAGTTACTCTGCTGACTTAGCAAAGGAGTTTAAGGAATATTTTTCCTTAGCATATAAAGTCTCTGTTACAGTTCCATAGGCATATAAGGGGGTTATTTTACAGTTACTATAGTAATAGTATAAAGCACAGCTAATAGGCACAGGAAACCTCAGTTTAGACTTTAATTCCCACCCACCCCTAGCCTGATATCCAGTGCTTTTTTTATAGCACTCATTGTGGGCGGAGTCACCACATATCTCTCCACCCCTATTATAGCCACACCCACATTTGCCACACCCCTTATACCAGCCATAGCGCATATAAACAGATATCATTGAAAATATACTAGTATAGGAGAAAAAAATAACGTGATTTTTTTTTCATTATAAATAATTTCTGTAAGCTGTTACAGCTCCAGTATACCCAGTGCAAAATAAGACAGCAGATGTAAATTCTCAAATTGGACGTATGATTTTTCCTACCTTTGTTGTCTGGTGACTTTGTTTTTCTGATCATGCTGGCTCAGTATCTGATTCTGTTGCTATCTGTCCTCTTAACTCAGTTTCCAGGGCTTCCTTTCCATTTATGTATGTACTTTCCTCCTTTCTTCTTCATTTCTTGCCCTACATCTGTAAGTAAAAGCTGGGTCCTCCGCAGACTTGAGTGTCCTGTGGATCCAGCTTCTACCTGTTTTCTACATCCATGCGCAGTTTTTCTCCTCTCTTCCTTTTTCCTCATCTCATCTCCTTCCTCACTCTTTCCTCGACTCCATCCATGTCTAGCGGCCCTCCTCTCCCCTGCCCTCCCATCCACCCATGTCCAGCGACCCCCCCATCCCCCCTGCCATCCACCCATGTCCAGCAACCCCCCGTCCCCCCTGCCATCCACCCATGTCCAGCAACCCTCCTTCCCCCTGCCATCCACCCATGTCCAGCGACCCTCCTTGAAATATCTGCATGCAAATGCCAGAAGCCTATGAAATAAGATGGGAGAGTTAGAATATATTACACTAAATGAAAAGATAGATATAGTAAGCATCTCTGAGACCTGGTGAAAGGAAGAAACCAATGGGACACTGTCATACCAGGATACAAATTATATCAAAGTGATAGGGTGGATCGAATTGGTGAAGGGGTACATCATAGGAGCCAACTTTTCAAAATGATTGGGAGTGCTGAAAATTTTTTTTTTTACAGGTGGTGCATTCCCCACCGCACCCTGCCCCCTCTCCTTCCCCCTCCCTCCGCATTCCAGCCCTCCCTCCCTCCCAGTTCCAGGCTCCCTCCTGAGAAAGCACGGCGATTTCCAGCCTCACCAGCAGCACAGGGATATGGGTTCTGTGAAATTATTGGGTTCAAATGCTCACTGGATTATGAATCAGCAAACATACTATTACTCTTTTATAATAAATTCACCAATAACCACCTTCGTACAAGTAATTAGACTAGGGGGCCCTTCTACTGAACTACATTAAGCTTTAGGCTTAACACACTGTAATGCAGATTTATATGTCTACACACCTAAATAAATAACCTTACCTACGTCGTCTGGGGCTGGGTTGGCACCTTTCCCTGTACCTCATCCTCTCTGGCTCACTCTCAGTCTCTGCCCTTCAATCCGGACCGCTGGTAAGCACACCACTGACCACACAGCAGCTGCCTTCGCGCTCCCGAGCTCTCCCTCTGCTGCCTGCAGGCTGCAGCATCCCGCGATTCCCGCCTATGCGGGACAGGAAACTGCTGCACATTGGCTCGGAAGTTGAACAATGAAGCTGTGCAGGGCGGGCCATGGCAGGGAGCATCAGGGACTGGAGCGGGAGCCGGCCCGGGACTCGGGAGGGACAGGACAGGAGGACCGAGGACATGATCGTGCCGTCACGTGCGGTGCCACCGGCCCACCCCACCACTGCCTAAGTTCGGGCTTCTTCGGCGTCGCGACAGCGGCTCCGCGCCGGGACCGGAAGCTCCTCTGTGCTCTGCTCTCTGTTGCAGCATGATGATGATTGATTGATCATCCCGTCTATGCGGGACCGGAAACAGAGCAGAGCCAGAGGGAAAGATGGCGAAGGCAGTGTCTGCACACCGAGAGTCAGTCCAGAGCATTGACGGAAGGAGCCAGGTAGGAGGCGGAGCGAGTAGGCGGATGGACAGCACAGACAGCGGTGCAGCCAGCAGGGCAAGGAGTCGGGGAGGACGGTGAAGGGAGGGAGCGGTCACATCGCCGTCGTCATGTGCCAGTGCCAAATTATTGGGGTGCTTGAGCACCCACAGCACCCATGGAGTCGGCGCCTATGGGTAGCATTATATGTTAAAGAGGACCTAGAATCACATAAACTAAATATTCTGCAGGACATGGAACACATCTTGGAATCCCTATGGATTGAAATTCCACATGTAAAGGGGAAAAGGATAGTGATAGGAGTGTACTACCGTCCACCTGGCCAGGATGAGCAGACAGATGTAGAAATGTTATCAGAAACTAGGAAGGCTTATAAACTGGGAAACACAAAAATAAGGGCAATTTAATTACCCCGATATTGACTGGTTGAATGTAACATAAGGGCATGCTAAATGTGTAAAATTCTTCGATGAAATCTCTGGACTACGTACACACTGGAAATCCAAAACGTTAGAATTTAACTTTCAAAAAGGAGAATATGATAAAATAAGAAGAACGGTCAACAGAGGATCGATCTGCTGCAAAGGTAAAAAGTTTACATCAGGCGTGAATGCTGTTCAAAAACACCATCCTGACCAGACATATTCCATGTATTAAAAAAGAAGGAAGGAAGGAAGGCCAAATGGCAGCTGGCATGGTTAAAAAGTGAGGTGAAGGAAGCTATTAGAGATAAAAGAAAATCCTTCAGAAAATGGAAGAAAGATCCAACTGAAAATAATAGGAAACAGCATAAGGAATGTTGTAAAATACAAAGAACTGATAAGGAAGGCAAAGAGACACCTTGAAAAGAAGACTGCGTTGGAAGCAAAAACATACTAAAACATTTTTTAGGTATATTATTTTTATTTTATTATTTTGTTGCATTTGTATCCCACATTTTCCCACCTCTTTGCAGGCTCAATGTGGCTTACAATACATCATGAATAGTGGACATATATTAGAAAATAGACATTTAGTGTTACAAAAGAATCTTGGGTAACATGATAATGCTAAACATGATAGCGATATAACAAGCAGCTATTATAAGGCAATTCTGAATATATGTGGAGAAGTTGTGCATATTCACATTGGTTGGTCTTTGTGATATGCCTTGTTAAAGAGATGGGTCTTCAGTAGTTTGCGGAAGTTCGTTAGTTCGTAAATTGTTTTTACGTTGCACGGCAATGCATTCCATAACTGTGTGCTCAAGTAGGTAAAGGTTGATGCGTGCATTAGTTTGTATTTTAGACCTTTGCAGTTAGGGAAGTGTAGGTTCAGGAATGTGCGGGATGATCTTTTGACATTCTTGAGTGGTAGGTCTATCAGGTCTGACATGTAGGCTGGTGCATCTCCGTGTATAATTTTATGAACTAGGGAGCACATCTTGAACATGATGCATTCCTTAAGTGGGAGCCAGTGTAGTTTCTCTCGTAGGGGTCTAGCACTTTCATATTTTGTTTTGCCGAATATGAGTCTGGCTGCAGTATTCTGGGCTGTTTGAAGTTTTTTGATTATTTGCTCTTTGCAGCCGGCGTAGAGTGCGTTGCAATAGTCTAGATGACTGAGCACCATTGACTGTACCAGGTTACGGAAAATAGTCCTTGGGAAGAATGGCCTTACTCTTTTTAATTTCCACATTGAGTGGAACATCTTCTTGGTTGTGTTTTTTGCATGGTTTTCGAGTGTTAGGTGTCGATCGATGGTAACTCCAAGAATTTTTAGGGTATCCGAAATTGGAAGGTTCAGATTTGGTGTGTTAATAGCAGTAAATTTGTTCTTATTATGTTGAGAGGTGAGTATTAGGCATTGGGTTTTTTCTGCATTAAGTTTCAGCCGAAATGCATCTGCCCATGAATGCATGATATGAAGACTTTGGTTGATGTCGTTGGAAATCTCCTTTAGATCTTGTTTAAATGGGATGTAGATCGTTACATCGTCTGCCTATATGTATGGGTTGAGGTTTTGGTTTGATAGTAATTTGGCCAAGGGTATCATCATTAAGTTGAATAGAGTTGGTGAGAGGGGGGATCCCTGTGGGACTCCGCATTCAGGTATCCATGTGGCTGAGGTGGTCGAGTTGGATATCACTTGATATGATCGTATGGTTAGGAATCCCTTGAACCAATTGAGAACGTTACCTCCAATTCCGAAGTACTCAAGGATATGTAGTAGTATTCCATGATCAACCATATTGAAAGTGCTTGACATGTCAAATTGTACAAGTAGTATGTTCTTTCCAGTTGCAATCATTTGTTTGAATTTGGTCATGAGAGTGACTAGTACTGTTTCAGTGCTGTGGTTAGATTGAAATCCTGATTGGGAGTCGTGGAGTATTGAGAATTTATTTAGATAGTTTGTGAGTTGTTTGGTCACCAACCCTTCTGTTAGCTTGGTTACTAAAGGTATGGATGCTACTGGCCTGTAGTTGGTTAGTTCACTGGTACTTTTCTTTGTGTCTTTGGGTATGGGGGTGAGTAGAATGTTTCCTTTCTCCTTTTGGAAGAGCCCATTTTGTAGCATAGTGCTTCGTTATGTCTGTTATGAATTGTTGAGGAGCGGATGTCATAAGGTTGTTTGGACATATGTCTAGTTTGCAATGAGATTTGGCAAATCTTTTGAGCGTTAGGGAGATGGTATCCTCTGCTAGTGTCTCGAAGTTGATCCAAGTTCTGTTTGCTGGGTAAATTCCAGGGTCTGGGTCTAGACAGTCTAGGAGTTCAGCATAGTCGGTGGTACAGACAGGTATCTTAAGTCGTAGTTGTACGATTTTCTCTTTAAAGTATCTCGCGAGATCGTCTGCTCCTGGTGCGTCTTTGCTGTTGGTTGTGACTGGTGTAGTATCTATTAGTTTATTCACGAGTTGGAAGAGTTTGTGTGTGTCCTTGTAGTTTTGTCCAATTACAGTTTTGTAATATAATCTTTTAGTTTGCCTTATGGTATATTTGTATTTTCTTTGGAGTTGTTTCCAGGCGTTAAGCGTGAGGTCGTCTTTCTTTTTATTCCATGCACGTTCTAACCTTCTAACTTGAGTTTTAATTTTTTTCAACTCATCATTGAACCATGGTACTGAATTCTTTCTGTGTGAGGTTCTGGTTTGGATTGGGGCAATCCAAACCACACGCAAAGCTTCAATATCAAAATGTGTGAAGTTACTCATTTCACCATATATTACCGTAAAATTAGTGGAGAAAAAAAGCCTCATATTCACATATCAGCCTTCAGTAAGATGGTCCACTTGCTGTCATCAATATAGTCATATGCATAAAAAGACTCCACTAATATAACTCAAAGGCATCAATGAATAAACAGTTCACCACATTGATCTTATGCAGTACATTTAAATTCGGAACAAAGGAGGAGCAACCTCACGTAACCGTGAACAGTGAACAAAAAAGTGAGGTGGATTCAAGGAGGCTATCAAGGAGTCTTTATTGTAAACAAGTTGAAAAACGACCTGACACGGCCGTGTTTCGGCACAACGCCTGCCTCAGGGGTCTGGTAAATCTGTAATGGTATAGCAAGAGATTATTGTCAACATCCATGCCATTGAATACTTAATGGTACAAATACGCTAAACTGCAACATCGTCCGACTAGCTGGTCGGACGACCATGCAGTTTAGCATATTTGTAACTTGAGCTACTACTGAAAAGGTATGAACAAAATGTAAATAAATAAATAAAATAACTACCACACATTAATTTTCTGTGTTAAGTTGTGGTAACTGCAAAACCTAAAGCACTTTAGTAAGGTTTCACTTTAACATGGATTCTCTGGTGTCTAGTTAACATTCCCTTCTCACTGAAGGTTCTATCACACTCAGTACACATAAATGGTTTTATTCCTGTGTGAATTCGCTGGTGTACAGTAAGGTGTGCCTTACGACTAAAATTTTACTACACTCAGAACACGTATATGGTTTCAGGCCTATGTGCATTCTCTGGTGGTTTGTGAGGTATGCCTTCTGCATGAAGCATTTACCACACTCAGTACATGTAAATGGTTTAACTCCAGTGTGGATTTTCTGGTGCACTGTAAGACCTGCTTTCCGTCTGAAGCTTTTACAACACTCTGTACATGTAAATGGCTTCTCTCCAGTGTGGATTCTCAGGTGGATTTTGAGATATCCCTTCTGACTGAAGCTTTTACCACATTCAGTACAGGTAAATAATTTTGCTCCTTTGTGGCTTCTGAGGTGCACTGTGAGATGTACCTTTTGACTAAAACTTCTACCACATTCAGAACATGCAAATGGTTTCACCCCTGTGTGAATTCTTTCGTGCGTGGTGAGTTTTCCCTTTTCACTGAAGCTCTTTCCACATTCAGAACATGCAAATGGTTTCACTCCCATGTGGATTCTCTGGTGCATTCTGAGATTTGCTTTCCGACTGAAGCTTTTACCACATTCACTACATGTGAATGGCTTCACTCCAGTGTGGCTTCTCTGGTGCTTTGTGAGTAGTGCTCTCCAACTGAAGCTTTTACCACACTCATTGCATGTAAATGGTTTTATTCCTGTGTGGATTCTTGAGTGTGTTGTGAGACCTGCCTTCTGAGTGAAACATTTACCACACTCTATACACATAAATGGTTTCACTCCAGAATGGATTCTTTGGTGCATTATGAGGTCTGACTTCTCAGAGAAGCTCTTGCCACACTCCATACATGGAAATGGTTTCACACCAGTGTGGATTCCCTGGTGCTTTGTCAGGTGTGCTTTCCGACTGAAACTTTTTCCACACTCAGAACATGTAAATGGTTTCACTCCTGTGTGTATTTTCTGGTGGACTATCAGATATGCCTTCTCACCGAAGCTTTTACCACACTCAAAGCATGTAAATGGTTTCATCCCCATGTGGATTCTCCTATGCCTGGTGAGTTTACTCTTTTCACTAAAGCTTTTACCACACTCAGTACATGTAAATGGCTTCTCTCCAGTGTGGGTTCTCAAGTGGACTGTGAGATATCCCTTCTGACTGAAGCTTTTACCACACTCACAACATGTAAATGGTTTCACTCCTGTGTGTATTCTCTGGTGGACTGTGAGGTCTGACTTCTGACTGAACCTTTTACCACACTCGAAGCATACAAATGGTCTCATCCCCATGTGGATTTTCCCATGCATGGTAAGTTTTCTCCTGTCACTGAAGCTTTTACCACACTCAGTACATGTAAATCGTTTCAATCCAGTGTCTATTCTCTGGTGCATTTTGAGTTTTCCTTTCCGACAGATGCTATACAGTCTCTCATATTTGTGAATTTTCTGGTATTTTGAAAAGACTGCCTTCCTAGAAAAGATTTTTTCAGATTTAGTAGAAGTGACTGATTCCACACCAGTCTGAATGCTTTTATGTTCTGTTAATGCTTTCATATGACTGAAGCTTTTCTTATGTTCTGTACCCGAAACTGGTGTCTCTCCTGGGTAGAATTTTGGATTTCTAGTGAAGTCGTCTTCTTCCTTAAAGCCCTTGTCCCAACCAGGACATGAAGATACTCTCTCAGATGTATTGCTTTTCTGATATTTTCTAATATTTGTTTTATTCATAAAGCTTTTCCAATATTCTATACTTGTACACATTGCAGTTTGTTTATTATTTTTCTGATGTTGCATGAGCTCTTTCTTCCCAATGAAACCTTTCCCACATTCAGAACATATAAAACATGTCTCTTTTACACATGTTTCCTGTTGTCCTCGTAGTTCTTCCTTTTGACTGAAGTTACTTCTACAGTCTGTATATTTATCTGGTGTCTCTTCAGTGTCAGAGCTCTGCTGTGATTTTAGTGTTACAAGATCAGTGAGGAATATCTCACAAACATCACACCGACATCGTTGAGTTCTTGTCTGGTCTCTCTGCTTTTCCTCTGAATATGGGATACTAGTGGTACTGTTCTCACACACTGCTGAGCCTCCTGTTGAATTTTTTTGTTTTTCCGAGATCCAATGGTTTTTTCCCTTTTCTGCCCAGTGACAACAGGAAGAAGTTTCTTCTTTGTCTCTTTCTGATAACATCTTTTCCCCTTTAGGCTTCTCACTGAGCTTCCAGTGATGTGTCTCTGTATTACTGTTTCTGGAATCATCTTTTTCTAGATTTAAAAAAAAAAAAAAAAGTGAACATTGTGAATAATTGTAGGAGAAGAACAGTTTAAACAATTTAGTAACATAATACCCCCTAAATCTGCCACTTCCTCTCTGTTGCAAATACAACATTTCCAAGTTGATAACTGCAAGGGATGTAGATTGAATATATGATCACATTGAAGTTGATATTTGAAAGCACTTTTTTGTTTTTTTCCTCAGAGGCATAAGAAAAGCCATGCCGAGCCGGGCCAAGCTCTGACAGGAGCCAGTCCGGACCACAAGTGCTCAGCAGACCCCAAAAAGAAAATCTGTTTTACTTGGCTCTTTTCCAGGGATGAGGAATGGCTCTCCCAAGTCTATCTGAAAAGCATTTTATGGCCTTTTCCCCCCAGGAACTGGTCAAAATCTCTTTTGAACTCCAGTATATTAGTCACCTTCACACATCTTCTAGCAACAGATTCCACAGCTGAAATTATGTGCTTTCTAGGATTAGATTTCAATCTGTTGGTTATTAGTTTCAGTCCTCTTGTTTTTGTGTTGTTTGATAAGTTAAAGTGTTCCATAATTAACTGTTGTACCCTATTCTAGATTTTGTAAAGTTCTATCACATCTCCTCTCAGTAATCCTTTTACGAAGCTACCCCCCCCCCCCTTAGGACCCTGTTTACAAAGGTGCGCTTGCGTTTTTAGCGTGACCTAAAGATCTGCGCACGCTAACCGTGCAGACACCTATAACAATGTTATGGGCGTCTACACGGTTACCGCATGCTAAAAACGCTAGTGTGCCTTTGGAAACAGGGCCCGTAATGTGCTAATTATTTCTGTGGTGAATACTAAGGGAACAATCCTAACTCAGCTCAGCCTGCCATTTCAGAGATGACTTTCAACCAATGCAGTACGGATTTATCTGGATTTCATTTTGCAGTCTACCCCAAAACTCACAGATCACACATTCGTCAGAGAATGTAACATGATTTCTGAAACCCTGTATTATGTGTTGTATATACCCAGGAAAGGGGAAAAAAAATTCTGTTGTCATCTCATTAATAGTGACACAAACTCCCTCCATCAGCAGATATTTTGTGAAACAACACAAAACTCTGCAAAAAAAACCTGTCAAAGCGAAACAGCACCAACATCCTGAACTCAAAAAGCAGCCATCCCTCCCTGCCTGCATAAAACAACTGAAATACCTATATGACCATAAATTATAATTAAAATTAAAAAAGGGGCTTATTTACTAAAGCTTGGCATGTGCTAATGAAATTAGCTCACACTAAATACTAAGAAGCTCATAAAATAGGCTTCTTAGCATTTATCGCACACTAGGCTTTAGTAAAAGCGCCCCAAAAAGTTACTTACCTGTATCAGGTGTTCTCCAAGGATTGCAGGATACAAATCCCCACAAGAGAGTGACATCATTCAATGTAGGCCACCGTGAAAAAGATTGTCCAGCCATCTTAGAAGAGCTTTTGAGGAAGTCATCAGGAACAACAGCAGCCTGATTATTCGAGAAAGCATTTTCTCTCCCCCCACCCTTCTCTTCCCTGGATTCAGCGGTGTTCCTTACACCAGATCCAGGAGGTTATTAACCTTTTTATTCCTCCCATTATATGATACTCACTGTCCTAGTAATTTAAAAATCCAACTACGTGCCCGGTGAGGGGTAGTCACCCACACTGGTTCCCAAACCTTCTGAGACTGTGGCCATCTACATTGGTAATTCCATCCCACTCTATTTTCACTCCATAACTGTCCTAGCATATAATAAATTCAACCACTGCGTTATATTTTTATTTTATTTTTTGTTACATTTGTACCCTGCGCTTTCCCACTCATGGCAGGCTCAATGCGACTTACATGGGGCAATGGAGGGTTAAGTGATTTGCCCAGAGTCACAAGGAGCTGCCTGTGCCTGAAGTGGGAATCAAACTCAGTTCCTCAGTTCCCCAGGACCAAAGTCCACCACCCTAACCACTAGGCCACTCCTCCATTACCACTAGGCCACTCCTCCACTGTTGCTACTATTGGAGATTCTACATGGAATGTTGCTATTCCACTAGAAGTCGGCCCTTGCAGATCACCAATGTGGCTGCGCAGGCTTCTGTTTCTGTGAGTCTGACGTCCTGCACGTATGTGCAGGACGTCAGACTCACAGAAACAAGCCTGCGCAGACTTCTACATGGAATGTTGCTAGTGGAATAGCAGCATTCCATGTAGAATCTCCAATAGTAGCAACATTCCATGTAATCCAATAGTATCTATTTATTTTGTTACATTTGTCCCCTGCGCTTTCCCACTCATGGCAGGCTCAATGCGGCTTACATGGGGCAATGGAGGGTTAAGTGACTTGCCCAGAGTCACAAGGAGCTGCCTGTGCCTGAAGTGGGAATCAAACTCAGTTCCTCAGGACAAAAGTCCACCACCCTAACCACTAGGCCACTCCTCCACTGTTGCTACTATTTGAGATTCTACATGGAATGTTGCTATTCCACTAGCAACATTCCATGTAGAAGTCAGCCCTTGCAGATCACCAATGTGGCCGCGCAGGCTTCTACATGGAATGTTGCTAGTGGAATAGCAACATTCCATGTAGAATCTCCAATAGTAGCAACATTCCATGTAGAATCTCCAATAGTATGTATTTTATTTTTGTTACATTTGTACCCCGCGCTTTCCCACTCATGGCAGGCTCAGTGCGGCAGGCAATGGAGGGTTAAGTGACTTGCCCAGAGTCACAAGGAGCTGCCTGTGCCAGGAATCGAACTCAGTTCCCCAGGACCAAAGTCTTTCCCGGGGGGGGGTTTTCATATTACCAAAAACCAAATGTCATGAATGAAGATTTGGCTGCATTCCATCCCCACAGTCATTCTGTTCATTTAAAAAGGGACACAAATAGAAGATTCTCTCATTTGCCACATTTCGCTATTAGTTTTAAAATCGATCCAAAATGCACATCCTTAGTGCTAGCGTCATAAGCTGATGACAGGCTGATAAACACAGCACCACACTTTTGATTAGATTTAAAAGCTGCTTCAATGAGATCTGTTGCTTCCAGGTCTGATTATTTGTGCTCCCTTCCTTCCGACTTTCAGCCCTGATCCATGAACTGAAAGAGGATTTGTCTCCAATTTAAAGAAAGAAAAATGGTAAGACGCACAAGATAGTCTAAGAGGCATATTTTCAAAGCACTTTGGGAGGCTAAGTTCCATAGGTTTCTATGAAACTTTGGGAGGCTAAGTGCTTTGAAAATGAGCCTCTAAAGGTTCTAACACCGCCATCCTCAGAAAGAGAGTAGCGATGAAACAATCTATGATCATACTTGGAAGTTTCTGGACTAAAAGGAGGGACAGAAAATATCTCAAATTACTTTTATTAAATCAGCCCTAGTGTCTACTAAGAATACAGACAATGCAATCCTTACCTAGTGAGATCAGGGTCTGATAATTCTCCTTCATCACCTCCCTGTAAAGCTCCTTCTGGCCTTCATCCAAATACTCCCACTGCTCCTGGGAGAAATGGACAGTGATATCCTCAAATGTCACTGGCTCCTGAAACACAAACCAGAAACAAACTCAGGTGAAATGTGGAGGAGTTCAGCTGTCTTTATTCTTGGAACATTTTATCATGGAAAACAGAACTCCAAGACCTCTCTTCCCCAGAAATTGACAGATTTACTGCCCCATGTGTGGCCCAAGGTGTAGTTTCCTCTGTGCACTCCAGGGATCGCAAGTCACACCAGCTTTCCCCTAAGCACCTATGTGCACCTCTACCCTCTTAAGCTACTATTCAATAAAACTAAATTGGCAGCTTTATAGCAGGGTTTGTCCAACCTCGGTCCTCACGTGCTGCAATCCAGTCAGGTTTTCAGGATCACCTCAATAAATATGAATGACATCTATTTGTATGCACTGCCTCCATTGTATGCATATTTATTGGGGAAATCCTGACAAACCAACCTGACGGGCTGAGGTTGGACACCCCAGCTTTATAGGATAGGTGCAGTTACCCTCTTAGGGCCAGGTTCTACATACGGTGCCAAAGAAAAAGTGGGATGTTTGACCACGGTACCCAAACACTAGAGAGATGGATTCTTCAAGAAACAAACTTTTATTAGATAAAAAGAGTCGACACAAACGCTGTGTTTCGGCCACTAGGCCTGCATCAGGAGTCTACAAAAAGAGCCATATATATATATTTATGATTTAACAAATGACAATAATATACATACTAAATATATATATAGATATATAGATAGCTAGATAGACAGATAGATAAAATGACTAGAAGGATATAACTGACTAGGGATATTAAAACACTGACAAATATATTTTAACATAACTTAAAGACGAATATTTTTAAAAAGAACGTATAAATACATATAAACTAATATCTCTCATGATAATAATTCTGTAAATGACTAAAAAAATATATACGTCCAAAAATATGTTGCCAAAATAATTAGCACCGAAAAAAAAGCACATAGTGCTATTCTATAATCCTTGCCTAAGTGAGTGGAAGAGTGGCCTAGTGGTTAGGGTGGTGGACTTTGGTCCTGAGGAACTGAGTTCAATTCCCACTTCAGGCACAGGCAGCTCCTTGTGACTCTGGGCAAGTCACTTAACCCTCCATTGCCCCATGTAAGCCGCATTGAGCCTGCCATGAGTGGGAAAGCACGGGGTACAAATGTAACAAAAAAAAAAAAAAATAAAGTTAGGTGTGGTTTATAGAGAATACGCAGCCATTTACGTCAACTAACAGCTGGTGTAAATGTTCATGCCTTATTTAGGTGTGGATCGGGCATATTCTGTAACAGTGCACATCATTTTTAGGAATCTAAGAAAATACTCTTTCACAGAAAGGGTGGTGGATGTTGGGAGAGAGACACTTCTGACTGCTGCCATCTTCCCACACCCAACAGGACTGATGGCAGAGGAGCTGATCCTGTACACACTATCCCAGACTCAGTACAAGAACATAAGAATAGCCATACTGGGTCAGGCTAATGGTCCATCTAGCCCAGTATCCTACTTACAACAGTGGCCAATCCACTGGCAGAAACCCAATTAGTAGCAACATTCCATGCTGCCAATCCCAGGGCAAGCAGTAGCTTCCCCCATTTTAATCCCAAAAAATGCAGGGTCATGCACTTGGGTCGCAAAAATCCAAGGGAACGGTACAGTATAGGGGGTGACGTGCTTCAGTGTGCGAAGGAAGAGCGGGACTTGGGGTTGACTTTGTCTGATGACCTTAAAGCTTTCAAACAGGTAGAAAAAGTGACGGCCAAAGCCAGAAGGATGCTTGGGTGCATAAAGAGAGGCATGACCAGCAGGAAAAAGGAGGTGATAGTGCCGTTGTATAAGTCTCTGGTGAGGCCTGCGTGCAGTTCTGGAGACCGCACCTACGGAAAGATATAAACAGGATGGAGTTGGTCCAGAGGGCGGCTACGAAATTAGTAAGCGGTCTTGAATGCAAAAATTATAGGGACAGGCTTATGAACCTCAACATGTATACGCTGGAAGAGAGGAGGGAGAGAGGAGACATGATAGAAACGTTTAAATATCTCAAGGGCATTTCTGTACAGGAAGAGAGCCTTTTTCAAATGGAGAGCTCTGGAATGAGGGGACATATGACAAATGAAGGTAAGGTGTACACAAGAAGTAGCACATATGAGTTTATCTTGTTGGGCAGACTAGATGGACCGTGCAGGTCTTTTTCTGCCGTCATCTACTATGTTACTATGTTAAGAGGGAACAGGCTTAGGAGTAATCTAAGGAAGTATTATTTCACAGAAAGGGTGGTGGAGGCATGGAATGGCCTCCCGGTGGAGGTGGTGGAGTCTAGGACTGTTCCAGAGTTTAAAAAGGCATGTGGGATCAATTAGGAACAGGTAGAATTGGGGGTTACAGAGGATGGGCAGACTGGATGGGTCATATGGACTTTATCTGCCGTCATGTTTCTATGTCTGTCTCAATAATAGACTATGGACTTTTCCTCCAGGACTTGTCCAAATCTGTATTACAAGATAATCTATGTAGAAAATTTGTCTCTGCTCACAGTGACAGGAATAAAAGCAGCAGAGTGGACCTTGGACTTTAGAGGGATATGGGAAGATGCAAAAAACAAGAACATTTTACAGAAATTCTAATTGTTTGTCTGAACAGGGTAGGAGGGTATTGGAAAGAAAGTACTATGACTGACTGATTTGACGTGAAATTCAGAGGCTATTCTAGGGAGAAATTTAGTTTGAGTTCAAAGAACAACTTTATTTAGAAAAAATCTGGGTATATAGGGTGTAATAAACACCTGTATTTCACAGATTTTTCTGGCTGATGGGCCAATGCACAAAGACTCACGATAGAATCGTCACTCTACCACAAAATTATCGCCACATAAATGCCTGCAGCCTGCTCTAATCAATGAGCCTGCAAATTATTGCTGCATTAAAACTGCAGCTGTAATCCGCAAGCTCATTGCTGAATGTCAACTTTCAGTGTCTGAGTGGTGATTGGCTTGGGCACTGACAGGAAGGGTTGAAATGTATTAAAACACACACAAGCATGCCACAGTATGTATCAACCCCTCACCTGAGCCCCGACAAGTATCCCTAGACCCCCACACCTCTTCCCGACCCCCAAAACATATCCCTGTTGTCTAGAAGCACCCACCTCCTCCTAATATTAAAAAAAAGGCCCTGGTTGCAATGTCTCCTCTAAGCTGACGGAAGTCCTCCACCTACATTCCTGCCAGCGGGGAGGTACTGTGCCAGCATCACATTTTTGATAAAGAGGGGCAGACAAGCTCTGCCAGACTCCGGTGAGCTCGTCTGTCCCTAGCAAAACATGATATTGAAGTACCATTCCCCACTGGTAAGAATGAGATTGGAGAACTCCCACACAGCTTAGAGGGAACATTGCCTGATGGTCTAGTAGCCTCCCAACCCCCTTCCTCCACCCCAAAATTCCCTGGAAGTCTAGTAGTTTCCTTCCCCCCCCCCCCCCCCCTGCCCACAAAAAGTTCCCCAGCAGTCTAGTGGAACCCCCCCACACACACACATAACCTCAAGCCTGGACATGGTCCCTGTACCTCAAATGAGGCAGGAGCAATGCCCACTCGCTCCTGCCTCCAGTGCTGTCATCTTCAAAATGGCATCACCCCGCCCTGAGCAGTGCACCTGACTCCCACATACCTGACCCCTCCCCTCTTAATATTAAAATACAATGCTATGGTGGTCTACTGTCCCCCTGGTCTCCTTCCTCCCATCCCCTCACCAACAAATTTTCTGGTAGACTTGTAGTCCCCTCCATCTCTCCCGCAGCCCCCTCTAAAAATCCCTCATAGTCTAGCAGGTACACTGTGCTGCTGTTTGGTGTCTCTCGGTGTGTAGTTAAGTCTTCCCCAACCCTCTATCAATAGTGAAAATGATTGCCGTTATCAATTTTTGTTATGTTTCATCTTATCTGTAATGGTTTTTTTTTTTAATTTTGTATTTTCTGTGTCACTCACCCTGCGCTTATCAGTGAGGTGTGTAATCAATTAAAAGTTAAGTAGCTCACTCCTCTACTCTCACTAAATTCTCTACAATGCCATTCTGATCCCATATTGCCTTCTCACCTTAATACCTTCCCAAACTCTAAAAACACCTGTGCCCTTAGCCCCCAACTCTACCCCTCCCCCTCTATGTGCCAGGCAGTGTGTGCATATGTCCCGCTACAAAGTAAATGATGGTCCATCCATCCAGTGTGCCCAACAAGACAAACACTGCCGTGTTTTTGTTTGTGTGTGTTCCTGTGGTGCTGGCTCACAGGAGAGAAAGTCAACACAGAAGGAGAAAGAGAGGATATATAGACTCAGAAGACCTTGGAAGATGTGCTGGGGGAGGAGCTTGAAGGGGAGTGTCCCTGGCTGTGAGCCTTCAGGTGCTGGTTATGCTGTCTGTGTGCCCTGGGCTGCTGCTGCTGTTCATTCCGTGCTGGTCTGTGCTGGGGCTCAGGCTCTGCAGGGGGGGCTTCCCCTGAGTTGCCGAGGTCTGCTGGGGCTCCCGGGGACCTGGCCATAGCATTGAAGCCACTACTGCTGGGAGGGATCAGAGAAAGGCACCTCCCCCGGCGCTATGATTGGCCGCTTCTGCTGTCCCTCAGTAGTGTAGCTCTGGCAACACTGGAGGCGGGACTGCAGCAGGGGCCCCTGGTGTGTGAAGCGTCTCCTCCTCCTCCTCGGAGTCACAATCTGCAAACAAGCGATCCAAAACGAACGTTGCAAGAGAGGTTGCTGCAGAGCCCCGAAGGTCGTTGGAGTGAGCCGGGGAGCTCCGTGCTCTGGCCGTTTAGGTAGTCGTTCGGGGAAGCATGCGCAGTGAAGGCAGGCATCCATCGGGGGTGTTGGATTCAAGTCTCGTGGGCAATATCCAAGGTGCTCATCTTCTTGCTGCAGCCGGTGGAAGCTGGAAGCTCCGTCTGTTGGCGGTGAGAGAGGGGAGATGAAGATGAACACTCCGACGACCAATGGATGGAAGAGCGGCCGGAAACTAGTTGCAACTGAGGCAGGAAGTGAAATTCCAGGGGCTTAACCAAGGCGGTTCTAAGGACAGGAGACGGCAAGAGCCTATCTGGCCTAGTGTATGGGCTGAAGCCAGTGGGCGGAGCTTGTCGCCATATTGTGTGACCCCCCCCCCCCCTCCCGCCCCCAACATTTGAAGACGCTATTGAAATCCATAGAAAACTTGTGAGGTTTATAAGCAGGGCTTTTTTTGAGGGGGTACTGAGTACTGGCACCATTTCCATTGTCTGCTAAAATGAATGAGCTCAGGCTCTACATACAAATTCTGCCTTGTCATAGGTTCTGTGTCTGGTTGCAGGGGGGGGGGGGGGCTGGCTATAGTGGGGTGGGTCCCTCAGTGATCACCCCACCCCTGAAGGATGCCCTGGCATTTGAGAACCGGCACTTAAAAAACACACTGTTTATAAGAGTGGCGTTCCTGGGGGGGGGGGGGGGGTGCAGTCCGCCCCGGGTACACGCCGCGCGTGCCTGTCCGTCGTTTGTTTCATGCTCCCTCTGCTCCGGAACAGGTTACTGTTCCGGGGTAGAGGGAGCATGGAACGAACGACGGACAGGCGCGCGCGGCACCCCCCCCCCCAGCGGCGTGCATCCGTGCGGGGGGTTCTTTAGCCCGTGTCCGCCCCCCCCTTGGAACGCCACTGGTTTATAAGTACATAAATATTGCCATACTGGGACAGACCAAAGGTCCATCAAGCCCGGTATCCTGTTTCCAACAATAGCTAATCCAGGTCACAAGTACCGGGCAAGATCCCAAAAAGTACAATACATTTTATGCTGCTTATCCTAGAAATAAGCAGTGGATTTTCCCCAAGTCTATTTTAATAACAGGGTTGCCAAGAGGGTCAGCCTTCCGAGCAGGAGATTTAGGGCCCACCGATAGCTCCGCCCCAACCCTCCCATAGCTCCTGTGTTTATTGTGGGACACCGTCGTTCTTTTCCACCTTGGTGGTTCTGCAAGCTCTGTTTTTAGTACATGTCCCAGCCTCGTCCAAGTCCATAACTCAGTCCTGCCTCCTAGCTCCACAACCCCCACCCCACCACCTCATACCTGAATCGCACAGCCATTAAAAAATATATCTTATTTGCACCAGTGAACGGAGTGATGAATGAGAATTACACATAACCATTTCCCCTATTCATCCTGGGGCCGATGCTCAAAACACACTGGGCTTGCAACAATTCGTTTAGACTGGCTTTGGCCAGTTTTGTTTTGTTTGTAAGTTATTGTGCGACTACTGCATAAAGGTTTTCGGCACACCTTTTATCATTTGTGGAAGCAGCAACAGAAAATGCAATGCAAATGTATTAAAACGAGCTCAGTAGTATTAAAAATGAGCACTTTAGTGTTAAAATGAGCATTTCGTGCGATGCACAGATGTTTCCATGCAATGCACAGAAGGGGGCGCCTACCTGTAATGTTCAAATTTTTCCAGCAAGTTTGAGGTGGCATTCCATGGCGGATTTTTACCAAAGGCGTCTGCACAATAGCATGAATAATCATTTCACTTTGGGTGATATACCCTGACCAGTTTTTCCAATCTTGTATCATTTTATCTATAAGAGATCTATCTGGACCCCTGAGGCAGGCATTCTCACGCCAAAACATGGCCTTTGTCGGGTCTTTTTTTCAGAATTAAAGTACTCTATCTCAATCCTGAAGGCCAAGCTGTTCTTTTTCTTGTTATTGTTTGTGGTTGTATGCTGTTTTACCCTTTCTTTTGTTATGTTATCCTATATATGTTACATTGCATGTGAAAGGGCAGCTTCTGATTGGAATTGTCTGCTTGAAATTTTTAATAGTATTTGCACTTTTCACGTGTGTGTTGTGATATCCCCCTTCTTACTCAGGGTGACCTGGTTCTCAATATGCAGGTTATATGCAAATTAGAGTGCTACCCCTTCTCGCTCAGGGTGACCTGGTTCCCACTAAGCAAATTAAACCGGTCTCACCAACGGCATATTTACTACTACTACTACTATTTAGCATTTCTATAGCGCTACAAGGCATATGTCCCGTCTGTGGCCGTGCCACCCTTCAGACTTACCCTGTTTCTGGGAGTCAGTGTCTGTGCTGGCTTCTGCTTGTCTCTGTGTCTGTGTCTGTCTTAGGTTCTCTCTGGCTCTGTGTGCTGATTGCCCTACTGAACCTCACCTGTGTGGGCTATGCCTCTTCCAAGATGGCTGCCGCCTCTTCGTCTCTGCCAGTATCCAAGATGGCTCCCGCTGTTACTTTCTATGGGATGCCTGCTCTGAGTGTCAAGCCTCTGTTTGGTTGCAAGGTGATTGCTGCACCTGTGGCTCTGGTGTTGATGGGCTTTATTAGTCACCTGAAGACTACAGTCCTGGCCTTTGTATCTCATCTCATCTTATCTCATCCAAAGGTCCTGGTGTATAGAGTGCTCTGTACCCAGTGTCAGTGTTTGCTCTGTGTGAGTGTTCTATGTTTGTTTCCAAGGTATGACTAGTTAGCTTAGGCACCGTCTGGCTTGTTGCCTGTGCATAGCTTTACTAGTTCTCTATGTTTGTTTCCAAGGTATGACTAGTTAGCTTAGGCACCGTCTGGCTTGTTGCCTGTGCATAGCTTTACTAGTTCTCTATGTTTGATTCCAAGGTATGACTAGTTAGCTTAGGCACCGTCTGGCTTGTTGCCTGGGCCTAGCTCTACTAGTTCTCTGTGTTTGTTTCCAAGGTTTGACTAGTTAGCTTAGGCACCGTCTGGCTTGTTGCCTGTGCATAGCTCTAGTTCTCTGTGTTTGTTTCCAGTGATAGCCTAGCCAGCTTAGGCACCGTGGGGCTTGTAGCCTGTGCATAGCTCTGCTAGTTCACTGTGTCTGTTCCTAGTGTTAGACTAGCCGCCCTTGCTAGCCACTATCCCAAGACTGTGTTTGTTCCTAGTGTTAGACTAGCCGCCCTTGCTAGTCACTATCCCAAGACTGTGTTTGTTCCTAGTGTTAGACTAGCCGCCCTTGCTAGTCACTATCCCAAGACTGTGTTTGTTCCTAGTGTTAACTAGCCAGCTTGGGCCCCGTCTGGCTTGTAGCCTGTGCTTAGCGCTGCTAGTTCTCTGTGTTGGTTCCTAGTGACAGACTAGCCAGCTTAGGCCCGTCTGGCTTGTAGCCTGTGTTAAGCTCTGCTAGTATTCTGCGTTTGTGTCCAGGGCATGACTTGTTAGCTGGGGCACAGCTTAGTTGTTAGCTGGTGTATAGCCTTCCAAGTCTCCTGAGTTTGCTCTGTGTATGTTCTTGTGTATGACTGGTTGGCCTGGGTATAGCGTTTCTATTAGCCCGGGTACAGTCTACTAGTCATTGTGTTGATTCCTGCCGACTGCCAGAACCCGGACAGTTCCTGCTTGTCTGCCTTGCCTTCGCCTAGGTGCCAGGGGGCACTCCTGGATCTTCATTCCTGCTGTTCCTGTAAGTCCTACCGGCTGCCAGAACCTGAGGGCTCAACCCGAGGGAGAAGGCAGTCAAGTGTAGGTGAAGCCTAGGTCCAGGGTGTTCCAGTTCCGCGGGTTCCGCTCCAGTGTGTTCCAGTCCAGCGGGTTTCACTCCTGTACGTTTCAGTCCAGTGGGGCCACTCCAGTGTGTCCAGTCCAGTGGGCCCCACTCCAGTGCGCACCAGTCCGGTGCGTTCCAGTTCCGAGTGTTCCGGTGTAGTACTCCAGTCCGGAGTTCCGGTCCAGTCTTATCTCCTCTCTACCTGGAAGGTGATTTTGCCTAAAGGACTCACAAACCCCGCGCTCCCGGGGAAGAAGCCTGAAGGTATGCCAAGGTCCTCGAGAGCGCGACTAGCGCGTGAGGCGCGACAGCATACGCAGCGCTGTACAAACATAGAAGAAAGACAGTCCCTGCTCAAAGAGCTTACAATCTAATAGACAAAAAATAAATAAAGTAAGCAAATCAAATCAATTAATGTGAATGGGAAGGAAGAGAGGAGGTAGGTGGAGGCGAGTGGTTACAAGTGGTTACGAGTCAAAAGCAATGTTAAAGAGGTGGGTTTTCAGTCTAGATTTAAAGGTGGCCAAGGATGGGGCAAGACTTAGGGGCTCAGGAAGTTTATTCCAGGCGTAGGGTGCAGCGAGACAGAAGGCGCGAAGTCTGGAGTTGGCGGTAGTGGAGAAGGGAACAGATAAGAAGGATTTATCCATGGAGCGGAGTGCACGGGAAGGGGTGTAGGGAAGGACGAGTGTGGAGAGATACTGGGGAGCAGCAGAGTGAATACATTTATAGGTTAGTAGAAGAAGTTTGAACAGGATGCGAAAACGGATAGGGAGCCAGTGAAGGGTCTTGAGGAGAGGGGTAGTATGAGTAAAGCGACCCTGGCGGAAGATGAGACGGGCAGCAGAATTTTGAACCGACTGGAGAGGGGAGAGGTGACTAAGTGGGAGGCCAGCAAGAAGCAGATTGCAGTAGTCTAAACGAGAGGTGACAAGGGTGTGGATGAGGGTTTTGGTAGAGTGCTCGGAAAGAAAGGGGCGGATTTTACGGATGTTGTAAAGAAAGAAACGACAGGTCTTGGCGGTCTGCTGGATATGAGCAGAGAAGGAGAGAGAAGAGTCAAAGATGACCCCAAGGTTTCGAGCTGAGGAGACAGGGAGAATGAGAGAGCCATCAACAGAAATAGAAAACGGGGGGAGCGGGGAGGTGGGTTTGGGGGGGAAAATGAGAAGCTCGGTTTTGGTCATATTTAATTTCAGGTGGCGTTGAGACATCCAGGCAGCAATGTCAGACAAGCACGCTGAAACTTTGGTTTGGATGCAAGGTGAGATATCAGGGGTAGAAAGGTAGATTTGGGAGTCATCAGCATAGAGATGGTAGGAAAAGCCATGGGATGAGATTAATGAACCAAGGGAAGAAGTGTAGATAGAAAAGAGGAGGGGACCAAGAACAGAACCCTGAGGTACGCCGACAGGCAGAGGGATAGAAGTAGAAGAGGATCCACCAGAGTGAACACTAAAGGTGCGGAGGGAGAGGTAGGAAGAGAACCAGGAAAGGACAGAGCCCTGGAATCCAAGTGAGGACAGGGTATCGAGAAGTATGTTGTGATCGACAGTGTCAAAAGCAGCGGAAAGATCAAGAAGAATGAGGATGGAATATTGACCTCTGGATTTAGCCAGTAATAGGTCATTGGAGACTTTAGTAAGCGCAGTTTCGGTTGAGTGGAGAGGGCGAAAACCAGATTGTAATGGGTCAAGAATAGCATGTGAGGAGAGAAAATCAAGGCAGCGGCGGTGAACAGCACGCTCAAGTAATTTGGAGAGAAAAGGAAGGAGGGAGATGGGTCGGTAATTAGAGGGACAAGTAGGGTCAAGTGAAGGCTTCTTAAGGAGAGGTGTGACCACAGCATGTTTAAAGGCAGCAGGGACAGTCGCAGTGGAAAGTGAGAGGTTGAGAATGTGACAGATAAAAGGAATAAGAGTAGGAGAGATGGCATTAAGAAGGTGGGTGTTCTCAGGCAACTCTTTATTCCAGCCCCTGGGCACACTTCTTCTAGCTTTATACTTTATGCTTTCATAGATCTTCCCACTGAGCCTCCCCACACAGATACATGGGCTCAGTACTACACCAATACTTTGGGGACTCTCAACCTCAGGCTTTGCAGCCTGCTTCTCTCAGTACTTTGGACACACAGTCCCCTCTTTGAACACACAGTTCCTATAAGTACTGAGGACAGTCAAACACTAATGCTTTAGGGACTTCTTACCCCAGGATTTTCAGCCTGCTGATCTCCTTTGGACACACAGTCCACCACAAGTCCATAGGGCTAGCCAGTCTCTTCCAGGGGATCGTTCTCCTGCTGCCAGCTCACTTCTCTTCCTATCACAACTCAGGTGGGGCATAAAGTGGTTAATTAGCTACACAGGACCCAGCCCATAACCTCCCACACCTGTGGACATCCCAGGGCTCTCCCCGGTCCTAGCACCCTCCACCTATACTCCTACCAGTGCCCTCTAGTGGCCTACCCCGGAAGGACACCCTCTTACTTATCACAGTGTACTATATGTTTGTGTTCCACTTGGAATAGTACAGACAAGTCTAATAGAACAACAAAAAAGGTTACCCTGACACACAGAAAATGTTTTGCTTTATGGCAGGATCTCTTGCAAGGAATCTCTTGATATAAAACTTTGCTGTAATAAAACCCATTCTTAAGAGTGTGTGTATCTTGTTCATCTGTCTTGCACATGTACCTTGTGCACGCATTCTGCTGCAGCTGGAGATATGGATGGAGGTTTCTTGCTGTGCTTTCTACAGGAGTATGAAGTGAGCACAGGAGAGAGGACAAGGAAAAGAGGGAGGTACAGCAGCCACTGATGAAGCCTCTGGCAGAAGCGTAGCCAGATTTTGATGTTGGGGGAGCAGACCTTTTGTAAAGGTGCCGGTGCAAGGCTGAAGGGCTGAGCCACATAGGTGCCGTGTCATCCAAAATCCGTTTGGGGGAGCAGCTGCTCTCCTTGTGTCTCACCTAGCTACACTTCTGCTCTGGGTGCCTGTCCCTGGTGGTGTGTGTATCGCACATGGGTGTCTTTGGAAGATATGGCAGGCAAAAAAGTGGAGGATGATTATCGTTTGACCAGAATGGCTATATTGGAGCTCTTTGGGGACATTAGAGCTGATAACGATCCACCTACAGCTCGGTCCCATGCAGTACCGGGGCTGGTGAAGCTGCTGACTGTCCTGCAGCCCTATGCCATGGAGGATATCTTTTCTCCCACACTCCCCGCCCAGATGCATGCGGTGGAGGCGTTGGGTTTCTTCTCTCACCCTCTTGTAGTTTCCAATCCCTCCTCCTGCCACAGTTACACTGCTTCTCATCCTTCGAAACTCATGCCATCCGGCTATTCTACCCAACACCACTCAGAGTTGCAGTCATCTACCGCCCCCCCTGATAAGCCCCTCTCTTCCTTCCTTACTGCGACGCTTGGCTCACCGTCTTTCTTGATCCCTCATCTCCATCCCTCATTCTTGGTGATTTTAATGTTCACGTTGACGACCCATCCAACTCCTACGCTTCTAAATTCCTCACTCTGACATCCTCCTTTAACCTCCGACTATGCTCTACCACCCCTACTCACCGTAATGGCCATTGTCTCGACCTCGTTCTCTTCTCTTCCTGCTCACCTTCCAATTTCTGCACCTCAGTCCTTCCTATCTCAGATCATCACCTAATCACCCTCACACTTCATCACCCTCCCCCTCAACCTCGCCCAACTATAATCACTGCCTTCAGGAATCTCCAGGCCGTCGACCCCCCTACCCTATTCTCTCACATCTCCAATCTCTTCCCTTCCATCTCGTCTTCTGAATCTGTCGACACGGCTGTCTCTGCCTACAACGAAATTCTTTCCACTGCTCTGGATACCCTAGCACCATCTGTCTCTCGCCCCACTAAGCGCATTAATCCTCAGCCCTGGTTAACCCCTTGCATCCGTTACCTTCGCTCCCGCACCCGATCTGCTGAACGACTCTGGAGGAAATCTCGCACCCTGTCAGACTTCACCCATTACAAATTCATTCTATCCTCCTTCCAGTCCTCCCTATTCCTTGCCAAACAGGAATATTATTCTCAATTAACTAATTCTCTTGGCTCTAACCCTCGTCGCCTCTTCGCCACCCTCAACTCCCTACTTAAAGTGCCCTCCGCTCCCACCCCCCCTCACTCTCTCCTCAAACACCAGCTGACTACTTCCGCAATAAGGTGCAGAAGATAAACCTTGAATTCACTTCCAAGCCTTCTCCTCCCTGTGACTTCTTAACCCACTCCCTCAACCAACCTAACCTGGCCTCCTCTGAGATCACCGAAGAGGAAACTGCTCGCCTTCTGTCTTCCTCTAAGTGCACCACCTGTTCCTCTGATCCCATTCCCACCAATCTGCTTAACAACATCTCTCCTACAGTTAAC
This sequence comes from Microcaecilia unicolor, assembly GCF_901765095.1. Lineage (NCBI taxonomy): Eukaryota > Metazoa > Chordata > Amphibia > Gymnophiona > Siphonopidae > Microcaecilia > Microcaecilia unicolor. The sequence continues at coordinate 31,027,941 of NC_044031.1, read as the reverse complement.
CCCTCAATCTGTCACATCCTCGACCTCTCTCTCCACTGCTACTGTCCCTGACACCTTCAAGCACGCTGTAGTCACACCACTTCTCAAAAAGCCATCACTAGACCCCACCTGTCCCTCCAACTACCGCCCTATCTCTCTTCTACCCTTCCTCTCCAAATTACTTGAACGCGCTGTCCACAGCCGCTGCCTTGATTTTCTCTCCTCTCAGGCCATCCTCAATCCGCTTCAATCTGGCTTTCGCCCACTACACTCGACAGAAACAGCACTCTCTAAAGTCTGCAATGACTTGTTCCTTGCCAAATCCAAAGGTCACTATTCCATCCTCATCCTCCTTGACCTATCTGCCGCCTTTGACACCATCAATCAATCATAATTTACTTCTTGACACACTGTCCTCATTTGGGTTCCAGGGCTCCGTCCTCTCCTGGTTCTCTTCGTATCTTTCCCAATGCACCTTCAGAGTATATTCTAATGGCTCTTCTTCCACCCCCATCCCACTCTCTGTTGGGGTTCCTCAAGGATCTGCCCTTGGACCGCTTCTTTTCTCGATCTACACCTCTTCCCTGGGCTCGCTGATCTCATCACATCGTTTCCAGTACCATCTCTATGCTGATGACACCCAGCTTTATCTCTCCACTCCCGACATCACGGTCGAAACCCAGGCCAAAGTTTCGGCCTGCCTTTCAGACATTGCTGCCTGGATGTCCAACCGGCATCTGAAACTGAACATGGCAAAGACTGAGCTCCTTGTCTTTCCACCCAAACCCTCTTCTCCTCTTCCGCCACTTTCCGTCTCTGTTGACAACGCCCTCATCCTCCCCGTCTCTTCAGCCCGCAATCTCGGAGTCATCTTCGACTCCTCCCTCTCCTTCTCTGCCCATATCCAGCAGACAGCTAAGACCTGTCGCTTCTTCCTCTATAATATTAGCAAAATTCGCCCATTCCTCTCTGAACAGACCACCCGAACCCTCGTCCACTCGCTCATTACCTCTCGTCTTGACTATTGCAACCTTCTTCTCACTGGCCTCCCGCTTAACCATCTATCCCCCCTTCAATCTGTCCAAAACTCCGCCGCACGTCTTATCTACTGCGTGAACCGATACTCTCATATCACCCCTCTCCTCAAGTCACTTCACTGAGTCCCAATCCGCTACCGTATACAGTTCAAGCTTCTCCTATTAACCTTCAAATGCACTCAATCTGCAGCCCCCCATTACCTCTCTACCCTCCTCTCCCCTTATGTTCCCACCCGTAACCTCCGCTCTCAGGACAAATCACTCCTATCTGTACCCTTCTCCACCACCGCTAACTCCAGACTCCGCCCCTTCTGCCTCGCATCACCATATGCCTGGAACAGACTTCCCGTGCCCATACGCCATGCGCCCTCCCTGCCCATTTTCAAGTCCTTACTCAAAGCCCATCTCTTCTCCCTTGCTTTTGGCGCCTAACCACCTTCCCCATTCATGATACCTACACTGACTACATAGTTTGTAACCCTTAGATTGTAAGCTCTCTTGAGCAGGGACTGTCCTTCCCCATGTTAAACTTGTACAGCACTGTGTAACCCTAGCAGCGCTATAGAAATGCGTAGTAGTAGTAGTAGTAGCAGTTGACTGACACAGGAACCTTCCAGCATGTGTTAGGGGGTTCCAATGATGTGGACCAGTGGACCATCTCTAGACATCTGACCCAGGTACTGTGAGCCCTGAAAAACACGTGCCAGGTGATAACATCAAGTTTCTGGAGGAGGAAGCCCAACTGTGGGAGTTTAAAAAAGAACTTTTTTCCACTAATATCTTGGGTGCCATTGACCCTATCATCGGAGAGCGAAATGACATACTGTAACCAGAAGCTTGGCTATTCCTTGAACATGCAGGTGGTCGGTGATCAAAGGTGAGGATTCCTAGATGTCATGTCTAAGTTCCCCAGGAGCTGTCAAGACTCATTCATCCTCGCAACCTCAGCCACTGGCTTCATCAGCACTACCACATGGGATTCACTAGCGCAGTTTAGTAAAAGAGGCCCTTAATGTTTACATTATTCTTTGGTTACATTCATTTTCATGTAGTATTTATGTTTTGTTAATATTTTAGTGTGTTTTACTGCTGGTGCTGCATATGGGCAAAACATGGCTATGTTGGGTTTTATGGTCATTTCAGAAATCTTTAAACTTGATTCTGCTGCATTTGTGTATTATTTTTTAAATTCCTACTATATGTCCTCTGTAGTATCGTCTAGCTGAAATTTGGTATAGATCTTAAACAATGGAGATCCTATGTAAAGATACTCAGAAGATTTTAAGAAGAATAGCTTATTTTCTCCTCCACAGAAAACACAATTCACCAACTTGATGAATTTTCTGTTTATTTATTTAAAATATTTATATTCTGCTCATTCCACGGTTTATGACAGATCACAACTGTAAACATACATAATCAAAATTTACACAATAACAATACAATAAAACAACAACATAATAATAATATGAGAACCAGTTCCCAATATTATCAGAACAATAAAATACATACACCAAAAATGGGCAAAATCAAGAGAAAGCTTTCTGAAACAGATATGTCTTTTGTTGGTTTCTAAATGATACAAGTGAATCTATTTTACAGAATTCCAATGGTAATGAGCTCCACAATTTAGGGCCAACTATTTTGAAATGTGGATGATCGGAGACCAAGGAGACGGATTACATGGAAACTTGGAACCTCAAGTATTTAACTGCAGATCTTAAAGCCCTTACGGCCCTGTTTACTAAGCTGTGCTAGCGGCATGTTAGCGTTTTTAGCACACTAAGCATGTAGATGCTCATAATATTCCTCTGAGAATCTACACGGTTAGCGTGTGCTAATTTTTATCACTTGCTAAAAATGCTAGCACACCTTAGTAAACAGGGTTCTTAGAGTGATAGACAAGGCAGACATAGCTTCATTTTTCAAGACCTTGAAAACCAAGGTTAAGATTTTAAGGGCCCTGTAAACTAAGCCGCATTATAGGCACGGTAGCATTTTTAACACGCCTACAATATCACTATAGGCGCCTACACGGTTAGTGCATGTGCTAATTATAGGCGCATTAAAATGCTAACACGCCTTAGTAAACAGGGCCCTAAATTATATTCGCATTTCAATTGGAAGTCAATGGAGAGATGGTAATGCCAGTAAGATATATGTTCAAACTTAGAAGTGTGAGTAATCAAATGTGCCACAGAAAGGCCCTCTTACTAAGCCATTCTCAAAAGTGTCCGGCGCTGTGTGTAGTGCGTGGGTTTTCCATGTGCTGTGGCCACTTTTAGTGCGGTGGTAAAATAGCTGCTTTTGTGTAATTTCCTGTAATGTCTACGCGCAAATTTCACAATTAGAGCCTGGCCATTACTGTGGGAGCCCTTACAGTCACCTATTTATGGTAAGGGCTCCAATGCTACTTGAGCAACACATGCCAATGTACCCTGGTTAGCGCACGGCACGCTTACTCTCTGCTCATAGACATACCTCCCAAGCCAAAAAATAAAAACTAAGACCTCGATATTAAGACCGCAGGAGATTGCTGTGCGGTCTCCTGCGGTCAGCACTAAACCTGGTTATTCAATGCCGCCCTATTTCCGGTGACTGGCACTGAATAGCCGGTTTAACTTTGGCCAGTCTGATTTTAACTGGTCATGCTGATATTCAGCGCTGGCCACTTAAAGTGAGACCGGCCAAAGTTATTCACCTATTGTGGCAGCCAAATGGGGGGGGGGGGGGGGGGGGTCTGTTGATGCTTTCAATGAAAAGATGCTACAGTAAGCTGAGATACAATTAGTACCTTGACACAGCAATTTTGAGCGAAACTTTGGCCACAGTCGGTGTTTGTAACAGCTTAAGTTAAGTTTGAGTGTCTTTTTTGCATGTCACTATATGTTGAATAGACTCTTGCAAACTAGTTTGTTTGGAGTTTTAACACATTTTTCCAAAGGTTTTTTTTTTTATGCCAGTGACATAAGAGCACCCTAAGTAATCCTACCATAACTTTCTTCTGTTGTACGGGAGTGGAGGATAGGGTTCTGAGGCTTTTTCCCCATGAGGATTTTTTTTGTACTCCAGCAAACAAAGTGGGAGATTTAAATACTGCCTGCTACATTGATTTTGGAAAAGAGTTTTGGTGAAGAATGGCCAAATATGACCGCCAAACTTGGCCACTCTCACTTTAATTAATTAATTTGTTACATTTGTAGCCCACATTTTCCCACCTTTTGCAGGCTCAATGTGGCTTACATATAACCGTTAACGGTGTTAGCCGATTACGGTTTGAACAAATACATAGTATGAATGAATACAAAGTGATATTGTGGTATAATGAGGTACTAGTAAAAAAGCCCCGTTTCTGATGCAAATGAAACGGGGGCTAGCAATGTTTTCTTCTGTGTGCATGTGGGAGTGTGTGTGTCCCTGCCCTCTGGCCTCTCTCCCCTCCCCCCTCTGAGTCCTTCACTGTTACAGAGCCAGCGATTTGATTTCGTGCTCTGCTGTTTTCCTTCACTGACTGTGTTACAGAGAGGGCGGGGCAGACACTCATAGGGAAACCGGATATCTTGCCCCTTCACACTTCCGGCTGGAGGCTTCATAGAACGTTGGTTTTGCCTTTTATATAGAGAGATATGTATGGTAGGAGTCAGTTGAGAGGAACTTAGAGAGGGAAAGGGAGAAGAAAAGTCAGGTAATGTCCGTTGCAGTCTTTGGTTATGTTGTGTCGCAGATAGCCAGTTATATCACTTGATATAACTAGCTATCTGTAAGCCGCTAAGGAGTGCTATTCAGTGACGGATAGCCGCTTAAGTGCCATTTTCATTTGAATATCAGGCAGTAATATTTTTAGAGTGGGATTACTGCATGCTGATTGGGACACTACCACGGGACACCTCAGCACGTACCGTGGCAATACTTTTTGGCACATGTAGGCATGCACTAGTACCTACTGTGGGTTAGTAAAAGGGCCTCAGAGTTGTTTTTTTTAATATTTATTTATGGTTTTAACATTTTGAAACACAGTATACAACTGTATGGGCCTCAGAGTTTTTGAGCTACTTGCAATGATTTCAAAGCAGATGATGGAAGACCAATGCCTAGAACTTTACAATAATCAAAATATGGCAGGACAAAACTCTGTAGCATCATATGAAAATTTGCTGATGACAAAAGATCTCTCATTCTGTGAAGTAACCGCAATTTAAAGAAAACAGTTTTGATGGCATACTTCAAACTGCTCCGTAAAGTCAAAGAAGAATCAAATAATACTCCTAGGTATCAAATTTCTGAAAGCATTGATATATTACAACTATCAAGTGAGAAACTAGTGGGACAGTTATCGCAGTTAATTCTAGACAGAAACAAAACTTGCGTTTTTGCAACAACCAGCTGAAATCTGTTGGCAGCCATCCATTTTTGAATTAAACTGAAGGAGTGTGACAGATGTTCCAAAGCAGTTTCAACTGTCATGTCTACTAGAAACAAAAACTTGAAGGTCATCAGCATAAAGTTTGTAGTGTAGAACCGAACAGGATAACAATCTGCACATTGGTATCATGTACAAATCAAAGAGAAAGGCTGATAGTGTTGATCCCTGTGGAATGCAAGATTCAAAAAAGATGCAGGAAGACAACTGAGGGGTCCTTTTACTAAGGTGCACTGAAAAATGGCCTGCGGTAGTGTAGGTGCGTGTTTTGGACGCACACAAATCCATTTTTCAGCACGCCTGCAAAAAATGCCTTTTTAAAAAATTTTTGACAAAAATTGATGTGTGGCAAAATAAAAATTGGCAGCTTCCATTTTGGTTCTGAGACCTTACTGCCAGCCATTGACTTAGCGGTAAGGTCTCACGCGTTAACCAGGCAGTAATGACCTACGTGCACCAAATGCACCAGAAAATAAAAATGATTTTTCAGACACGTGTATTGGACGTGTACCAAAAATGAAATTACCGCAAGAGCCACGCGGTACTACTACTACTACTTATCATTTCTATAGCGCTACAAGGCATACACAGCGCTGCACACCATACACAAAAAAAGACAGTCCCTGCTCAAAGAGCTTACAGTCTAGCTAAGACATGAGACAGACAGAACAATTAAGGGTAGGGGAATAAAGAGGTGAGGATAAAGGATAGGGCAATAAGTGAGGGTACTGAGTAAGAGAGTCATGGTTAGGAGTCGAAAGCAGTAGCAAAGAGGTGGGCTTTAAGCCTAGATCTGAAGACAGCCAGAGACTGAGCCTGACGTACCAGCGGTAGTTGGGCAGTCATTCCAAATTGGTGTGCATTGGGCATGCTTAGAAGCTTACGCGGCTTAGTAAAAGGGCCTCTGAATAAGTTTTAATTTGCTAGGAACATTTATCTAAAAAAGATCCAAACCAAGCTAAAACCAAAGCTCAATCAGGATTTTATAGGTAACAGTATCAAAGGCTGCTGACATATCAAGAGAGGCCATAAAATACTGTAAATGATAAAACCACGTTTGACTGTATCCAAAACCAATATAAAAAATGTTTCTGTATTATACCGTAGCCTAAACTGAAACTAAATTATTTTGCTCAAAACCCTGGAGCTGTTGAACTATGCTCACCAGGACTGTAATGTTTTCTTAGACTTGTCTTATGAAAGAAGCATTTACCACACTCTTTACATAAAAATAGTTTCACTCTTGTGTAGACTCTCTGGGGTTTTTGAGGTGTACCTTTAGACTGAAGTGTTACCACACTCATTGCATACAAATGGTTAACTCTTGTGTAGATTCTCTTGTACATGGTGAGTTTTCCCTACGTACCAAAGATTTTACCACACTCAGCATTGTAAATGGTTTATATCCTGTGTGGATTCTCTGATGCAATGAGAGGCATGCCTTCCAATTCTTTGGTGGACTGAGAAGTTGCCTTATACACTGAAAGTTCCACCATATTTAGTAATATAAATACATCACTCTTGTGTTGATTTTTCTGGTACATTGTGAGGTTTCTCTTCCAACTGAATCTTATACAACACTCAGAACATGCAAATAGTTCATTCCTGTGTGGGTTCTCTAGTGGATAGGGAGGTCTGCCTTCTGAATAAAGCCTTTTACTACATCTAAAACATGTAAATTACTTCACTCCAGAATGGATTATCTTCTGCATATTAAGGATACTCTTGCAGCTTCAAATTATCACCCTCAGTACATATCAATGGTTTCACTCCTGAATGTATTCTCCAGCGCCTTTGTTATTTTGTTAATGAAGTTTCAACCACTCTCAGTGCGTGTAAATAGTTTCATTCCAGAATGTATTCTCTGGTGCTTTCTGAGGTTTGTTTTGTCAATAAAGCTTTTACTGCACTCAGTACATGCAAATGATTTCATTCCTGAGTGAATTCTCTGGTGCACTGAGAGATCACCCTTTAGTCGGAAAGTTTTGCCACACTCAGAACATGTAAATGGTTTCACTCCTGTGTGGATTCTCTGGTGCATGGTAAGGTGTGATTGGTGAATAAAGCTTTTTCCACACTCAGTACACGTAAATGATTTCACTCTTGAATGAATTTTCTGGTGTGTTGCTAAGTATACTTTATGACAAAAGCTTTTACCACACTCATTACAAGTTAATGGCTTTAATCCTGTATGTCTTCTCTGGTGAATGGTAAGGAGTATCTTCTGACAAAAACTTTTACCACATTCAATACATGTAAATGGTTTTACTCCAGTGTGGATTCGCCAGTGTATGGTGAGTGTTCCCTGCTGACGGAAACATTTTCCACATTCAGTACACTGAAATGGTTTTTCTCCAGTATGGATTCTTTGGTGCTTTGTGAGGTGTGATTTATGAATGAAGCTTCTTCCACATTCACTGCACGTAAATGATTTCACACCTGAATGGATTTTTTGGTGCATTCTGAGGTTTGTTTTATAAATAAAGCTTTTTCCACATTCAGTGCATGCAAATGACTTCACTCCTGAATGAATATTCTGGTGCACTGCAAGATATGCCTTATGACTAAACTTTTTACCACATTCAGTACATGTATATGGTTTCCCTTCTATGTGAATTTGCTGATGTTTTGTGAGGGACGCTAGCAAACTAAAGTTTTTGCCACACTCAGTACATGTAAATGGTTTCCCTTCCATGTGGGTTCTCTGGTGTTTTGTGAGGGATCTCATCATACTGAAGCCTTTACCACATTCAGTACACAAAAATGGTTTTGTGTGAATTCTCTGGTGCTTTGTGAGATCTTGCTTTAGGCAGAAGCTTTTACCACACTCAAGACATGTAAATGGTTTTACGCCAGTGTGGATTCTCCAGTGCATGGTCAGCGTCCCCTTTTGACCAAAGCATTTACCACATTCAGTACATGAAAATGGTTTTTCTCCAGTATGTATTCTCTGGTGCTTTGTAAGGTCTCCTTTCCGCCTAAAGCTTTTACTACACCCAGTACATATAAATGGTTTTGCTTCAACATGGATTCTCCTGTGCATGTTGAGACCACCTTTATGGCTAAAACTTTTACCACACTCTGTACATGTAAATGGTTTCACACCTGTATGGATTCTCTGGTGTGCTGCCAGTTCTTGTTTCCGAAGAAAGCATTTATCACATTCAGTACATGAAAATGGTTTCACTCCTGTGTGAATTCTGTGGTGCTTTGTAAGGTCTCCCTTATGACTAAAACATTTACCACATTCAATACAGGTAAATGGTTTATCTCCCAAAAAGATTCTACGGTGTACTGCGAGTTTTCCTTTCCGACAGATGCTGTTATCAAAAATAGAAGACGGATATAGTCTTTTATCTTTCTGAATTTTCTGATATTTTGAGAGGTTTGACTTCCTACAAGAAGCATTTTCAGATTTAGTAGAAGTGAGTGATTCCACACCGCTTTGAAATTTTCTGTGTTCTGTGCGTGATTTCCTGTGACTGCAGCTTTTCTTACATTCTGTACCTAAAACTAGTCTCTCTCCTGGGTGGCATTTTGCATTTCTTGTGGCGTTTTCTACCTGGGTGAAACTATGATCACAGCCAGGATATGAAAATATTCTCTCATCACTGTTGTTTTTCTGATATTTTGTAATACTTACTTTATTAATAAAGCCTTTCCTATATTCAGTACTGGTACACTTTCTAGTTTCTTTATTATTCTGCTGTTGCATTAGCTCTTTCTTCTTACTGAAACGCTTCTCATATTCAAAACTTGTAAATTGCATTGCTGCTTTTCTACATGTTTCCTGTTGTTCCTGTAGTTCTCCCATTTGAGAAATCTTTCCACAATCTGTACATTTTGATAGTCTCTCTTCACTGTCAGCTACTTGCCCTGATTTCAGTGTTACACAATCACTGAGGAATATCTCACAAATATCACATAAACATGCCTGAAGGCTCATCTGGTTTTTCTGCTCTTCCCTTGTATGTCTTATATTACTGGTACTGGGCTCACAAAGAACTGAACTGTTTGTTGATTTTTTTTCCTTATTTTTATTTTTGACCTTTTTGCCCCAGTTAGAAGAGGAAAAAGTTTCTTTTTTGTCTCTTTCTGATAAAATCTTTTCTTCTTCGGGCGTCTCACTGAGCTTCCTGTGATGTAGCTCTGTAGTATTTCTGGAATCATGTTTTTCTAGGGAGAAAAAAAGGAACATTGAGAATTAGAGTAGGAGAAGTTAAACCAGTTCTGTAATATAATATCCCTTTGTAGATCTGCTCTCTTCCACCCCCCCCACCCCCACTGCTGAGAAAACATTTCCAAGCTAATCATTGCAAGAAATGCAGATAGAATATATGATCACATTCAAGTCGATAGTAAATGACAGCAGATAAAAACCAATACGGTCCATCCAATTTGACCAACAAGATAAACTCATTTTACATGGTTTGTGATACTTTATACCCGAGTTTGATTTGTCCTTGCCATTCTCAGGGCACAGACCATAGAAGTCTGCCCAGCACTCTTCTTATACTAAACGTTCTGAAGCTAACGTCAAAGCCCCTTAAAATTTACACTCCAGCCCATCCATATCTGTTCAGTCACGATCAGGGCGTAGACTGTAGAAGTCTGCCCAGCACTGGTTTTGCTTCCCTTATGGAAACAGGAAATAAGGGCGGGATCAGAGCTGAGAGAGAAGGGAAGGCTGAAGCGCCGAGCCTGCACGCATTTCACTGTTGCCGTCGGGACCCCGAGGTAAGATGACTTTTAAAATTCTGGGCGGCACGCAGGAAGGCGAGGGCGGACCAGTGGAGGACTGAGGGAGAAGAGGGCGGGCACCGGGCAAGTCAGGCTGGCGAAGGGAACTTCCGATTCCGGCGGGTGAAATATTGGAGGTGCTCGAGCACCCACGGAGTCGGCGCCTATGATGTGGACTGATTCGCCCTCCAACAGATGGAGAAAGGCCTGAACTGCTCTGGTCTCTAGCAGATTGATTGAACAAGATCTCTCCTGAGGGGACCACAGGCCTTGAGCATACTGCCCCCGTCAGTGAGCTTCCCAGCCCTGGAGACTGGCATCTGTTGTGACCACTATCCAGCTGGGCTGATCTAGAGGCATTCCCTTGTCAGATTGGTGTCCCATAGCCACCATCGTAGGCTGCTCCTCACCTGTGCAGGAAGTGACAACCTCTGATGTAGTGTGTCTTTCTGCAACATCCACCGTGATAGAAGAGACCTCTGCAGAGGCCTCAAGTGAGCCCTGGCCCAGGGAACTGCCTCGATCATTGCTGCCAAGGAACTATAACTGGCAAATCTGTGACTGTAGCTTGAGGATACAAGCCGGCGGAAGAAAAACTCGGCCTTGCTGCGTGTCGAAACACACTCTCAGGTACTCCGACAGAGATGACTGAAGCAACTCTTTTGCGCATTGGACTACCCAACCTAGGGACTGCAAGAAGCCTACTGTGCAAGCTGTGGCCTGAACGCTCTCCTCAACCAATTGTCTTAAGTAAGGATGGACTAGAATGCCTTCCGTTCTGAGAGCTGCAGCCACTACGACCATGACCTTGGTGAACGTATGAGGAGTAGTCGCAAGCCCAAAGGGAAGAGCCCGAAATGAAACGTGCTGGCCCAGAACTGCAAACCGAAGGAAACAATGTGCAGGTCGGATAGGGATATGCAAGTAGGCCTCTGTCTTATTCATAATTTTATGGGATGTGGAAAACTGATTAACTACAGAAAGAAAGACGGAGTATTGTACTGGATCAGATTAAAAGTCCACCAAACCCAGCAGCATTTTGTCTCGGATAGTCGTTAATTTGGGTTACTTGGAAGTACCTGGAAGATCCCACAGAATCTCCTCAGGGGAGAATCAGAGGAGGATTAAGAGGGTGAAGGGAACATTTCAAGGAGTTGGAAGGGGAATCAGGGGAAAACATGGTTGGGCTAGGCTGCTTCTCCATGATACCATTTGGGGTGCACCTCAGTAAACAGCAGATACTCAATAAATCTGGCAGAATAGACTCCTGGAAATCAGCCTCCAAATCATTCCATGAACTGTAAAATCTCCTACTTCTTACATTATTTAGTATTACTCACATGTATGTTGCAATTACTCTGTAAAGTACTGATGAACACTCACCTGTACTGTGCAATATCTCCTAATACTCTGTACAGTATTTGCTGTTATTACTCACCTGTGCATGAATGAGTTACTTCTCTCTCTCCTGACTCCTTTGTATCCCAGACATGTGGTTCATCCCCTTGTTTAATCCTTGATAATACTTCAGGATTGATGCTTCCGTGGTCTGTGCCTAGGAATTAGAAAGAAAATCGAGGTTTATTTTCCTTACATTCACAGAAAAATACACAGCAGCAATTCTCAGGAGGGGAAAGTTCTACTACAAACATCCACCATAAAACAGAGGGTTCTGGGAGTCATTGCATCAAATGATCTTGAAATGATCAAACATTATTAAGAAGGGTGAGGAGATACGAGAAAGAGATATGGTCTTGCACCGAGCTACATGACTGGACTAATCGACTTACCAATTAGAAACACAACTGAATCAGCAAGAATGTACCTAAACCTTCACTTCCCAAGATGCAAGGGACTGAAGTATAAATCAACATGTGCGTCCAGTTTTCCCTACATATGCACATAGCTCTGGAACACATTACCAAAAGACCTGAAAACTACGAGCAATCACCTAAACGTCCGTAAAAAAAACAAAGACTCGCCTTTTCAGAAAGGCACATGCCACAGAATCAACATAAACACCGATCAATGTAACACGACAACTAAACTGAGTCTCAATCACTTGCCGAACGATCCCACCCTTGCAACCGGGACAGGACGATGTGCACCAAATCTATAAATTGTACTATCCACTTTGTATTGTTCACACTGGAGTTTGTAACCACCTCTCTAGGACTATGTAAGCCACGTTGAGCCTACAAATAGGTGGGATACAAATTTAACAGATAAATTAATAAATATATAAATAACCAGCATAAGAAGGAAAGGATATCTCTCTAAGGATCACTGGTGAGGCCTCATCAGGACTACTGTGTCCAGTTCTGGAGAAAAATCTCCAGAAGGAGAAAGAGAAACAGTATTCATAAAACAAACCCTGGGAGCGTGGTGTGGAAATTTGAAGACTCGGTGGCTCCCATGTATGACTTGTGTACATTAGATTCAGTGATAGAAATGTGCATAAACCTATCCTTCTGATAAATTATCATTATGGACAGGTAGAGTCCCAGCTGGTCAAAAAGTTTGATTAACCAGGCAATTTCCTGGACCTCCTGTCAAGGCCACAAGAGGGTAAAAAGCACTTCAGCAGTACTCCTCACCCAATCCTACCAGAAGCACAAAATTCAACATCATCAATCCAATAAACACAAAAAAGCAATAAAAAAATGACAAACACAAGGCCCAAACCAACTAAAATAATCACAAATTTCTATGAAAGCAAGCAGACATCTAACTCTCTCGTCTCTATGACACCAACCCCTCCTCCTTCAGACATCGCCAATATTTTTGGATACAAGAGAAAGAGAAACGGGGATACCAAACTTCACCACAGTTCTTAGGATAATGAAAGAGACAGAAACAGAAACAGGGCGTAGGATGGAAAGACTGGAAAAATAAAATAGAGATATACTGGGAGAGTCAGGGAGGCTAAGGCCCGAATCGAAGTATTGGAGGAATTACACAGAACCGAGGAGACTGATGGTTAGAACAGCGGGCTGAGAAGCAGGAGAACCTGGTTCAAATCCCACTTTTGCTCTTTCTGATCTTGGGAAAATCATGTTAACTCTCCATTGCCTCTGATACAATAAAGACTGACAAGACAGGACAAATAAAGGATAAAGGAATTACTTAAGGTGGGAATGATAAAACAGACATGGGTACTGAACAAGTGAATAGGAGTTAAAAGCAGCATCAAAAAGGTGGGCTTTTAGCCTAGATTTCAAGGTGGCCAGAGCTGGAGCTTGACATACTGATTCGGAAGTCTATTCCAGGCATATGGTGCAGCAAGATAAAAGGAACGGAGTCTGGAGTTCACAGTGGAGGAGAAGAGTACACTGCTATACCCCTCTGCACTCAACAGGCTCAATATTCAGACCACGGGAGTTTGCTCGACCGACTTTGATGCCGGATATTCAATGCCAGGCCATTTCTGGTGAGCAGCATTGAATATCTGGCTTATTTTTGGCTGCTATGAACATAGGTGATGTTCAGCACTGGCCGGCTAAGTTCATAGCAGCCAATGAGAGGCCTGCTATTTGGGCGGTGCAATTTGACCACCAAACTTAGCCACCCAGCAGCTGAATATCGGCACTGACCAGCTAGCCGCCAAGGAGGAGATTCTATATATGGTGCCTACAAAATCGGCGCTGAAATCAGTATAGACTTAGCATATTCTATAACCGGCACCTAGATTTAGGCGCCTAAATCTGTGCACATCCAATTGCACCAATGAAAACATGGCGTAAATCCCGGCGCATAGATTTAGGCGCACTGGGCTATATTCTATAACTAGGTGCGTAAATTCCAGAACGCCCACAAAATGCCCATTTCCCTGCCCATAATCATGCCACTTTTTGACTGTGCACGTTAGAAGTTCGGCGCACATCTTTACAGAATACACTGTAATAGAAAGATTTTAAAGACTGTTTAGAGCAGAGTTGAAAAACAGTCTACTCTGAAGTTTCTGCTTTCTGACCGAAACAAACTTTTTCTTGCAAAACAAGCTGAAGTCATGTCTCTGATTAATTTGGAATGTGCAAAGGGGAAGTGGAGCATGTTTACGACTCAAGAGATAAGCCACCTGGCCAGTGGTTTGTTTACTTGAAACCAAGAGCATGCGACTACATTCCCTTGCACGTCTTTGCAATTTTCCATGGCTCTGACAAAGTTTTAACCTAATAAAAAGCGGGAGCTTTAAACAGTGAAGCCAGAAGCTCATCTATGGATAGACGTATCGCACAGAACGATCGTTCCTGATCACGAGACTTCAGGTTTTCACTGAATTTCAGGGCTTCCCAGTTGATGACAAGAGCCTGAATGTGGTAATTCATGATCAGTGATGTAATGATTATTGCTTTTCCTGGTCAAGATACTCCTTGCTTTGATTGCTTGTTATCAACCGACTGGCGAACGCCTGTACGGTACAATGTAAACCACATTGAGCCTGCAAATAGGTGGGAAAATGTGGGGTACAAATGTAACAACTAAATAAATAAATTAATTAAATAAATGCAGGGACCAGTGATGTAATGATTGTCTCTTTTCAACTATAGATAGTTATTATTGTTTCTTTTCAGTTCTCTTCAGTTATATAGCTTAATCATTGTGTATCTCCGACAATAATGACTTACACACTCTCTGTTTTGAACTGAATCTCTCTCTAATAAAAAGTTTCATTTACCCAATACGAATCTGCAGTATTTATTCCCTGAGCAGTCTGTAGTGATAAAGTAAGCAGGCTGTACTTTTACAGCAAAACATACGCTTAGCGAGTTGTGCGCCTAAATTCTAATCAGTGCCAATTAATGCTCATTATTGCTTGTTAAGTGCTGATATCAGCGCTAACCAATTAAGTTACGTGTGGTGTTACAGAATCTGTGCCAATTTCAGCGCCTAAATCTAAGCAACACTATATAGAATCCGGCGGCAAGAGCTAATATTCAGCTGAGATAGCCGGCTCTCTCGTCACTGAATAATAGCACTTAGCCGGCTTACGACTATTTAACCGGTCAGGAGCCGTTCCTGACTGGTTAAATAGAGCTGAATTTTGGAGGGACGGGGGGAATATTTTCACTCATTCCTTAGATATTAGTCAACTCGATTATTGTAATGCCCTCTGTGCAGAACTTAACGTCAAGGAACTCAAATGACTTCAGTTGGTACAAAATACTGCTATTAAACTGATAACCGGAAAAAAGAAAAATGACCAGGTTACACCATTGCTGAAGGCAGCCCATTGGCTACCTCTATCTCATCATATAACATTCAAAATCTTACTTCTTGTGATCAAGATTTGTTGCTCAGGCCAACCTCTATTTCTTTCTAGATTCTTGACTCCATACTGTCCATTTCGTACGTCCACATCATTTCAAGAAAACCTACTAGTTATTCCTTCTTTTCGCGAAATTGTATATAATACCCAATGTTCTATCTTCTCAGTCCAGGGTCGTAAGTACATAAGTATTGCCACACTGGGACAGACCGAAGGTCCATCAAGCCCAGCATCCTGTTTCCAACAGTGGCCAATCCAGGTCACAAACATCCAGCAAGATCCCGAAAAAGTTCAATACATTTTATGCTGCTTATCCCAGAAATAGCAGTGGATTTTCCCCAAGTCAATTTAATAATAGTCTACGCACCTTTCCTTTAGGAAGTCATCCAGACCTTTTTAAAACCCCGCTAAGCTAACTGCCTTTACCACATTCTCTGACAATGAATTCCAGCGTTTTATTACACGTTGAGTGAAGAAATATTTTCCACGATTCGTATTAAATTTACTACTTTGTAGTTTCATCGCATGCCCCCTAGTCCTAGTATTTTTGGAAAGAGTAGACAAATGATTCATGTCTACCCGTTCCACTCCACTCATTATTTTATAGACCTCTATCGTATCTCCCCTCAGCCGTCTTTTCTCCAAGCTGAAGAGCCTTAGATACTTCAGCCTTTCCTCATAGGAAAGTCATCACAACCCCTTTGTCATTTTCATCGCCCTTCTCTGTACCTTTTCTAATTCCACTATACCTTTTTTGACATGCGGTGACCAGAGTTGAACACAATATTTGAGGAGCGGTCGCACCGTGGAGCGATACAACTTATTCCAGAGCTCTGGCATAAGTTATCACATCACCTCAGAACTCACTCATCTATACAACAATTTATAGATTTAAAAACCTTCCTCTTTACTGATGCGTACGCCTAACTTTTTTTTTCTGATCACGCCTAATGTATAGCAAGGATATTCAGCTACTCTTGTGTGTTTTCCCCTCTGCTTTTGTTTTAAAATTGTAGTTCTACCCTCCTTTCTCCTGTCTCTCATGTATTCTTGATTTTTTTTCTTCTTTATGCTCTCTGTTATACTTTATTTTCTTTTGATAGACGGGGTAGAAAGCTCTTTGCTGGTTTATTCAAGTACTGACAATAAATGTGACTATCCAAAATTATAAAAGAAATACAGAAACATAGAAACACAGCACTCTCCCATGATTGTGTGACTGTCCTATTTGTTAGGTCAGTATTTGATCATGATGGAGTGTAACCCAGGGGCGTATCTGTAATGGGGCCACGGGGGCCAGGGCCCCGTAGATTTGGCCCTGGACCCCCCTACCGACGACCCTCGCAACCCCCCCTCCCGCCGCCAACCTGCCGTTGCCTACCTTTGCTGGTGGGGGACCCCAACCCCCGCCAGCCGAAGCTTTCTCAGTCTGACTCGTCTCTGACGTCCTGCACGTACACAATGTGCAGGACGTGTGCAGGACGTCAGTGTCAGACTCAGAAAGAAGAAAACAAATGAACGAAGGACGACGGCTTCGGCTGGCGGGGGTTGGGGTCCCCCGCCAGCACAGGTAAGCGACAGCGGGCGGGTGGTCGAGAGGGTCGTCGGGCGGGTGACAGTTGTTGGAGGTGGTTCTGGCGGTGGCGAGTGGCGCCAATGGCGGCGGGGGGGTGGCGCCGCCGGGGGGGGGGGGCTAAAATGTACCCCCTCACCTCAGCTCTGGACCCCCCTACCGGCGAAGTCCAGATACGCCCCTGGTGTAACCTGCAAGAAGTGGCAGGTGCAGCTCTGGTTGCCTTACTGAGCAAACTAGATGGGCTATGCAGGTTTTCATCTGCCATCATAGGCTGCTATTATGTAATCTCAGAGATAGAATAGTACTGGATTGCTGGTGAGCTGCTGCTGACATCATCAGCTATGGGATTTGGCACAAGTAAGGCAGGCCTCCTTTCAAAATTGTCGAACTCTACCACTATAAGATACAATATTAATCCAAATCCGAGGTGGTAATCTTGCAAGTGCTGTGCAACTTGTCCTGTAGGGGGGAGAGAAAGAGTGATTTCAAAGAGACGAGATCCCTTGCCGTGAGAAAATGCCTCTGTACGTCAGCGGTCTGAGTGTCTTTACTTTTCAGACTCGCTGAACCAACTCTTCATGGGCACCAAAACTCACGTTTTTATGGTATCTCAATTCTCTTCACCCTTTCACATCTCAATTTTTCCTATTTTAAATTTTATATTTTTTTACAAACTTTTTTTGAAGTGTTTTTGTACTACTGAAAGCAACAACTGAAGGCAGATCAACCGAACCATTCACTTATCCTCAGTTGTCTGCACATTAAGCAACTGGAAGCAGAGTGACTGGAAGCACAAAAGAGGACCTGAGCCCACACTTATCTTCTCATTCTTTGGTGAAGACCTGGCAAAGTATGATCTGGACTAGGGAGGAAAACGGCTCAAATTACTTTTATGAAATCAGTCCCTGTGTCTGCTAAAAATGCAGATAACACAATCCTTACCTAGTGAGATCAAGATCTCATAATTGTCCTTCAGCACCTCCCTGTAAAGCTTCTTCTGGCCTTCATCCAAATAGCCCCACTGCTCCTGGGAGAAATAGACAGTGATGTCCTCAAACGTCACTGGCACCTGAAACACAAACCAGAAACAAACTCGGTGACACGTGGAGGAGCTCAGGATGCATTAGAGTTCAACTGACTTTATTCTCCTAACATTATATCAGAGATGAGACGCCTCCAGGACCTTACTTCCCCAGAAATTTCCAGAATTGTTTCCCCCTGTGTGGCCCTAAACTCAGTTTCCTCTGTGTACCTCGAGGTTTGCAAGTCTAACTATGAGCTTATTAGGTATATATACTAATACCAGCTCTATGGCTGGCATACATGCTCGTGCCTAAATTTATATGCACATACCTACTCTGATAAGCTAACATTCGATAAAATAATTTAGGTGCTAAAATAAAGAGCACTAGATGTGGTGTATTTAGATTTTAGCAAAGCCTTTGACACGGTTCTGTATAGATGTCTAATAAATAAATTGAGTGACCTCAGTATGGGCCCTAAACTGACTGACTGGGTTAGGAACTGGTTGAGTGGAAGACGACAAAGGGCAGTGGTAAACGGAGCTCATTCTGAGGAAAGGGATGTTACCAGTGGGGTTCCGCAAGGTTCGCTTCTTGGGCTGGTCCTTTTGTAAGCGATATTGCTGAAGGGCTGTCTGGTAAGGTTTGCCTCTTTGCTGATGATATCATAATCTGCAATATGGAAGATGCCCCTAAGGGTGTGGATAACATGAGGAAGGACTTAGTGAATCTAGAGGGACGGTCTAGATTTTGGCAGCTAAAATTTAATGCTAAAAAATGCAGGGTCGTGCATTTGAGATGCAAAAACCTGAGGGAATGGTACAGTTTAGAGGGTGAAGCACTTTTGTGCATGAAAGAGGAGCGGGACTTGGGTGTGATCGTATGTGATGATCTTAAGGTGGCCAAACAGGTAGAAAAGGCAATGGCAAAAGCTAGAAGGATGCTTAGCGTCTCATCTTTCCCCCTAAACCCATCTCTCCTCTTCCCCCTTTCTCTATTTCTGTAGATAGCACACTCATTCTCCCTGTCTCATCAGCTCGTAACCTTGGGGTCATCTTTGACACCTCTCTCTCCTCTGCTCACATTCAGCAGATTGCCAAAACCTATCGTTTCTTTCTCTATAACATCAGCAAAATCCGTCCCTTCCTCTCTGAGCACGCCACCAGAACCCTTATCCACACTCTTATCACCTTTCACCTAGATTACTGCAACCTGCTTCTCGCCGGCCTCCCACTTAGCCACCTCTCTCATCTTCAATCGGTCCAAAACTCTGCTGCGCGACTCATTTTTCGCCAGAATCGCTTTGCTCACGTTAGCCCTCTCCTCAAGTCACTTCACTGGCTCCCTGTCCGTTTCTGCATTCAATTCAAACTTCTCTTGCTGACCTATAAATGCATTCAGTCTTCCACTCCCCAGTACCTCTCCACTCTTGTCTCTCCCTACGCCCCCCCTCGGGCACTCTGTTCTGTAGATAAATCTCTCTTGTCTGTCCCCTTCTCCACTACTGCTAATTCCAGACTCCGTTCCTTTTACCTTGCTGCACCTCACGCCTGGAATAGACTTCCCAAACATGTACGTCTAGCCCCGTCTTTGCCCATTTTCAAATCCAGGCTAAAAGCCCACCTCTTTAACACTGCTTCTGACTCCTAATCACTGCTCACTTGCCTGTACCTTTTATCCCCACCTCTTTAATTCCTTACCTATTAATTGTTCTGTCTGTTTGTCTGTCCTATTTAGATTGTGAGCTCTTTGAGCAGGGACTGTCTTTTCATGTATGGTGTACAGCGCTGCGTATGCCTTGTAGCACTATAGAAGTGATAAGTAGTAGTAGTAGTAGGAAGAGGAATGGCTAATAGGAAAGAGGAAGTGATGATACCCCTGTATAAGACTCTGGGTGAAACCTCATTTAGAAGATATAAAACAGGATGGAGTCGGTCCAGAGGGTGGCTACTAAAATGGTCAGTGGTCTTCCTCATAAAGCACATGGGGATGGGTAGACTTAAAGATGGGAGAGGGGAGATATGGTAGAGACTTTTAAATACCTATGCGGAATAAATGCACAGGTGAGTCTCTTTCAATTGAAAGGGAGCTCTGGAATGAGGGGGCAGAGGATGAAGGTGAAAAGGGATAGACTTAGAAATACTTCTTCATGGAAAGGGTGGTGAATTCATGGAACAGCCTCCCAGTGGAAGTGCAGGAGATGAAAACTGTATCTGAATTCAACAGAGTTTGGGACAAGTACATAGGATCTCTAAGGGAGTGATAGGGAGAGGAGATGGTACGGATAGGCAGACTAGACAAGCCATACGATCTTTATCTGCCTTCATTTTTCTCTCTTTCTATTTTAATATGCCTGTCAGTCCCTTAAAGCTGTAGGGATTTGTGAGTCAAGCCAGCCCTTGATCCCCTGTACCTTTAAGGAGCTAATCTGAATGGGATACATCACTGCCCTTAGGCTAGATAAGTTAAATTCTGAGGTCAGCTGAGCTTTTCCCTTGAGGTGGCAGCAAGTATTTACCCTCCCCTTCTCCCAGCAGTCTGCGGGATGAACTATTTGCCTACATTTGAGCAGAGAGCTGCCAAGTTGGCCAGTTCTGTATTTCAGGCAGCCCTTCCTTGGTGCAATATGTTAACTGTGGCATTGATTTTAATGGGTAAAATCAAGAAATATAAATATCACTGCTTTCGGGATGGAAGTTCAAAACCAGGACTGGCCAAAACGTCTCCCTCCTGGAGTTGGGTTAACTTGGCAGCTCTGCTTTGGTTTAGAAAGGGTGTTACATGGAAGCCTTGAAACACCAGCCAGACTTTTCTCCCTGAGTATATGTTCAGGGGGCTTTGTGGGCACAACCCTGACACATGTGTCAGGTTACATAAGTACATAAGTATTGCCATACTGGGACAGATCAAAGGTCCATCAAGCCCAGCATCCTGTTTCCAACAGTGGCCAATCCAGGTCACAAATATCTGGCAAGATCCCAAAAAAGTACAAAACATTTTATACTGCTTATCCCACAAATAGTGGATTTTCCCCAAGTCCAATCTAATAATGGTCTATGGACTTTTCCTTTAGGAAGCTGTCCAAACCTTTTTTAAACTCCGCTAAGCTAACCGCCTTTACCACATTTTCTGGCAACGAATTCCAGATTTAATTACATGTTGAGTGAAGAAACATTTTCTCCGATTCGTTTTAAATGTACTACTTTGTAGCTTCATCGCATGCCCCTTAGTCCTTTTTCTTCTGTCCAACTCCCAACTGAAAGGCAACCAGGTTCCAGCTTGCTCAGCTGTTGTTCCAGAGTGATGTCACTTTAGAAGCCTTATTTTTTTTCCTCTGGAGGAGCCCAGTCAAGATTATTTTAACCCCTTAGGGTTACAATATGTATGCTATTTATATGTTTTGTATGTTATTATGCCTGAATTGCTGTGTTTATTTTGCAAGTCGCCTATATAATAGGCGGGCTATAAATGTTTTAAATAAAAGTGGACCAACACAGCTACTATACCATTTTATCAACGTTGTGATATGAGTCTGCAGACAACTGCAGAGAGGAGGAAGCAGAACAATGGAAAGAAGGGTGGAAGCTGCAGGGAGAAGAAAAGTAGGAGAGAGAAAGAGAGAGAGAGAGAGACACGAAAGGAAGGTGAATCTAAAGAGATCACAGGAAGCAAAAACTGAGTGTCATACAGCCAGAAATGGCTCATTTCTTGTTCTGCTTGTGTATCAGAGGTTGCATGACATTGCCTGGCACTGCATCCCCTGCTGCCCACCTCCTACCTGCAGAGCACAAAGCCCTGCAGCCATTCTCCTGCCCTTCTCCACAGCACCATTTCCAGCCCTGTGAAGGGAGGGGAACCAGGAAGAAGAACTTTCTTTTTCGTCTGCTTGCTCCATGCACCATGTGTGTATCAGAGGTTGCATGACATTGCCTGGCACTGCATCCCCTGCTGCCCACCTCCTGCCAGTCTCCTACTTGCTGAGCACAAAGCCCTGCAGCCATTCTCCTGCCCTGGCTCCCTCTTTGCTGGATCAGGAGCAGCAGCCCTGTGAAGGGAGGAGAACCAGGAAGAAGAACTTTCTTTTATGTGTATCAGAGGTTGCATGACATTGCCTGGCACTGCATCCCCTGCTGCCCACCTCCTGCCAGTCTCCTACCTGCTGAGCACAAAGCCCTGCAGCCATTCTCCTGCCCTTCTCCACAGCACCATTTCCAGCCATGGCTCGCTCCCTCCCTCCCTTGTACGGTTTTGCTGGGTCAGTGCAGGATCAGCTTCTTTTCTAATGGCTTCAGACAGACAGATACATTGGAAGGGGGAGGAGGGGGAAGGGAGAAGTCTGGGAACAGATCAAAGAGGTTTGATGATCAGAGGAAGGGAGGGAAGAGCCGCTTCTGACTGCTGCCATCTACTGGATCCTCCCAGCACTGACGGAAAGGAGCCACATGCTCTGTCCACATTCTCCCAAACTCAACCCAAGAATCTGTATTAGAGAATTTATTAACTAATGACCAAAGCGCTGCCTTACATGATAAAGGAGAGAAGAGAAATAACAAAGCCAGTTCGTCTCTGCTTACAATGATAGGAATAAGAGCCGCAGACTGGATCTTGGACTTTTCAGAAAGTGGAGTTGCTTAATTGTAATGGGGATACACCATAGACAGCAGAAGAATGTAATGGCTCTAGTTATGACATCTTTCTTATGAACCTGTGTGCATTGCTCTGCTCTAGCTCAGGTTAAGCCTTTTGACTTTGTTTTTATACCACTTTCCTGGGCAGTTTTCTCCTAATTGTTGCTGCCAAACATCTGGCTTGAATAGGATAGCATTTTTCCAATGCAGTGGAGGATAGGGTTACCAACTTTGCCATAAGAAAAAAAAAAGAGATCACAAAATAAATTTCAGCCCCACCTCTGGCATGACCCTACCTCACCCCTGCGCCACAATGTTGCCTTGACACCCCCCCCCCCCCCCCCCATGAAAGCCAGATCCTGTAAGCAGTGAAAATACCGGTAAAGTAACAAAAATGCATTTTCTTCCATACTCTGCTAAATACAAAGTGAAAACATGTACATAACATGCTCATGAAATGCTTAGAAATGTACATTTCATGAGAACGCATATCCCCCTTTCTTTCCTCTCCTGTCTATGAGCATAGTAACAGTCTATGACAGCAGATAAAGACCTGTACGGTTCATCCAGTCTGCCCAACAAGATAAACTCCTTATACATGATATGTGATAGTTATATGTATAGCGGAGTTTGATTTATCCTTGCCATTTTCAGGGCACAGATTGTAGAAGTCTGCCCAGCACTGTTCTTGTACTAAAATTTCTGGTTAACGTGAAAGCCCCTTAAAATTTACTCTCCAGCCCACCCATATCTATTGATTCACGATCAAGGCACAGACCGTAGAAGTCTACCCAGCACTGGTTTTGCTTCCCAATTACAGGTGTTGCCACCCAATCTTTGCAAAGATTCTGTGGATCCATTCCTTCTAAACAGGGTTCCTTTCTGTTTATCCCATGCTTGTTTGAATTCCATTACCATTTTCATCTCCACCACCTCCTGTGGGAGGGCATTCCATGTATCCACCATCCTCTCCGTGAAAAAATACTTCCTGACATTACTCCTGAGTATGCCCACCTTCAACCTCAATTAATGTCCTCTAATTCTACCACCTTCCTGTCTCCAGAAATGGTTTGTTTGTGGATTAATACCTTTCAAATATTTGAACATCTGTATCATATCACCCCTGGTTCCAGCATATCTCCCTCTCCTGTTCTCTCCATCCCCTTCTATGTATTTCTCTTTTTGCCCTCCCCCCATGTATGTTCCCTCCCCAATCTTTACTCCAGCCTCCTTCCACCCACCTTTTTTACAGCTCCTTCCCTCCCTCCACCCACATAACTCCATTCCTGGTGGTCCAGTGACCTCTTTGTGGCAGGAAAGAGCCCCTCTTTCCTGCTCGGTGTGTCTGCAAACTGTCTTTCTCCCAGCGCCGATTCAAAATGGCTGCCAAGAGTTCAAGCAGTGACCTTGTAAGACTTCTGTAGAAGTCTTGTGAGGCTGCCACTTGAATTCTCAGCAGCTTTTTTGAATCGGCACTGGGAGAAAGACAGTCTGCAGACACACCAGGCAGGAAAGAGGGAGGCTCTTTCCTGCCCCAAAGAGGTCACTAGACCACCACGGCACCACAGTAAGGTAAAGGAGGGGAGGATAGGCGCCCGCCTGCCCACCAGTCTGCCCGTTTGTCCGCAAATCCAGACAAACAGGCAGGCTGGCAAAACCTGCCCAGTTGCCCGGCCGTGTCCTCAAAAAGAAGACATGTCCGGGTAAAACCAGATGTGCGGTAACCCTACCTGTGGGTTTAGCAGAGGGCTGCTGACTGCAAAACACTGAGAATCCCCAGTGAGCCTCATTGGTTTACATTCATAGAACCAAATTATAGTTTTCAGTTTTGGTTTCAGCTTTGGCTAAAACCAGGTGATAAGTTTTGGCTGCAGTTTTGGATAGTAACATAGTAGATGACGGCAGAAAAAGACCTGCACGGTCCATCCAGTCTGCCCAACAAGACAACTCATGTGTGCTACTTTTGTGTATACCCTACTTTGATTTGTACCTGTGCTCTTCAGGGCACAGACCGTATAAGTCTGCCCAGCACTATCCCCGCCTCCCAACCACCAGTCCCGCCTCCCACCACCGGCTCTGGCACAGACCGTATAAGTCTGCCCAGCACTATCCTCACCTCCCAACCACCAGCCCTGCCTCCCAACCACCGGCTCTGGCACAGACCGTATAAGTCTGCCCAGCACTATCCCCGCCTCCCAACCACCAGTCCCGCTTCCCACCACCGGCTCTGGCACAGACCGTATAAGTCTGCCCAGCACTAGCCTCACCTCCCAACCACCAGCCCTGCCTCCCACCACTGGCTCTGGCACAGACCGTATAAGTCTGCCCAGCACTATCCCCACCTCCCAACCACCAGCCCTGCCTCCCAACCACCGGCTCTGGCACAGACCGTATAAGTCTGCCCAGCACTATCCCCGCCTCCCAACCACCAGTCCCGCTTCCCACCACCGGCTCTGGCACAGACCGTATAAGTCTGCCCAGCACTATCCCCACCTCCCAACCACCAGCCCCTCCTCCCAACCACCGGCTCTGGCACAGACCGTATAAGTCTGCCCAGCACTATCCCCGCCTCCCAACCACCAGCCCTGCCTCTCACCACCGGCTCTGGCACAGACCGTATAAGTCTGCCCAGCACTATCCCCGCCTCCCAACCTCCAGTCCTGCCTCCCACCACTGGCTCTGGCAGACCGTATAAGTCTGCCCAGCACTAGCCTCACCTCCCAACCACCAGCCCTGCCTCCCACCACTGGCTCTGGCACAGACCGTATAAGTCTGCCCAGCACTATCCCCGCCTCCCAACCTCCAGTCCTGCCTCCCACCACCGGCTCTGGCACAGACCGTATACGTCTGCCCCGCACTATCCCCGCCTCCCAACCTCCAGCCCCGCAAAGCAGTTTTGGTTGGCCTCTACAACAGACTGACAAAGCTAGCTATTGTGACTGTGACATTTCTTTGGACTTACCTTGGCAGGTGTCGACTCTGACTCCGATGAGGATGAAGGATCCAGCAGTCAGCAGGTCCGGTGGCAGCAGCAGAGGAAGGAGAGGTTGCAAAGATGGAACCAGCTGCAGCGGAGGAAGAGCAGGATGAGTTAGTTGTGAACCTAACCCCCATCCCCCCAACCAGAGGAGCCAGATGGGTAGCCACAGCTGTCCCCTAGGGGAGCCTCCCACCACAGGTGGCAGCTTATCCATTTGGCCACGAGACTCTTGGGGCAAAGCCATGACATAGCTGACTACCGGATCCAGGTCCAGTGTGTCCAACATGAGGTCAAGTCCCACAGGCACACAGTGCAATGCTGGGTGCTGTGCCCAGTGCATGTCAGCCACAGGATCCCGAAAGTGGGCTGATTGCCAAGCTGCAGCAGAAGCTACAGGGTGCAATGAGGACTCAGTGGCCAGTTCAAGCACTACAGGGGAGGCCACCGACAATCTGGTGCCTCCTGAGAGGCTGGAACCAGCACCAGTGGCTAGAGGAAGGGGTGGGAGAGGGCGACAGAGGGGAAATGGGAGGGGGAGGGGTGGGGTTGTGAGCACTATCATTTCCATGCAGTGGTGGTGTTGCCAGTAGGAATATAAGAAGGTGTGGTAGTGGTGAGAGGTATGGGGTGAGAGGGGACGGATGATGGCAGGGGTGGTGATGGGTTTAGGATATTGTGAGCACTAATAAATTGTGCACTTTCATTAGGAAAAGGTCTCTATATGAGTGTTTGCTGACATGGACACCCAGCTGGTGGGGTACCTGGTCAGCTGTAGGGGAGAGGGAGGGCATGTCATAATCTTCCTGGTATGACTGCTGCTGCTGCTGTCTGTTCTCTGGCAGGGGCTGTGTTCTTTGCTGGGCAAAGTTGTGCAGCATGCAGCAAGTCATAACGATTTTGGCTACCTTCTCTGGGATTTAAAGGAGCCTTCCCCCCACCCCCACCCCAAACAGTCATTGAAATCCACTCGAGCTGGTCAAATGTCCATTCGATGAGTGTCCAGGTGGGAGATGGGGGGGAGTGGGTATGGGGGTAGGGAATCTCTATACTGATCTCATCTCATGGTTTCCAGTATCATCTCTATGCTGATGACACCCAACTGTATCTCTCCACACCAGACATCACCGCGGAGACCCAGGCAAAGGTATCGGCCTGCTTATCCGACATTGCTGCCTGGATGTCCAACTGCCACCTGAAACTGAACATGTCCAAGACCGAGCTTATTGTCTTTCCACCAAAACCCACTTCTCCTCTTCCTCCACTTTCTATCTCAGTTGATAACACCATCATCCTCCCCGTCTCATCTGCCCGCAACCTCGGAGTCAACTTTGACTCCTCCCTCTCCTTCTCTGCGCATATCCAGCAGATAGCCAAGACCTGTCGCTTCTTCCTCTTTAACATCAGCAAAATTCGCCCCTTCCTCTCTGAGCACACCACCCGAACTCTCATCCACGCCCTCATTACCTCTCGCCTTGACTACTGCAACTTACTCCTCACCGGCCTCCCACTTAGCCATCTATCCCCCCTTCAATCTGTTCAGAACTCTGCTGCACGTCTCATATTCCGCCAGAACAGATATATCACCCCTCTCCTCAAGTCACTTCACTGGCTTCCGATCAGATACCGCATTCAATTCAAGCTTCTCCTTCTTACCTACAAATGCACTCAGTCTGCTGCCCCTCACTATCTTTCTACCCTCATCTCCCCTTACGTTCCCGCCCGTAACCTCCGTTCACAGGATAAATCCCTCCTCTCAGTACCCTTCTCCACCACCGCCAACTCCAGGCTCTGCTCATTCTGCCTCGCCTCACCCTATGCTTGAAACAACCTTCCTGAGCCCTTACGCCAAGCCCCCTCCCTGCCCGCCTTCAAGTCTTTGCTTAAAGCCCACCTCTTCAATGCTGCATTCGGCACCTAACCCTTACCGTTCAGTGAATCCAGACTGCCCCAATTTGACTGCCCCTATCGGACCGACTGTTCACTTGTCTATTAGATTGTAAGCTCTTTGAGCAGGGACTGTCTCTCTTTGTTAAATTGTACAGCGCTGCGTAACCCTGGTAGCGCTCTAGAAATGTTAAGTAGTAGTAGTAGTATCTTGCTAACGACAAAGACTTGAAGCGGTGCAGAGAAAAGCAACAAAATACGCCTGGGGTTTGTGTCACAAAATGTATTAGAATTGACGACATGAAGATGTATTGTATTGTAACATTTATAACCCGTGCTTTCCCACTTGTTATATTATGCGGCTTACATAATATAACAGATTTACAAGATAAAACAAATGTATAAAACATGTAAACATAGTATATAAAGAGGTGGACAATAAAGGATAAGGGAGGAATGGAAGAGGTAGGGAACAGGAAGAGGGTGTAAGTTGTGGTAATGTGTTGTGAATAAGGGATAATCTATATATATAAAACTCACCCTCAACGTTCTATTGGCTGCTGATGTCACTGAAGCCAAGGTTCGTATGTTCGAAGCTCTGAAGCCTCGAAAATCACAGTCTCTGGGCCCCGCCCTCACGTCAAACGTTATGACGTTGACGGCGGAGGCGGAGCAATTCACCAACATCGACGACGGATGGGGGGGGGGGCCACAGGAAAGCCTTGCTAGCACCCGTTTCATTGGCTCCAGAAACGGGCCTTTTTTTACTAGTGTATAATAATGGTTCGAAGAGGGATGAATTCAAAAGAATAAAAGCATATTTTAAGTTCTGTCAAGTAGTCAGATCCTGGTATCTCAGATGGATTTCCAATTTAAGTCGTCATATGTGTAGGCTTGCTTGAAAAGGTGAGTTTTCAGCTGCTTCCGGAAGGGTAAATGGTTATTGACTATTCAAATCGATCTTGGTAAGGTGTTCCAGAGCTTGCTGCCTATAATGGTGAAATTGGATGCATAGTATGGGATTTGCGTTCCAAGACGTATGAGCAGAGACTTGCTGACCTGAACCTGTATACCCTGGAGGAAAGGAGGAACAGGGGTGATATGATACAGACGTTCAAATACTTGAAAGGTATTAATCTGCAAATCTTTTCCGGAGATGGGAAGGCGGTAGAACGAGAGGCCATGAAATGAGATTGAAGGGAGGCAGACTCAGGAAAGAAGTCAGGAAGTATTTTTTCACAGAGAGGGTGGTGGATGCTTGGAATGCCCTCCCGCGGGAGGTGGTGGAGATGAAAACGGTAACGGAATTCAAACATGCGTGAGATATGCATAAAGGAATCCTGTGCAGTAGGAATGGATCCTCAGAAGCTTAGCCGAAATTGGGTGGCAGAGCAGGTGGGGGAAGAGGGGTTGGTGGTTGGGAGGCGAGGATAGTGGAGGGCAGACTTATACGGTCTATGCCAGAGCTGGTGATGGGAGGCGGGACTGGTGGTTGGGAGGTGGGAAATACTGCTGGGCAGACTTGTACGGTCTGTGCCCTGAAAAAGGCAGGTACAACTCAAGGTAAGGTATACACATATGAGTTTATCTTGTTGGGCAGACTGGATGGACCATGCAGGTCTTTTTCTGCTGTCATCTACTATGTTACTATGTTACTTACCTAGGAGCCAGCCATCAGTGATCTCCCCTTGGTCAAACCTCCGTTAGATTCCGCAGTGTTGTAGTAAATACGCATCATGGCAAGACCCTGGGAACTGGGCACACACATCCACAATCTCCCCCTGGGCATCACACAGCACCTGCATGTTCAAAGAGCGATAGGATTTTCTATTTCTATAGGTGTCCTCGTGTGCCGGGGGGGGGGGGTGTCTGAGTGCCACCTGTATGCAGTCAATGATGCCTATGACTGAGGGGAAGTGGTCCATGGAGTAGAACTGAGTCATGTTGTTTTGGAGGGCCTGAGCAGCAGTGGGGAAGGTAATATACTGCGAGATGTGGGTGAGGCATCAAGGAAATGGGAAACACAGTTGGAGACAGTGGGCTGGGTGAGGCCTGCGTTGACTGCTAGCACTGACTGAAATGTGCCAGTGGCGAGAAAGGCGAGGGAGGCAATGACCTTAAGGTGGACAACACTGGATTATTCCTGCATGTCCTGGCCTGGAGGAGGGATTGTAGCTGCTGACAGAGGTGCTGTATGGTAGCCCTATCAAAGTGGTGCTTAGTAATGTACTTCTGGTCAGTGAGGTCCAGGAACCGGGTCCTGGGTCTAAATACTCTCTGATAGGGGTATCTCCTCCTCATAGATTTGCCCTAGACTGTCAGACCTGGATTGGCCACTGTTGGAAACAGGATGCTGGGCTTGATGGACCTTTGGTCTGTCCCAGTGTGGCAATACTTATGTAACAAAGCATCACCCACAATAGCATTCAGTACATCCATGGTTAATGTGCCAATGTCCCACCACTACAGGTGCAACCCACAAACCCCAGAATTACCACACTGTGCACACCTCTACCTAATGAGACACTAAACCACCAGCACACAGCACTCACTCTCCCCCCACCAGCACACAGCACTCACTCTCCCCCCACCAGCACACAACACAGAAACCAGCACCAGCAGAGGAGAAGCCTAATGGTTAGTGCAGCAGGCTTTGATCATGGCAACCTGGGTACAATTCCCACTGCAGCTCCTTGTGACTTTGGGCAAGCCACTTAACCTAGCAGTAACATAACACTGAGAGACTGGGATTGGACAGACGCAGAGGCACAATACAAGCAGGTATGGAAGTACAAAGGGAGCTGTGAGTGTTTGGTGGGGCCTGAGAGCAAGGGATGGGTTGGCTGGGGGGGATCTAGATTGCGTGGGCAAGGAGTGCAGGAGTTGAGGTAAAGAGGAGGCTCAGCAAGAAATGTGAAGGAGAAAGGTTTCAAACTGGGGCAGACAAACAAAGCTAAAAGAAAAAGATATTCAGCAACTCTCCATTCTCCTTCAGAGCACAACCAAATCCATCTCTCCACTCTCCAAATCAGCAAAAGCACAAATGGGTCCAAAGACAGGTTGTGGCTTGAATTATTCACTTTTAGAGCAAGTCAAAGTTGATACGTTTTCAATTCTGCCGCAAAATAACTCCCCGCTATCCGTGACAAATGTCCATCACTTAACACCACCCATGACCCACCCCTATGGAGCTTTGCAAGTCTGCGTGCTTTAAAAATGAGCCCCTTAGTCTGATGAACTGAATGATTGGCAAATTCTCTTTGAGATCTGATATGATAACTTTCAAACTGAAGAAACTAATTATGATCTTTGTTTTTTCTAGGAATGCTAGTATCAAAACCTAAACTACTACTACTACTTTGTAGCGCTCTAGAAATGTTAAATAGTAGTAGTAGTAGTACTTAACATTTCTAAAGCGCTACTAGGGTTACGCAGCGCTGTACAGTTTAACAAAGAAGGACAGTCCCTGCTCAAAGGAGCTTACAATCTAAAGGACAACATGTGCAGACAGTCAAATTGGGGCAGTCTAGATTTCCTGGATAGAGGTGAAATGGTTAGGTGCCGAAGGTGACATTGAAGAGATGGGCTTTGAGCAAGGATTTAAAGATGGGCAGGGAGGGGGCTTGGCGTATGGGCTCAGGAAGTTTGTTCCAAGCATAGGGAGAGACAAGGCAGAAAGGGCGGAGCCTGGAGTTGGCGATGGTGGAGAAGGGGACAGAGAGGAGGGATTTGTCCTGTGAGCGGAGGTTTCGGGTAAGAGCGTACAGGGAGATAAGGGTAGAGAGGTAATGAGGGGCTGCAGATTGAGTGCATTTGTAGGTTAGTAGTAGAAGCTTGAACTGTCTGCGGTACCTGATCGGAAGCCAGTGAAGTGACAATAATAAACCTATCTAAAAGTGGAACTGACACTGCATTATAATTCAATTTGAATTTTAAAGTATTATTTTGGCTATACAACCATTGTAAAAAATGCATTAAAAGATGGGAACCACATGCCTATAACATAAAAATATTATCAATTTCCATAATAAAATAGTTGCAAAAAAGGTTACTGAGATATTTCTTCTCAAAGTTCACTATATCAAAAATGGCTAAGTCTGGTGTATGATAGTTGCCCATAGCAGTACCTTTTCATTCACTGAATTTATAAAAAAATTATTAAAGTGATTTTAACCAACTCAATAATGAAACCTCTTGGTATAAGGACTAGGTAGGCTCTACTCCTAAGAACATCCTGAATGAGATCAGTGACAGAATCCTGAGAAATGTTATGTGTATAAAGACTCTATATCAAAAGTAAGGCCTAAAATGTCATGACCAATAATGTGTCTTCCAAAACTGAATCATATGTGATGAATCCTTAATATGTGATGGAATGAGAGAGAGAAACGGATGTAGAAAATCATCGGTGACAATAGATAATGGTTCCAGCATCAAATCAATGGTGGCCACAAGGGGTCCACCAGGAGGGCTAGTTAACGATTTGTGGATTTTACATAGAACCAAATAGCTGGAGTAACAGGATGGTCAACTTTCAAAAGACCAAACTCTTTTGGAATGAGGAATCCAGTATCTCTACCCAAATAAACACATTTGATCAATTTCCTTTTTCAGATCATTGGTAGGGTTATGATCAAGGGTCTGTAAAAAAAGTCTTATCTAATAATTGATGTCAATAAAGTGATCTTCTTTATCCAAAATGACATTTCAATTACAGCTCCAATTGGCATATAAGTTCTTTATTTCCCCTGTTTATTAAGCAGCGCGCTAATGCCTACAGGCTTGGTAAACGGTGGGGGGGGGGAGGGGGTATATTTCTTATATTTGTTACATTGAACCTTTAATACATTTATACTTTTAATCACTTAAGGGCTCTTTTATTAAAGCTTAGTACAAGCTTAACGCTCACATGCTAAGCTTTAGTGAAAGGACCCCTTAGTGTACAAAATTTGATAAAAGTTTTTTGTATAATAAATCTACTTTTTCTACTCCCTTTTTGCAGTGTGGACTTAAAAAACATCCATCTGCTAAAAATGTCCAAATCCTGATTTTGGAAAGTCAAAGTTTGGAAGTTTCACATTGCAGTTCATCCAAATACAAAGGGGGCATGTTGTGGGAGTGTTTGGGGTGGGACTAAGGAGGGCCCAAAAGTAGGACCTCCAGCAGGGATTTCTGAATGGGAAGAAAAGTCCATCTCTAAAAAGAGGGATGTTTTTATCTAGACCTGTTTCAGTCATGTCCAAGTTACAAACAGTTGCTCATTGAGCAGCCGACCACTGTTGCTCTTCTGAGGTTTTTATTGTCAAAAGAGCTTTTACCAAACTCAATACAAACAGTTTCACTCCTGTGTGAATTCTCTGATGCACTGTTAAGTTTGCCTTCAGACGGAAACTTATACCACACTCACAACAGGTAAATGGTTTCACTCCAGTGTGGATTCTCTAGTCCATGGTGAGAAATGATTTGTGCATGAAGTTTTTTCCACACTCAGTGCATGTAAACGCTTTCACTTTTGAAATCCTGTATGTCTTTTCTGGTGAATGGTGAGGAGTACCTTCTGACAGAAGCTTTTACCACACTCAATACATGTAAATGGTTTTACTCCTGTATGGATTCTCCAATGCATGGCAAGCGCTCCCTGTTGACGAAAGCATTTACCACACTCAGAACACTGAAATGGTTTCTCACCAGTGTGAATTCTTTGATGCTTTGTGAGGTGTGATTTCTGAATGAAGCTTTTTCCACAATCAGTACATGTAAACAACTTCACTCCTGAATGAATGTTCTGGTGCGCTGCAAGGTATGCCTTATTACTAAAGCGTTTACCACAATCAGAACATGTAAATGGTTTCCCTTCTTTGTGGATTCTCTGATGATTTATGAGGGATGCTATCAGACTGAATCTTTTACCACATTCAGTACAAGTAAATGGTTTTGTGTGGATTCTCTGGTGCTTTCTGAGATCTTGCTTCAGGGAGAAGCTTTTACTACACTCACCACATGAAAATGGTTTCTCTCCAGTGTGGATTCTCCAATGCATAGTAAGCGTTCCTTTCTGACCGAAGCATTTACCACACTCAGTACACATAAATGGTTTCTCTCCAGTGTGGATTCTCTGGTGCTTTATAAGGTCTCCTTTTTGCCTAAAGCTTTTATTACACCCACTACATATAAATGGTTTTACTCCGGAATGGATTCTTTGGTGAATGTTGAGGGCACCTTTGTGAATAAAGCTTTTACCACACTCTAGACATAGAAATGGTTTCACTCTAGAATGGATTTTCTGGTGCATTATAAAATTTGTTTTGTAATAAAAGCTTTTCCCACATTCAGCACATATAAATGACTTCACTCCTGAATGAATTTTTTGGTGCACTAGAAGGTATGCCTTACTACTGAAGCATTTACCACATTCAGTACATGTAAATTGCTTCCCTTCTGTGTGAATTATCTGATGGTTTTTTTTCACTCCTATGTGGATTTTCTGGTGTTTTCTGAGGGATGCCATAAAACTGAACTTTTTACCACACTCGGTGCATAGAAATAGCTTCTCTCTGGTGTGGATTCTCCAGTGCGTAGTGAGTGTACCCTTCTCACTGAAACATTTACCGCACTCACTGCATGTAAATGGTTTCTCTCCAGTGTGAATTCTCTGGTGCTTTGTTAGGTCTCCTTTTCGCCTAAAGCTTTTACTACACCTACTACATATAAATTGTTTTACTCCAGAATGAATTCTTTGGTGCATGTTTAGCGCATCTTTGTGAATGAAGCTTTTATTACACTCCATACATGGATATAGTTTCAACCCAGAATGAATTTTTTGGTGCCTGTTAAGATTACCTTTGTGACTGAAGCTTTTACCACATTCAGTACATGAAAATGGTTTCTCACCTGTGTGGATTCTCTGATGTGCTGAGAATTCTGGTTTCCGAAGGAATCTTTTACCACACTCAGTACATGAAAATGGTTTCACTCCTGTGTGAATTTTCTGGTGTTTTGTGAGGTCTCCCTTCTGACTAAAACATTTACCACATTCACTACATGTAAATCGTTTCACCCCTGAAAGGATTCTATGGTGTACAGTGCGTTTTACTTTCCTACAGATGCGGTTTTCAAAAGTAGAAGAGGGATATATTCTTTCATCTTTCTGAATTTTCTGATACTTTGAGAGATTTTCAGATTCAGTAGAAGTGACTGATTCCACACCAGTTTGAAATGTTTTATGTTCTATGAATGATTTTCTGTAACTGAAACTTTTCTTATCTTCTGTACCTGAAACTGGTCTCTCTCCTAGTTGGAATTTTGCATTGCTGATGAAGTCTTCTTCCTGGTTGTGATAACCATGATATGAAGATATTCTCTCATCAGAGATATTTTTCTGATATTTTGTAATATTTACTTTATTAATAAAGCCTTTCCCATATTCTGTATTTCTACACTGTCTTGTCTCTTTATTATTTTTCTGATGTTGCATTAACTCTTTCTTCTTAATGATAGGTTTTTCACACTCAGAACATGGAAACTGTGTCGCTTTTATGCATGCTATCTGTTGTCCCTGTAGTTCTCCCTTTTGTCCGAAGTCTGTACATTTAGTTAGTCTCTCTTCACCGTCAGCTTCTTGCCCTGATTTCAGAGTTACACGATCACTGAGGAATATCTCACAAATGTCACATAAACATGTTTGATGTCTTGTCTGGTTTCTCTGCTTTTCCTTTGTATGTGTAATATTACTGGTACTGGGCTCACACAGAACTGAACTGTTTGGTGAATATTTTTCTTTATTTTGATTTTTGACCTTTTTGTCCCAATTAGAAAAGGAAGAAGTTTCTTCCTTGTCTCTTTCTGATAAACTTTTTTCCCCTTCAGGCTTCTCACTGAGCTTCTTGTGATGTGGTTCTGTATCACTGTTTCTGGAATAATCTTTTTCTAAAGGAGAACAAAAAATGAACAGTTAGAATTAGTGTAGGAGAACAGTTTAACTAGTTCAGTAATATAATACCCCTTTCTAAATCTGCCACCCCCCTCTCTGTTGGAAATAAATTTCCAAGCTAATCACTGCAAGAGATGCAGATAGAATATAATTATGATTACATTCAAGTTAATATTTAAAAAACCCCTTTCAGTCTTTCCACAGAGGCATAAGAAAAGCCATGATGTGGCAGGACAAGCTCTGCCGAGTCCAGCATCCTGTCACAGTGGCCGGGGTAGGTCACAAGTGCCCAGCATGAAAGGATTCTGCTGCATTTAAAAGTACATTGTTCCACAACACCCTGAAGAAGCAGTAAGCGAAACGCTGGCCACCATTGGTGGGGTGCAGTGTGGGTTTTTTTTTTAACTATGACTCAGATACGTTTCAATATTTTATGGAAAAAAAAAACCATACACAAATGAATACTAAAAACTAATAAAAAATTGATGTAATAATTTTCTAAGGGTTTTTTTTAGCCAGTGAGGTTATTTGCCCTGTCTAATCCTGTAGCAATCACTGTGCTCAGGTTGGGGTTCTGAGGCTTTTCCCCTATCGTTTTTGTATATGTTAAAAGTATCTGAAAAAATACATGATTGTTTTTATAACATAGTAACATAGTAAGTGACGGCAGATAAAGACCTGTACAGTCCATCCAGTCTGCCCAACAAGAGAAACTCATTTTACATGGTATGTGTTACTTTATATGTATACCGGAGTTTGATTTCTCCCTGCCTTTCTCTGGGCACAGACCGTAAAAGTCTGCCCAGCACTGTTCCTTTTTACTAAAAGTTCTGAAGCTAACGTCGAAGCCCCTTAAAATTTACACTCCAGCCCATCCCTATCCAGTCACAATCAGGGCGTGGACTGTAGAAATCTGCCCAGCACTGGTTTTGCTTCCCAATTACTGGCGTTGCCACCCAATCTCCGCTAAGATTCCGTGGATCCATTCCTTCTAAACAGAATTCCTTTGTGTTTATCCCACGTTTTGTTCTATTTCTTGTTTAGTGATGTGTTCTTTTGGAATTCAATGTGTGCTTCACAGCCTGTTTTTTATTGTAGTCACTGATTGATAAAACACTTATGTGGGGCTTTTTATTTCCATCCTCTGCTCCTTCAGCAGTCCAAGTTCCAGATCAGGCTTTTGACTTAGCCTTGGGCTTTGTTGGTTCAGGGACTTGGTCATTCTTTGAAAATCCTTCTCTCACACAGCTGTCAATAGCCTCTATGAGAAAGACAATTTCTATTCTGGATCCCATTCCTTCATCATGGACTGAAATTCCTATCCATGGTTTACTATCTCAAGTTCTTTAACAGCATTTGAGTGGACCATTTTGGACTCCTTATTTCTATTTTTTTTTTCTTTTTCTTCACTCTGATGACTTCTCTATTTAAATATTGTATTTGTTTTACCACTGGATTGGCGTTCGTCTTTTCAGTCTATTGTAAGCCACTTTGAGCCTGCATCCTGTGGGGAAAGGTGGGGTATAAATGCGATAAATAAATAAATAAATACTGCTTGCTTCTCTTTTGTCCAGGTTTTTTCCATTTGGAAGACAGCTGTAGTGAAACCTATCTTGAAGAAACAATCTCCTGACCCCTCAGTAGTTAGTAACTATCATCTTGTTTCACCACTGCCTTTTCTTTCCAAAATCACTGAGAAAGTGGTATTTCACCAACTCAGTACTGGTTCTATATTCAAATAATTCAAGAATTCTATTTGAACATTACCCATTCATACAATTAATTTCACTTCTTCTTTCCTCCCTAATCCTATCTAGCCCTAATTGAAGCCATATTTATTCATCTTTACTTCTTTATTTACAAAATTATGATTTAATCTTACTACTACCACTTAACATTTCTAGAGCGCTACTAGGGTTATGCAGCGCTGTACAGTTTAACAAAAAGGACAGTCCCTGCTCAAAAGAGCTTACGATCTAATGGGCGAAATGTCAAGTGTCAAGTGGGGGCAGCCTAGATTTCCTGAATAGAGGTATGGTGGTTAGGTGCTGAAGGTGACATTGAAGAGGTGGGCTTTGAGCAAGGCTTTGAAGATGGGCAGGGAGGGGGCTTGGCGTATGGGCTCAGGGAGTTTATTCCAGGCATGGGGTGAGGCGAGGCAGAAGGAGCGGAGCCTGGAGTTGGCGGTGGTGGTGAAGGGTACTGAAAGGAGGGATTTGTCTTGAGAGCGGAGGTTACGGGTAGGGATGTAAGGGGAGATGAGGGTAAAGAGGTAAGGAGGGGCTGCAGATCGAGTGCATTTGTAGGTTAATAGGAGAAGCTTGAACTGTATGCGGTACCTGATCGGAAGCCAGTGAAGTGACTTGAGGAGAGGAGTGATTTTAGTATATCGGTCCAGGCGGAAGATAAGACGTGCAGCAGAGTTCTGAATGGACTGAAGGGGGGATAGATAGCAAAGTGGGAGGCCAATGAGGAGTAGGTTGCAGTAGTCAAGGCGAGAGGTAATGAGTTTGGGTGCTGTGCTCAGAGAGGAAAGGGCGGATTTTGCTAATGTTATAGAGGAAGAAGCGACAGGTCTTGGCAATCTGCTGGATATGCGCAGAGAAGGAGAGGGAGGAGTCGAAGATGACTCCAAGGTTGCGGGCGGATGAGATAGAGAGTGGAGGGAGAGGAGAAGTGGGTTTGGGAGGGAAGACAATAAGCTCGGTCTTGGCCATGTTCAGTTTCAAGTGGCGGTTGGACATCCAGGCAGCAATGTCGGATAAGCAGGCCGATACTTTGGTCTCGGTTTCTGCAGTGATGTCTGGTGTGGAGAGATAAAGCTGGGTGTCGTCAGCATAAAGATGGTATTGGAAACCATGAGAGGAGATTAGGGAGCCCAGGGAAGAGGTGTAGATTGAAAAAAGAAGGGGTCCAAGGACAGATCCTTGAGGAACTCCAACAGAGAGCGGGATGGGGGTGGAGGAAGAACCATGAGAATGTACTCTGAAGGTACGGTGGGAGAGATAAGAGGAGAACCAGGAGAGGACAGAGCCCTGGAACCCAAATGAGGACAGTGTGGCGAGATAGAGAATCTTCTTTTCTATCCATATTACCCTTAAGAACAGTTGCATCCAGGTTAATTCACATATGTTATATTTGGTTTACAAAGCCAATGTTATAGCATTATTTATTGTACTTTATAATGTTTATATAATTTTTAATATTATCATTCATTTAATTGTTTGTTATGTAAACTGCATTGAACCTCAGTCACTCTCGGGCTAATGTGGGGTAAAAATGCCATAAATAAATAAATAACAAAACAAGCGGAAGAAATCCAGAAGGACCAGACTGAAACCACAGATGGTAAGAGTACCAAAAAAGTTTATTGGGACCCTACACGGTGCGTGTTTCGGCCAAAAAGGCCTTCTTCAGGGGTCTTCAAATTGACATAAACGGATATTCCTCCAAAGGTTCTCATGAGATGAGACGATTTGAAGATGGAGATCTTGAATTTCCAGTGGTCCTGGTTCGGTGGTGAGGAGGGTACCCAATGCAAGAGCGTTGGTTCCACGAGTAGTCAGGTTTCTCTTGCTGAGACTCTGTAGATGGTGAGTCTCTTGATGGCTGGTGATCTCTGGGATAGCCAGGGCACTGCTGTGATGGTGAGAGGGTTCCTTTCCTCAGCCTTGGTGAAATAATCCCATATCATAGGAGATAGCCCAGCATAATACTGCCAGGCTGATATCATCCACAAGTTGCTCTTCTTCTGTTTGCCTGCAAGGTTCTCATCCTTATTCTCCACTGATGGACCAAGATGCCTCCAACTGAGATCACGTTCCCTGAGCCAGATGACCGAGGTATTGCACTCCCCATGCATACAGGCTGGCCTCTGTCGTCACTATCTCCCAACAAAGAACTGGAAAGGGGACGCCTTTGGCTAGGTTCCTCTCTGACAACCACCACTGCATGCTTCAGTTGGATGCCACCATCCATGGGAGCCAAACAGTGTAGTCCTTGGAGACTGGAAACCAACGGCTGAGCAGCGATTGATGAAGTGGGCACATGTGACCCTTTGCCCACGGCACCACTTCCATCGCCACTGTCATAGACCCCAACACCTGGGCATAGTCCCAAGTCTGAGGCCTGCTCTAATGCAGAAGAACCTGCACCTCTCCCATCTGCACCTGACAAGGAAGATCTTGACCTGCCTCATGTTGAAGAGCACCCCCAGATTCTCCAACAATTGAGAGAGAACCAATCTGCTCCTCTCAAAATTGATCACCCAGCCCAACGACTAAAGATGGACCACTGTAGCTGTTACAGACTTGGTGGAGGAGTGGCCTAGTGGTTAGGGTGGTGGACTTTGGTCCTGAGGAACTGAGTTCGATTCCCGGCACAGGCAGCTCCTTGTGACTCTGGGCAAGTCACTTAACCCTCCATTGCCCGCCGCATTGAGCCTGCCATGAGTGGGAAACCACGGGGTACAAATGTAACAAAACAAAAAAAAGCTTCATCTCTGGCTGTCTTCAAATCTAAGCTAAAAGCCCACCTTTTTGATGCTGCTTTTAACTCCTAACCCTTATTCACTTGTTCAGAACCCTTACTTTATCATCCTCAATTTAATATTCCCTTATCTCTTGTTTGTCCTGTTTGTCTGTCCTAATTAGATTGTAAGCTCTGTGGAGCAGGGACTGTCTCTTCATGTTCAAATGTACAGCGCTGCATACGTCTAGTAGCGCTTTAGAAATGATAAGTAGTAGTAGTAGTCGGCAAAGGACAAGGCCCAAATGAGTAAATTGTCGAGGAACGGATGAACTCATATCCCCTGATGTCGCAGGTAGGCCACGACCACCACCATAACCTTGGAAAATGTCCACAGAGGTGTGACAAAACCAAAGGGAATTGCCTTGAACTAAAAGTGGCAGCCCAACACTGCAAACCTCAGAAACCATTGGTGAAGAAGTCAAATGGGGATTTGAAAGTATGCCTCCTTGAGGTTCAGCGCCACCAAAAATTCCCCCAGTTACACCGAAACTATCACAGATCGCAAGATCTCCATGCGAAAGTACAAAACTCTCAGGCACTTATTCAGACTCTTGAGGTCTAACTTTGGATGAAAGGTACCCACCTTTTTGGGAACTACAAAGTAAATCAAGTACCTTTTCTGTCTCCACTTCTTGCAAGGGACCAGAACCACTGCATCCAGGGTGAGCAAGGACTTCACGGTTGCCTGAACTGCCAATGCTTTGTCACCCCTTTGACAGAGAGACTCCAAGAACAGCAGTGCGATTGGGCGGAAAATATCTAGTTTGTAGCCTTCCCTGAGAATATCCAAGACCCACTGGTCTGATATAATGGAGACACACTCCTCCACAAAGCCTTGAAGATGATCCCCCCACCGGAAGTGGGGAGGCATGGGCCTGCCTCGTCTCATTGGGTAGTACTGGATGCCCCCACGGTCCTCCATAACTGGTGAGCAGACATCCTGTCCAAACGAAAGGAAGACGGCATAGCCTGAAACCACAACCACTGCCCACACTGTTGGCAACCTGGTCTGTAGCGCCTGTGTTCCCAAAATCTAGACCAGGGGACCTCAGAGTCACATGAGCAGAAATTCTCACTTTGTCCTCGGAACTCTCCCACCTCCTTGACCAGGTTACTCAGATCCTCCCCAAAGAGGCATTTGTCCCTGAAAGGGAGTTCCACCAGCTGATACTTGGCAGCATTTGCAGCCCAATTCGCAAC
This sequence comes from Microcaecilia unicolor, assembly GCF_901765095.1. Classification (NCBI taxonomy): domain Eukaryota; kingdom Metazoa; phylum Chordata; class Amphibia; order Gymnophiona; family Siphonopidae; genus Microcaecilia; species Microcaecilia unicolor. Next base: position 30,986,746 of record NC_044031.1, on the reverse strand, counting down.
CACAGTTGCCTCCGAGCCATAACTGCCAAGGACATACCCCAAGCCAAGGCCCGGAGTATATCGTAGATCCTGTCCACTAACAGGCTTATTTTCGAAAGAGAAGGACGCCCATCTTTCGACACAAATCAGAAGATAGGCGTCCTTCTCACAGGGTCGCCCAAATCGGCATAATCGAAAGCCGATTTTGGGTGTCCCCAACTGCTTTCCATTGCGGGGAGAACCAAAGTTCACAGAGGCGTATCGGAGGCGTAGCGAAGGCGGGACTTTGGCGTGCTTAACACTTGGACGTCCTCGACCCATAATGGAAATAAAAGGGCGTCCCTGACGAGCACTTGGACGCCTTTACCTGGTCCTGTTTTTCTTACGACCGTGCCACAAAAAGGTGCCCGAACTGACCAGATGACCACCGGAGAGAATCCGGGATCACTTCCCCTTACTCCCCCAGTGGTCACTAACCCCCTTCCACCCTCAAAAAAACTCTGTAAAAATATTTTGTGCCAGCCTCAAATGTCATACCCAGCTCCCTGACAGCAGTATGCAGGTCCCTGGAGCAGTTTTAGTGGGTGCAGTGTACTTCAGGCAGGCAGACCCAGGCCCCCCCCCCCCCCCCCACCCCCACCTGTTACACTTGTGGTGCTAAGTGTTGAGCCCTTCAACCACCCCACAAAACCCACATGTAGGTGCCCCCCTTCACCCATAAGGGCTATGGTAGTGGTGTACAGTGGTGGGTAGTGGGTTTTTTTGGGGCGGTTGGGGGGCTCAGCACACAAGGTAAGGGAGCTATGTGCCCTAGGTTGCCCGGTTGGTGTCCTGGCATGTCAGGAGGACCAGTGCACTACAAATGCTGGCTCCTCCCACGACCAAAGGGCTTGCGTTTGGTCGTTTCTGAGATGGGCGTCCTTAGTTTCCATTATTGCCATAAATCAGAAACGACCAAGTCTAGAGACAACCATCTCTAAGAACGACCTAAATTTCATGATTTGGACATCCCCGACTGTATTATCGAAACGAAAGATGGACGTCCATCTTGTTTCGATATTACGGGTTTCCCCGCCCCTCCACCAGGATGTTTTGCGTGGACGTCCTCAGCAAAACTTGGGCATCCCCTTCGATTATGCCCCTCGTAAGCCAGCCTTGCCTCCAACTGGACAGAATGGAGCTTTTCCTGCACCGATTGCTGGTGCCATTTCAAGCATGCTCATGCTACAAAGGAGCTGCAGATGGTCGTCTGGAGAGCCAGGAAGGCCACCTCAAAAGACTGCTTTAGAGCATGCTCAATTTTCCTGATCTGTAGTGGAGGAGTAGCCTAGTGGTTAGTGCAGTGGATTTTGATCCTGCTGAACTGAGTTCGATTCTCACTGCAGCTCCTTGTGACTCTGGGCAAGTCACTAAACCCTCCATTGCCCCTGGTACAAAATAAATTACCTGAATATATATAAACCGCTTTGAATGTAGTTGCAAAAAAATCAGAAAGGCGGTATATCAAGTCCCATTTCCCTTTCCCCTAAAGAAATACCTCCTTCCACTGGAATGGTGGTCTTCTTCGTGACCACTGTCATCAACAAGTCCACACATTACTACTACTACTACTTAACACTTCTAAAGCGCTACTAGGGTTACGCAGCGCTGTACAATTTAACAAAGAAGGACAGTCCCTGCTCAAAGGAGCTTACAATCTGCCCAAACCTCCCTCTTGTTCTCTTCATTTGAATAACTGACCACAGATTAAGACTATAAATTAAGAGATGTGTCAAGGGTCAGTGGAAGCTATGAAGAGTGGGTGGGACAGACTGAACTAGGCCCTGCTGCGTTTTGTATAGGCTGTCTGTGAATGTACTAGGCTGTAGCAGTTAAGTTTAAGCTTCTAGCTGAAAGTTTTAAGTTTAACTATGGAGAAAAGTTTTACACTATTTAAACCAGTTAATAAATAAAGTTTGTTTTTTTATACACACACAAAAAAATTAAAAAGAACCTCCAAGAAGCCACATTCTGCATGCAGTATAACACCTTTGTTTTCTGGCCATTTCATTTTTCTAATCACGTTGGTCTCAGTCTCTGGTTCCTGCTTTCCTCTATCTTCTCTTAATTCTTTTTCCAGGGTCTCTACTACATCTGGCATTTCTTTTGTCCCCTCCTGTCTTCCTCACCTTCTCTCCCACATCCATCTTGGACGCTGATTTGCCTCTCAGCTTGCTTCCACTAATTTTCTCCTTATATATTCTCTATAATTTCACTCCTCTCCTTAAAATTCACTCTTCAATCTCCCTCTTTTTACTGCATCTACCTACCGCTTTTCATCTTTCCCTCATCCCAGCCCCCTTTCCCCATCTTTCTTTCCTTTCCCAACCTTCCAGAAACTTCTCACTCCCCCATGTCTAACATCTCTCCCCCTCACTCTCCTCCATCTAGCATCTTCCCTATCTTGTACCCTCTCTCCCTCTGTTCAGTGTTCCCCCACAGGGTCGGTCAGACTTCAGTGCATTTCCAAGACCTGACAGTCCTACCCCCACTGACACGAACTTCTGAAGTATGCCTTCAGAGGAGACGGATCAGCAGCGTGTTTGAAGAATGCCAGAATCTAAACAGCCCCAGACATACTCTTTCTTTCATAGAGTGGGGGTTAGGAGATGGGGCCTGCAGTTGCGGAAGAAGGTCAGAAGCAGGGGCGTAGCCAGACACCCAATTTTGGGTGGGCCAGAGCCTAAAGTGGGTGGGCATAAAAATCCCATCCGGCATCTCTCCCTCCACTCCCCCCCCCCCCCAGGCGACCAATAATTTCTCAATTCCACCCTCCCCTCCTTCCCTTCATACTTTTTCAAACCTTCAGTGCTTCACTGTCAGCAATCAGTGACTCATACCTGCTGCTCTCACCAGTCCAGAGCATTCCCTCTGACCTGGTACCACTATTGTGGAAACAGGAAGTTACATCAAAGGGAAGGCTCTGAACTGGCACGAGCTGCGGGTATGAGTCGCTGTTTGCGAAACATTGAAAAATTGAAAAGGTACAGAGAGGTTGGGGAGGTTGAGTTGACAGATGCCAAAATGCCTTTGGAGGAGGGGAGGGAGAGATGCTGGGAGTCTTCTGCTGACAAGGCTTGAGGCTCGCCAGCCACATCAGAGTTGTGCCACTTATGGGTGGGCCTGTATACAGCACGACTGTATACAAAATCATTCACGCAGATGCCCCACTCTATATGTTAAACCTAGTGGACTTACCGCCCAGAAATGCCAAAAGATCAGCCCGCAAATTCCTCAATCTGAACTTTCCCAGCTGTAAAGGAATGAAATACAAACAGGCTTATGCTACTACCTTTGCGTACAAAAGCACACAGTCTTGGAACGCACTACCCATGGCCCTGAAAACCATGACCAATCTAACCAGCTTTCGCAAAGCTCTGAAAACACATCTCTTCAACAAAGCCTACAAAAGTCACCCTCAATGAAACAAATCATTCCCTAAACTACCCAAGTACACCAAAAAACACCTCTCACACGACCTTACCTAACACCTTCCATCTAAATCTTCTTTCACCGCTGGTTGTGATCAACTGTTTTTTAAATCATGTAACGACGTTATCATATCTATACTCTGTAAGCCACATTGAGCCTGCAAAAAGGTGGGAAAATGTGGGGTACAAATACAATAAATAAATAAATAAATCTTAGCACATCCCACTAACCAATCACACATGCTTATGTCACCCGACTACTAGAAACTTCTCTCCCACCATACCTTTGTCTCAAATTTCATTCCCCTTCCTGCAGCACCTATCCTCTCACCACTCGGTTGACTGCCAGATCATGGTCCCAATTTTAGCACTCAGGATGCAGGGGCCACACCCCAACTCAATCTGAAGGCTCTGGCCCTCTCGGCATAGATATTGAAAGGCTAACGCTGGCCCCCTTCCAAAATGCTCTGGAGCTTACAAACAAAGCAGCCAGATACCTACGATGTACTCCTTCAACTGGAAAAGGTTACAAACCTGGTGATCAGCAGCCCGACTGATCCCTTTCTCATGCGATCCCAAAAGGCTAAGCATCCCAGACCCCACGCACATTCTTTCTCTCTGAATTTCAGATTACATCACCCTCTGTTATGGAAAAGCAGGCCTTTTCCTAGTTGACAAAGTTAGTTGCACCAGCTCAGAGCCATGGCCACCACACTGACCAACCTCCAAACATCTCCCCTGGAGGACATCTGCCGGGTAACCACTTGGTCCTCAGTCCACATCTTCACCAAGCACTACTGCTTGGTCACCTGCTGCAGGCCAAGACTTAATTTGGCTGTACAGTCCTTCAGACAATACTCACCCCTCTTACAACTGGTTCAGACAACTTCGTGGCTCCTGCCACGAAGGACTCTAGTGTGTATTCGTTATGCTTTTCCTGAAGTTTATGTTAATAATTATGATAACGTGTTTAAGTTTACACTACATACCAAAATTATAAATACTCCCGCACACAAGTAAAACCAAAGGATCAACCAAACAAACATGCCTGTGTGTTTATCAATGCTCAAAATTGCAAAATATTATGAAATGAGGGTAGGCGACCTCATAGCCCTGCCAACCAGAAACTCAACCAGAACATCACGAACATACTTAAATCTTCACCACCCTAGCTGCAAAGGACTCAAGTACAAATCAATTTATGGATCCAGCTTCAGGAGCGGAGGAGTAACCTAGTGGTTAGTGCAGTGGACTTTGATCCTAGGGAACTGAGTTTGATTCTCACTGCAGCTCCTCGTTACTTTGGGCAAGTCACTTAACCCTCCATTGCCGCTGGTACTAAATAAGTACCTGAATATATGTAAACCACTTTGAATGTAGTTGCAAAACAAAAATCTCAGAAAGACGGTATATCAGGTCCCATTTCCCTTTCCCCCTCTGGAGTGCACTACCAAAAGCCGTTAAAACAACATACGACCACCTCAACTTCCGGAAATCACTAAAGACCAACCTGTTCGAAAAGGCATACCCTACTGACCCAACTTAAATGCCTGAACCAAGCAACACAAAGAAACCAAAACTTGTAATGAACACTATATAACTCCTCTTCTCTACGATTCCCCTAATGTGTCTGTAACACATTTATGTCATTGACAATAACATCACTCTGTATTTGTTTCATCACCGGAGGTGGCTAACGCCTCACGGTAATATGTAAGTCACATTGAGCCTGCAAATTGGTGGGAAAATGTGGGGTACAAATGTAACAAATAATAAAACATGAGTCTTCAGTCTAAATATGTTGCTCATTTAAATAAGGCCAAGCATAGATCTAATTTTCAAGTTCATAGTGCAAAAATGTCCATAAATCAAATATATGTTCAATAACTCACAATCCTTCTAAACAAGCACTTATCTGAAATTATTGTGAAATCTCTATGATGGAGCATTAACTCTGCAGTTCCATCACCCAACTCCATGGTGAGTTTCATTGCCTGCTTCGGAGGATGGAAACCAGATAAAGGTTTGGACATTTTTATTGAAGGATTGTGAGTTATTGAACATACATTTATGAGCACTTTATGGAAACAATGTTGCAGCACAAAGCAGCCTTGGGATCTGTTTTTCTCGGTCAAACAGTATCTCGCATCCTACCACAGCTCCACATCAGGCTATTAAAGGGGGCCCATATTCACTCCAAGGTCTACACAAATCACCCCTTTATACCCTTCAGCTTTGGAGTCACCTTTATATTGGTGACGCATTCTGATTGTCCATGGAGAAAGCAACTTATTAACCTGTAACAAAACTATTCAAGGTTGGTAAAACACGTGCAGACTGTGAAATATTGCAGGAAGACCTTAGGAAATTGGAAGGCCGGGTGTCCAAAAGGCAGATGAAATTGAATGTGGACAAATGCAAGGTGATGCACATTGGAAAGAATAATCCGAATCACAGTTACCTGATGCTAGGGTCCACCTTGGGGGTCAGAGCTCAAGAAAAAGATCTGGGTGTCGTTGTAGATAATATGCTGAAATCTTCTGTTCAATGTGCAGCGGCGGCAGCCAAAAAAAAGCAAACAGGATGCTAGGAATTATTAGGAAAGGGATGGTGAATAAGATCTCTCTATATAAAAGGCAACACCAACGTTCTATGAAGCCTCCAGCCGGAAGTGTGAAGGGGGAGAGATATCTGGCTTCCCCATGAGTGTCTGCCCTGCCCTCTCTGTAACACAAACAGTCAGTGAAGGAAAACAGCAGAGCAGGAAATCAAATCGCTGGCTCTGTAACAGTGAAGGACTCAGAGTGGGGAGGGGAGAGAGGCCAGAGGGCAGGGCACACACACTCCCACATGCACACAGAAGAAAACATTGCTAGCCCCCGTTTCATTTGCATCAGAAACGGGGCTTTTTTACTAGTCGAAAATACAATAATGCCTTTGTATAATGCGTCCGTACCTTGAGTATTTGCGTTCAGTTCTGGTCGCCGTATCTCAAAAAAGATATAGCAGAATTAGAAAAGGTTCCAAGAAGAATGACTAAAATGATAAAGGGGATGGAATTCCTCTCGTATGAGGAAAGGCTAAAGAGGTTAGGGCTCTTCAGCTTGAAAAAGAGGCGGATGAGGGGAGATATGATTGAGGTCTACAAAATCCTGAGTGGTGTAGAACGAGTAGAAGTAAATCGATTTTTTACTCGTTCCAAAAGTACAAAGACCAGGGGACACTCGAAGAAGTTACATAGAAATACTTTTAAAACAAACAGGAGGAAATATTTTTTCACTCAACGAATAGTTAAACTCTGGAACTCTTTGTAAGAGGAGGTGGTGATAGTGGTTAGCACATTTGGGTTTAAAAAAAGGTTTGGACAAACTCATGGAGGAAAAATCCATAGTCTGCTATTGAGACAGACATGGGAAGCAACTGCTTGCTCTGGGATTTGTAGTACGGAGTGTTGCCACGATTTGGGTTTTTGCCAGGCACTTGTGACCTGGCTTGGACACTGTTTGGAAAACAGAATACTGGGCTAGATGGACCCTTGGTCTGACCCAGTATGGCTACTCTTATGTTCTTATGTTAAAATGAACCAACCATCCATGATCCTCTGTTGGATTAATTTGCCAAGGCTACCTTAGGACTCTCTTAAGCAGGAAGTGAGAAAGCTACAGGTAGGGGCTCCTGGCTCATTACACGATGTCTACATTGTATGACTGATTTATGGTGCTGTCTGTGGAGAATCATTATTACAAATAACTAACTTTGCTTTTTTAAATTTTCTATCAACTTCTCTCACATTCTCAGAGATAGAATATCGCTGAATTGCTCATTCATTCTGTTTCCTGCTGAATTGCTACCGACATCAGCCATGGGATTTGCCATAACTAAGAAAGGGATAGGTTTGTTTGGCTGTTTAATCAAAAAGTTTCAATATGATTGAAGATAGCTTCTTAATTTTCCCCCTCCCAAAGTGGCTCCACCATGTCTAATCCCATAGATAATGCTGCTACTGAAACCGAATGGCCTCATTTCAGCCCACCCCCCACGGTCATTCTGTTCATTTACAGAAACACAAATTGAAAATGCCCTCATTTGTCACATTTGTCATTAGTTTTAAATCAAATGCACAGCACTAGTGCCAGTGGCATGAGCTGATCAGAAGCACCATACTTCTGATTACATTTAAAGGCTGTTTCCATGTATACTGTTGCTACAAAATCCTGATTATTTGTGCTCCCTTCCACCTGGCTTTCAGCCCTGCTCGAGAACTGGAAGTGGATTTGTCCCTGATTTAAAGATAACACTGCCATCCTCAGATAGAGAATAGAGCTGAGACAGGCTGTGATCATACTTGGAGATTTCTGGACTAAAAAAGGTACAGGAAAATGGCTCAAATTAATGAAATCAGCTTCTGTGTCTGCCAAAAATGCAGTCCTTACCTAGTGAGATCAGGGTCTCAAAATTCTCCTTCATCACCTCCCTGCAAAGCTCCTTCTGACCTTCATCCAAATACTCCCACTGCTCCTGGGAGAAATAGACAGCGATATCCTCAAACGTCACTGGCAACTGAAACACAAACCAGAAAAAACAGTCAGTGACAGGTGGAGGAGCTCAGAATGTATTAGAGTTCAGCTGACTTTATTCTCCTAATATTATATCATTTAAAATAGGATTCCAGGACCCCACTTTCCCAGAAATTTCCAGATTTGTTTCCCCTTATGTGGCCCAATACTCTGATTCCTCTGTATACTTCAAGGTTTGCAAATCTAATTATGAACTTAGGCACCCACATACCAGCTCTAAGGCTGTCACAGGTTCTCATGCCTACCCTGTTAGGCTAGCATTCGATAAAGTAAAGTACAGTAGGTGCCTGTATTCCTTTATAGAACAACAGATATTATGGAATTATCCTCATAATGTGCCTGTCAGTCCCTCAAAGCTTTAAGAGGACTGAGGGTCACAAGCATTAGAATCTGAGCCAGCCCTTGATCCCCTGTACCTTTAAGAGGCTGATCTGAATGAGAAGCACCGCTGCTCTTAGGAAAGATACCGTACTGTCTCTAAAAATCCCCAGGCTATTATTAGAAACACTGGGTTTTCTGAAGTCTAGGGTGGCTATTAATAGAGGCATCATTTCGCTCCTCCACCCCGTCCCCCACAATAACCCCATTTCTGTCCTCCACCCTGCTTCCTGCTGTAACTGGCATTTCTCTCCACCACCCTCCGCCTCCTCCTCCTCCTCCCCCCATCCCCAAGATTTCTCTTCTTGCCTTGTCTTGAGGTTATGGTGCTGGGTGAGGGGCCTTGAGCATCTGAACATGTGAAGATCTTAAAGGCTCTTCATTAGACCAGCAGCAGAACCTCAAGTAAGAAGAGAGATCTGGTTGTCTTGGGTGGGGTGGAAGAGGATTATTGGGGAAATCATAATTTGGTTTTAAAACCAAATTTTCGGGGGAGTTTGGGTCCTGAAACAGGGGGGAGGTGGATGATTATTGAGGGTGGGCAATTATTAGGGAGAATACGGTATATTAAATTCCGAAGCCAGCAAAGGTTTTCTTTTGACTTTTGGCAGGTATTTACTTCCTCCCTTCCCCCCCCCCCCCCCCCCCCCCCCCCAAGCAGTTTGCAGGATGAACTATTTGCCTACATTTGGGCAGAGGGCAGAGCTGCCTATTTATCCAATCCCAAGAGGGAGATTTTAGGCCAGTCCTAGATTTCAGGCAGCCCCGTCTTGGTGCAACATGAAAACTATAGCATTGATTTCAATAGTATGCAAGTTCAAAACCTTCTGGAGTTGGGTAACCTGGACCCTGATGCTCAGAAGCAAATGTGGCCACTGGAGGCCATTAGCACCGAAATAGTGCCTGCATTTGCAAGCGCAGAATGCTCAGAGCCCACGAATACATGAACCAACGAACTAGCCGGTTCTCAGCACAATGAGCATGCAAATGTTTCCTGACTCCTGAGGTCATTCCCTAATCCTCCCCAATGCTCAGCGGCCAGTGCACCAAATAAGGGTGCTCTTCCCACTGTAAACCCTATGCCAGCTCGGAGTGTCAGGAGAAGCTCAGCCCCTATCCGAGATGTTAGCCATCTGGTCACGCGCTCTAAGTGGCCCGAGAAAAATAAACAGCGGACAGAACCAGCTTCTTTTATGAGGTCCGAAGTCTGGGGAAAGAACAGAGGGAGGGAAGGAATATGACTGTAAAGAGATCACATGGAGCAAAAACTGAGAGTGTCATAGAGCAAGAAATGGATTGAGCAGTGCCAGGCTCATTTCGTCTTCTGCTTGTGTATCAGTGGCTGCCTGGCATTGCCTGGCACTGCATCCCCTGCTGCCCACCTCCTGCCAGTCTCCTACCTGCTGAGCACAAAGCCCTGCAGCCATTCTCCTGGCCTGGCTCCCTCTTTGCTGGCTCAGGAGCAGCAGCCCTGTGAAGGGAGGGGAACCAGGAAGAAGAACTTTCTTTTTCGTCTGCTTGCTCCATGCACCATGTGTGTATCAGAGGCTGCCTGGCATTGCCTAACACTGAATCCCCTGCTGCCCACCTCCTGCCAGTCTCCTACCTGCTGAGCACAAAGCCCTGCAGCCATTCTCCTGCCCTTCTCCACAGCACCATTTCCAGCCCTGACTCAGGAGCAGCAGCCCTGTGAAGGGAGGGGAACCAGGAAGAAGAACTTTCTTTTTCGTCTGCTTGCTCCATGCACCATGTGTGTATCAGAGGTTGCATGACATTGCTTGGCACTGCATCCCCTGCTGCCCACCTCCTGCCAGTCTCCTACCTGCTCAGCACAAAGCCCTGCAGCCATTCTCCTGCCCTTCTCCACAGCACCATTTCCAGCCCTGACTCAGGAGCAGCAGCCCTGTGAAGGGAGGGGAACCAGGAAGAAGAACTTTCTTTTTCGTCTGCTTGCTCCATGCACCATGTGTGTATCAGAGGTTGCCTGACATTGCCTGGCACTGCATCCCCTGCTGCCCACCTCCTGCCAGTCTCCTACCTGCTGAGCACAAAGCCCTGCAGCCATTCTCCTGCCCTGGCTCCCTCTTTGCTGGCTCAGTGCAGCCCAGCTTCTCTCCTAATGGTTTCAGCCTTCAGACAGAGAAAAAGGGACATGGGCAAACAAGAGGGCAGGGCAAAGTCTAAGTCTGGGAAGTTGAAACAGATCAGAGAAAAGAGAAGCATAGGAGAGGGAAGAAGGAGGGAGGGTGGGGGACAGCCACTTCTGACTGCTGTCATCTACTGGTCACTCCCAGCACTGACACCAGAGTAGCTGATAACAGTATATACTATTCCAGACTCAAATCTATTAATCTTTATTACAGGAGAATTTGTACACCGGTCACCCTCTGGACCGTTACAGTTGGTCCAGAGGGCAGCAATGAAATTAGTAAGCAGTCTTGAATGCAAAAATTATAGGGCCAGGCTTATGAACCTCAACATGTATACGCTGGGAGAGAGGAAACATGATAGAAACTTTTAAATATCTCAAGGTCATTTATGTACAGGAAGAGAGCCTTTTCCAAATGAAGGAGAGCTCTGGAATGAGGGGGCATACGACAAAGTTAAGAGGGAATAGGCTTAGGAGTAACCTAAGGAAGTATTATTTCACAGAAAGGGTGGTGGAGGTGTGGAATGGCCTCCCGGTGGAGGTGGTGGAGTCGAGGACTGTTCCAGAATTTTAAAAGGCATGGGATAAGCATGTGGGATCGCTTAGGAACAGGAAGAATTAGGGGTTACAGAGGATGGGCAGACTGGATGGGTCATATGGCCTTTATCTGCCGTCATGTTTCTATGTTTATATTACCAAAGTGTTGTCTTGAACGATAACGATGAAAAGAGAAATAACGCTTTGATGTCACCTTGTCTCCTGTCTGTATGAAGTGATGTCAATCTAAGTTTTCCCTTCTCTGCGCAGCCGTCATCCCCATTCACTCAAAACAAAGCAAGCAAACCTATGAGCTGCTGCATCCACCTTGGCCATGGGTGTAGATTGGGGGGGGCGAGGGGGGGCGAGGGGGGGCATTGCCCCCCCAAACGAGTCGCACCGGCGAACTGGCGGGGCTTAATTGTGTCTTCCCCGCCGGCGCTGCCTCGGTCTCTGACTCCCTGCAGCATTTTTGTCCGTCGCCATCAGCGCTGCCATTCATTCTCACAGGCAGCCTCGTTCCCGCTCCCCTTTGCCGCGTCCTCCGGCTCTCTCTGATGCACTTCCTGTTTAACAGGAAGTGCATCAGAGAGAGCCGGTCGGAGGAGTGGACGCGGCAAAGGGGAGCGGGAACGAGGCTGCCTGTGAGAATGAATGGCAGCGCTGACGGCGACGGACAAAAATGCTGCAGGGAGTCATGGACTGAGGCAGCGCCGGCGAGGAAGAGCGAGGCAGCATGCTGGCTGGTGGCAGGGAGAGACAGTCACAAGAGCACTGTTGAGATGATGGGGTAATGCTAGGTAGAGGTGAGCGAGAGAGGTGGGGAATGTTGGTGGGGGGAGATGCATGGGGGAGAGAGAGGGAGAAATAATACTGGATGTGGAGGAGGAGGGAGGGACAGCAAGAGAAAAGGGGAAATGTTGGAACATGGAAGTGGGAGGGAGGGAGACAGAGAGAGATGCTGTATGGGGATGGGAGAGATGCTAAAAGGGGAAGGAAGAGAACGAAAGAGAGAGATGTTGGGCCCAGGGTGCAAGGAAGGGAGATACTGAGAGTGATATGGGCAGTGAGAGAGAAGAAGGAGGGAAGAGAGGTTGTACATGGGGATGGATGAGAGGGAGGGATAGATATACACTAGCGGGGAAAGAGAAAAAGAGGGAGATTGTGGATCCAGGGACAAAAGGGAGTGAGGGAGAAATGCTGGACAATTGGAGGGAGGGAAGAGAGAGAGGAAGAAATGCTGGACCACAGGGAAGTGGGGGCTGGAAGATGCTGGGGTGTGGGTGTGTGTGTGGAAGGGACAGGGAGATATTAGGCTACAATGGGAGAAAGGGAGCAGGCGTGCTGGGCTAGAAGGTTGGAGGGAGGAAGATGCTGCAAATGGTGGAACTATTTGGGAGAGGCCAAAGGGGAGGTGGGAAGGAAACAAATGAGAGGATGATAGTGGTGGGGGGGGGGGCAGAAATGTGGTAAGGGACAGTTGATTAAAGATGAAAGGAAATGAAAGGTTGGAGGAAGGACTGAGAAGAGGAATGGGGCAGCTAGTGGGTGAGAGAAAGAAATGGAATTTGATAGCTGAAAACTAAAAAGGATGAGGACGAGGGTGAAATTTAAGTGATCAGAGAGGCAGTAAAGAAACAAAACAGAGAGGAAAGAGCTAAAAAAGAAATAATGTGTCAAAGGTAGGTGTAGTGAAGGAATGGAATAAGACAGGAGAGAAGAGAAAAGACAAATGGACAGCAAGCAGTTGAAGGAGAATTAGCAGAAAGACAGGAAAAGAGGAAACTGGAACCAGCATGATTGAACAGTAAAATGTCCAGACAACAAAGGTACAAAAAAGTATTTTATTTTGAATCTATTAAATGGAATATCAGATGGAAAGAAGACACTGCATAAAACAGAAGACACTGGGACCAAAGCGAATAGAAAAACTAAATGATCAGACAACAAAGGTAGAAAAAAGTATTTTATTCAGAATTTATTAATTGGAATATGTCAGCTTTCTGTGAAAGTTTGCATGTAAGTTTCAATTTTTCTGGTATTGCTGCATGCTGAGTCTGACATCGAGTTAACTTTCCAGTTCAGTATTTTGCCTTCATATTTTTTGCTTTCTAGTTCCTTGTGTCATGTCTGTTGTGTCATGTGTTTTTCACGAGGTAGTGTATTGGTGTTTTAGAGCCTGGTGTAATTACAGTTCTGCCTTTTCACGCATAAGGTTGCAGCTCGTCCTGTCCTTGGAATTAGTGCTGTTATGGTTTAGTAAGGTTATGAGTGTGTTTTTGCACAAGTTTGTGTATAGTGTGTTGCAGTGGAGAGATTGTGTGTTGGCTTTACTGAGGTGGCACCAAAACATCAGAAAGGGTGTAGAGCGTAAATCATGACACACTACCTCTTGAAGGATCTACATATAGAGCTTATGCATTTCTAAGGTCAACACTGGCATGGTATGGGAAAAGGGGTGGGGAAATACTACTGGAGTGGAAGAAGGAAAGAAGGAAGGAAGGGAGAAAGAGCTGGCTTGATATCTCATACATATTCATTATGGTTATTCCCAAAAAAAGCCAGCTTTTTTTCCCTTCCTTCCTTCCTCCATATTAGCATATTCATTTGCATATGTATATATGCAAATGAATATGCTAATATGCTCCGCCCCATCCTTTGCCCCCCCAAATGAAACAGTCAAACTACGCCTATGACCTTGGCGTTCTTTATTGTTGGTAGCATTTTTAATTAATCACACTTATATTTTGAAACATGCCAGCTTGTGCAGCATACAGACGTACACAGAGGAAGTATAATAACGGAATAATTTTTCATAGGTAGAGTAGTAATTTGCTATATGTCTTAATCCAGACCTGCCAAGTCTCCCGCATTCAGCAGGAGACTCCCGCTTTGGCGGGTCATCTCCTGCACTCCCGCCAAAGCGGGAAAGTCTCCTGCTGAAATACTTCCTATCAGCACCATGCTGAGGCCGCTGCCACCGCTGTCGCTGCTGCTCCTTTTCCCGATGAGCAGCAGCGGCCATGGCAAAACAACAAAAAATGGAAGCATGGGGCCATGGCGGCGGCGGCCTTCAAACAAGCGCTGCACTGTTGGCTCTGCCAGTCCTCCAACCCTGCCAGAACGAGAAGTTTACATCAGCGGGGTCAGAGGACCGGCAAAGCCGACAGCGCAGCGCATGTTTGAAGGTTGCCGCCGTGGCCCTTCACTTCCATTTTTTGTTATTTTGCTGCGGGGTACCGAAACGCCCAGCTGCAGACCGGACATGTTGTCCAGGGAGGTATGCTATCTGCCTGGTGCCAAGATTCGAGATGTTGTGGAAAGATTGCCTAGACTCATCGAATCTACTGACCGCTCTCCCATGCTACTCATCCATGTTGGCACAAATGATACTGCTAAATATCTAGGTGCGCAGGCGGTGTTCTCATCTATCCTCCCTCTCAAAGGTAAAGGACGAATGACAGAAGCTCGCATCTTGGAGATAAATGCATGACTGCGTGGTTGGTGCCAACGAGAGTGCTTTGGTTTCTTAAACCATGGGATGATTTTCCAAGAGCTACTGAGCAGTGATAGTGTCCATCTGTCAAGGAAGGGATGGAGTGTCTTCAGCAACAGACTGGTTAGTTAAAGTACTAAAGAGGGCTTTAAACTAAAATTGATGGGGGCAAAAGGCCACAAAGCCATAATTAACCCCAAGGAAGGTAGGACATCATATGCCCCTATAGAAGAGAGAAAAAAAGAGTAACATCTGGATAGCCTTGTATACCAATGCCCGTAGTATGGGAAACAAACTTCTAGATCTAGAGGTTACAATGATGGAAGCAGACTTGGATTAGTGGTGGTCATGGACATGTGGTTCACAGAGAACCATGACTGGGATGTTGCTATACCTGGCTATAATCTATTCAGGAAGGACAGAGTAGAAAAAAAGGGCGGAGGAGTGGTATTATATGCCAAGAAAGATATAAAAGTGACAGAACTACAGGACACATAGGGTATGGAAGAAGCTCTGTGGGTTAAATTGGAAAGAGAGAAAAGAAAATGTATCTATATTGGAGTAATATACAGGTCACCCTCACAGTCAGAGGAAATGGACAGGGACTTAATTTAAGACATCCACAAGATAGCTAGGAAAGGGGAAGTACTATTGTTAGGTGATTTCAATATGCCGGATGTTGATTGGGTTGTCCCTGCTGTGGGCTCATCTTGGATTCCCTAAAGAAAGAATTGTTTCAGCAGTGGGTAACGGAACCGATGCGGGATGGAGCTATTCTGGACCTGGTGCTTGTGAATGGAGAGAACGTTTCTGACGTTAAGCTGGGAGACCATTTGGCATCTAGCGATCATCGAATGGTGTGGTTCAATATAAAAACAGGAGAGAGGGCTCATTCGAGATTGAAGGTCCTGGATTTCAAAGGAACTAACTTTGCCGAGATGGGGGAATTTCTCAAGGAACAGCTGAAGGATGTAGAATAGCAATGGTCAAGACTGAAAGGAGCTATATTAAAGGCAACTAACCATTATGTTAGAAAATTACAGAAAAGGAAGAGGAAAAGAAGGCTGCTCTGGTACTTGAATGTAGCAGCTGAAAATATAAGAGAATGGAGGTTAACCTTTACACGTTATAAGACAACTCAGAAAGATGAAGACAGGAATAAGCGAAGAGAAGCCGGAAAATCTATCAGGAAAGTGAAGCGGCAAATGGAAGAAAAGATAGCTAAAACAGTAAAATTGGGGGATAAGACCTTTTTCAGATATGTAAGTGACAAGAGGAAGTGCCATAATAGCATTGTGAGGCTCAAAGCTGAGGAAGAGAAATATGTGGAAGAGGATAAGGATAAAGCTGAACAGCTTAACAATTATTTTAGCTCTGTGTTCATGGATGAAAGGCCAGGGGTAGGGCTGCAGAAAACAAAGGCTAAAGAGGAATAGATGGTAGACCAAGACCCGTTTATGGAGGACAGTGTTCATGAGGAGCTAGCCAAACTAAAAATAGAGCGATGGGGCCAGATGGGATACACCTGAGGGTGCTCAAGGAACTTGGAGAGGTTCTGGCGGCTCCGCAGACTGACCTCATCAATGTGTCTTTAGAAACTGGAGTGGTCCCAGAGGACTGGAGAAGGGCGAATGTGGATCCTTTGCACAAGAGTGGAAGTAGGGAGAAGGTTGGGAATTACAGACCTGTCAGTGTGACCTTGGTGGTGAGTAAGCTAATGGAAATGCTACTAAAGTGGAGGATTGTGAGATTTCTCAAACTGAGTAGAATGCAGGACCTGAGGCAGCATACATGGCTTCACTAGTGGTAGGTCATGTCAGACAAATCCGACTGACTTCTTCGACTAGGTGACCAAACAGTTGGACGTGAAAGGGGAGCTTGATATGGTATACTTGGATTTCAGCAAAGCCTTTGACATGGTTCCGCATAGGTGACTCAGTATGGGACCTAGAGTAACTAATTGGGTTAAAAATTGGTTGAAAGGTAGGAGACAGAGGGTAGTGGTAAATGGAGCTTGCTCTGAAGAAAAGGATGATGTCAGTGGAGTACCGCAGGGATCGGTCATTGGGCCGGCTCTTTTTAACATCTTTGTGAGTGATGTTGCGGAAGGGCTGTCTGGTAAGGTTTGTCTCTTTGCGGATGATGCCAAACTCTGCAACAGGGTGGACACCCTGGAGGATGTGAATAACATGAGGAAGGACCTAGCGAAGCTGGAGGAATGGACCGATATTTGGCAACTAAGATTTAATACCAAAATTACTAATCAGGGGATAACTCTTTTAATTCCAGAGTCACTTTTAATATCAACTACACAAAGACTCCAGTATTTTTTCTTTTTTCTTTATCACAAAAACATTTTATTATTTTGCAATGCCCGCTAACCTCACTAGCACTGCTGTCTACTATTAAAACCTCACACATTCACTCCACCGCTCACCTTGCACACCTGTATTTAATTTAAATACAAAACAGTTGATTTTACATTTTATGTTTAATCGTTTTTATTGCAGAAAAATATATGACATTACAATAACGCAATTATCACAGACTTGTTTTTATCAATATCCCCCCCTACCGACACCCTCCCTTTCCTTACCCTTCCCCTCCCTATCCCCCCATCTTATCTTATATCCCCCTCCCTCCCTTTATCCCTCCCGCCCTACTTATGCAAACACTAAGGTACCCTTAATAATTAACAAGTCTGCTCCTGGCAACCGGGGTCATTGTATTGAGGAAAGGGCTCCAGACGTTCTGAAATTGTTGTCCAGCTTTGGATTTGAAGTCTGCTACTCCCAATCTTTCAATTCTCAACAATGTTATCATACGTGTCCGCCACTGGGAGTAAGTGGGATCTTGTCGGGACATCCATTCTGCTAGTATCACTTGTTTAGCTACTATGATAGATTTCTGGACGAAAGCTACAAACCCCGTCGGGACAGGATGTATAAGTTTTGGACGCCCCAGTAGTAGGGCAGAGTCATATTTCCAGTCTGTCTTCCAGATTTTTGAAATGTATTGAGTCAAGTTTGTCCAAAAACGAACCAAGCCCCCACAAGTCCAGAGCATGTGTCCCAGTGTGGCTCCATCTCCCCCACACTTAGGGCACTCCCCCCAGGGGGAAAGTCCCATGTGGAAGGCTCTTCTCGGGGAAATGTATAAACGGAGTGCAACTTTATATTGGGTTTCCCAATGCGAAGTTAAAATAGACTGCTTGCATATCGCTAGGATGTGTGCTTTAAATTGTGAGACCGTCAGATCTATTTGTATGTCCTGTTGCCACATGTCCAACAATTTAGCATAATCTAATTCTTCAGCAGTATCTCTGATATGTCTGTGGTGAAATTTAAGTGGGACCCTTTGTTGTGCCGCCAGAGAAAAGGCCGATGCCAACTCCTCCTGAACATCCTCTGCCAGGTCCTCCCATGGCAGGGACTGTACATAGTGTCTCAGCTGGAGGTAATGGAATTTATCTGTTGGAAGTAATGCAAATTCTTTTTGCAGTTCTTGAAACGACTTGAGCTTTCCCTCCGAGGTGATAACATGGGATAAAAACACCATCCCTTTCCGCCTCCATCGCTGGAACGCTGGGTAGAGTAGGCCAGGCCTGAAGTCTGGGTTTCCACATATTGATAAATACGGAATGGTTTTTGCCGAGAACTTATGAAGCTTGCAAATCCATTTCCATACTGCTTTTGCTGCTCCCATTATTCCAGTTCTTCTCAATATGTAAGGTATCTGGAAACCCTTTGTGTGCAGGTAGCTACTGAAATGAGTTCCAGGGTATATCTGCAGCTCCAAGGACGTATTTGTGTAGTCTTGGGTGTCTCTAAACCAGTCATTTATGTGGCGCATACCACTGGCCACAGTCATGTACTTAATGTTCAGAAGTCCCAGACCGCCATATTCTTTCGGTATACACAATGTGGAGTAAGGAAGGCGAGGCCTTTTCTTTTTCCATATAAAAGTCTGTATGATTTTTATCAGCCTTTGTTCGTCAGCCTTCTTTAGGAATAATGGGAGAGTTTGAAACGTGTATAGCCACCTGGGGACTATGACCATGTTGACCAGAGCAACCCGTCCCAGCAAGGAAAGCGGTAGTGGCCCCCAGGCTAGCAACTGCTTGCTGGTTTCTCGTAATAACTGCAACACATTCTGTTCATAAAGCTTGGACAGGTCCATGGGGATCAACACTCCCAGGTATTTCAGTGAGGTCTGTGCCCACTGCAGAGGGAAGGTCCCAGGCCATGTCGTGCGCACCTCCGGGAACGCTGGGAGGGCAGTGGATTTGTGCAGGTTTAATCGGAAGCCTGAGTATCCCCCATATATCTCAATAATCTCTAACAGTTTCCTCAACGTTCTAGTGGGCTCCCTCACTACCACCAACAAATCATCTGCATAAGCTAAAATCTTTATGGTGTGACCCGCCAGTGTGACCCCCTGTGGATCTGGAGCTGCGAGGACCGTCCGTATCAGGGGTTCCAGAGTCAAGAGGAACAGCAATGGGGACAGGGGGCATCCCTGTCTTGTACCCCGCCCAATCTGGAACTCCGGCTCTCTAATGCCATTCATTAGTACTCCCGCTCGAGGTTGTTCATAGAGTGTTCTTATAGCTTGCATAAACCATCCCTCCAAGCCCATTACTTTTAACGTTTGAAACATGAAGTCCCACCCGACCCGATCAAAGGCCTTTTCGGCGTCCAGGCTCAGGATCAAGGTGGGCACCTCAGCCTGCTGACTGGACGCTATAGCCAGCAGAGTCTTCCTGACATTGTGAACTGACTGGCGGCCTCTCACAAACCCCACCTGTTCTGGGCCTATCAGCGATGGCAAGCATTGCGCCAGACGCTCTGCCATCATTTTTGCCAGTATCTTTATGTCAACGTTTAACAAAGATATTGGCCTATAAGATTCTACTTTATCGAGGGGCTTCCCTGGTTTTGGGATTAATGTTATCAGCGCTGTGTTGGCGTATCTTGGGAAACTTCCCTCCTCAATGACCTCCTGGTAGTACTCTAAGAGTGCCGCCAGTGCTTCCCCTGGTAAGGTTTTATAGTATTCCCCGGATAACCCGTCTGGGCCTGGCGCTGACCACAGTTTTAAGGTTTTAATCCCTTTTTGTAGCTCAGACAGTGCTAGGGGTTTGTTTAGAATCGCCAACTGTTCTTCCGTCAGCTTGGGAAGGCCTATCTTCTGTAAATATTCTCGCATTTTTTGTTCATTGGAGGGCGAGTTTGCCTGATAAAGGCCTTTAAAGTACTCTGTAAATGTTTGCCCTATCTTTTTGCTGTCTGTGATGAGGTTACCCTTGGAATCTTTAAGTGAGGTCACCACTCTTGGCGCACCTACATTTTTTATTAGACGTCCCAGCATTCTACCTGTCCTGTTTCCAAATCTCTGCAGCTTATACTTGTAGAACAAAGCTGATTTCATTTCTCTCTCATGGAGCAAGCTATTTAATGCTATTTGGGTGACTTTCAATTTTTCTAGAGTGGTGGTCGTGGGGTGGCGCAAATGTCCTCTTTTGGCCTTTTGTAGCTGCCTCTCTAATAGTAGAATGCTAGCTGTTTTCCTTTTGTTTTTGACACTGCAATAGGCTATTATAGCACCTCGTAAAACAGCCTTGGAAGCTGACCAGAACAGTTCAGGCTGGGTATCTGCATGGATTTTATTATTTTCTATATACTGCCCCCAGCTTTTCTGTATATGCTCCCGCAAATGAGGGTCAAAGTGCAAATGAGCTGGGTATCTCCACCCTATCCCCCCTCCTGGGTCTGGCGTAAGTTTGAGGTCTACCCACACTATAGAGTGGTCCGATATTACCTCTGGGCCAATGACTGCTGTGTCTACCAGGTGGAAAAGAGAGCGAGCTAACATGATATAATCGATTCTAGCAAACGTGCTATGAGCCCTTGATCTGTGCGTATAATCGCTCTCTCCAGGGTGTAATATCCTCCACGGATCTACCAGATCAAGGGTTCTGTTAAAAGTTTGGAATTCTCGAGCCCGCGTTCCTCGGTACTGAGAAGCCACAGTGTTTGTACAATCCTGAAGGGGATCTATTACTGCGTTAAAGTCTCCCACTACTATCAAGTTTCCTCCCCCACTCTGCAAACATTTCCCAGCTAGAGTTTTAAAGAATGTTGCATCAAAGTTATTAGGCCCATAGAGGACCAACAACAACAAATCCCTCCCTGACATCCATACTTTTAGTAAAATGAAATCTCCTTTGGATCCTTTTTCCAGCACTGTGGCCTTATATGGCAGTCCTTTACGAAATAATACAGCGACTCCCCCTTTCCTACCCTGAGGAGGGGCCGCAAACACTTCTCTAACCCATAATTTTTGTAATTTAAGGTGCTCTCTGTCTGTCAGGCGTGTTTCTTGTAGGCATGCTATGTCAGCTTTATACCTTTTTAGCGTAGTTAGAATTTTGGATCTTTTAATCGGGGAGCTTATGCCACCAACATTCCAGGATATTATTCTAGTGGTCATAAAGTCCAATTTTGCTGTCCTCATCAAATTTACCCCTCATTGTTTTGGCTCTACTCCCTCCCCTGAGGTTTTCATGGTCCCCCCAGCTCCAGGTTCTCTCATTCCATCTATCCCCTTTAATATTGGCCCCATTGTAAACTCTTATGACCCCGTCTTGCCTCCTGCCCAAACTTTTGGTACCTCTAACTTCTTTATTTGACCCATTCCCTGGTTTCCCCCCCCCCCCCTAAACTGCCCCCTCTCTGTCCAACCCTTAGCCATCTGCCGGGCCAAAGCCTGGTTTCGGCTCGAGATCACCTGATTAGCAGGGAGCCCTCACCTCCATTCAACATGCAACTTCTTACTTACTGTAATTATTTTATATTAAATCGCTGCCTCACAGCCAGATCTAAGTGTGCCCTCAGTCCTCCTCAGAGATGCCATGTTCCCGCAATCCAACTTTAGCCTCCTCTGGAGTTTTAAACAAGCGCCATTGTCCTTGTAGTGAGACTTTCAGCAATGCTGGATACTGGAGTATAAAGCGAGTTTGTTTCTGCGCTAATGCTGCGCATATTTGATGAAATTTTTTCCGTTGCTCCTGGACCCCGGCGGAGTAATCTTGAAACATAAGTACTGGGCGCCCCTCGTGTTTTAAATCTCCTCTGCGGATCTTAAATCCATTTAGAACTTCCAATTTGTGGCGATAATTAAGTATCCGCGCCACTATCACTCGTGGTCTTGTCTGGGTATCATTTTTACGTCCCACGCGGTGCGCGCGCTCAAGCACCAAGGGCCCCAGCGAGTCTGACAGTGCCAGTTCTTTGGTTAACCAATCTGTAAGCCATGTCACTAAATTTCTATCTGGAATATTCTCTGAGATACCCACAATTCGTAAGTTGCTTCTCCGGGAACGATTTTCTAGGTCTTCTAGTTTATCTGCGTGTTCCCGGAGTTGTTGCTTTATTTCACGAATATCTGCGCTGTATCCCTGTGAATCGTCTTCTAGGGCCGAGACCCTTGTTGCCAGATCCTCCATACGTGTCTCCAATCCTTCTAGTTTGGTATGGTAGGCGTCTATCTTAGATTCTAGAACGTCCCATTTAGGCTGCCAGGCCCTCGCTACCGCCGTTGTCAATTGTTCAAGTTGCGATGTTGAAAAAACCAGGTCAGCCTGCAGCGGTTCGCCCGCCATTTTGAACTCCGGGGTAGGCACTTTACTCTTCTCTTTTTCCTTTTTCCCAGTGCGCAGCGCCATTCCGACTGGAATTTTATTTATATATTTGTCCATATAGTCTCGCCGTGGCCAGCGATCGATTTCAAAACGCTAATAAAGCGATGCAAATGTAAGTTCAAGGTGAGGGCCCTCGAGCTGCAGCAAAACGCGTCTGCTCAGCTCATTGCCCCACGTGATCTCTGATTTTACATTTTAAACTACATACTTATACTGTTTCATATTGTGCATATGTTTTGCCATGCTTGTACATTGTATCTTACTCAAATAATCAAAACTCAGTTCTGCCATCACCTGTATTGTGATGCATACTAATGACTGGAGGTGGTGAATTTGAACAGCCAACGGAGGTTTAACAGATATACAGAGTTTGTCCATGAAGAACAGTCATCCAGCATTTATGTGGAAACATTTCACTGCGCCCATGCGGAAGGCGTGGTGTTTGTAGGAAAAGGACCATTTTGTTGGCAGAACTGAGTTTTGATTATTTGAGTATGATACAATGTACAAGCATGGCAAAACATATGCACAATATGAAACAGTATAAGTATGTAGTTTAAAATGTAAAATCAACTGTTTTGTATTTAAATTAAAAACAGGTGTGCAAGGTGAGCGGAGGAGTGAATGTGTGAGGTTTTAATGTGTGAGGTTTTAATAGTAGGCAGCAGTGCTAGTGAGGTTAGCGGGCATTGCAATATAATAAAATGTTTTTGTGATAAAGAAAAAAGAAAAAATACTGGAGTCTTTGTGTAACTAAGATTTAATCCCAAAAAATGCAGGGTCATGCACTTGAGTTGCAAGAATCCAAGAGAACAGTACAGTATTGGGGGTGAAGTGCTTCAGTGTATGAAGGAAGACCGGGACTTGGGGATGATTGTGTTTGATGACCTTAAAGTTTCCAAACAGGTAAAAAAAAGCCAGATGGATGCTTGGCTGCATAAAAGAGGGATGACCAGCAGGAAAAAGGAGGTGATAGTGCCATTGTATAAGTCTCTGGTGAGGCCCCATTTAGATTACTGTGTACAGTTCTGGAGACCCCATCTACAAAAAGATATAAACAGGATGGAGTCGGTCCAGAGGGTGGCTACAAAATTAGTAAGCGGTCTTGAACACTAAAATTATAGGGACATGCTTATGAACCTCAACATGTATATACTGGAAGAGAGGAGGGAGAGAGGAGACATGATAGAGACGTTTAAATATCTCAAGGGCATTTATGTACAGGAAGTGAGCCTTTTTCAACTGAAGGAGAGCTCTGGAACAAGGGGGCATAGATGAAGTTAAGAGGGAATAGGCTGAGGAGTAATCTAAGAAAGTATTATTTCACAGAAAGGGTGGTGGAAGCATGGAATGGCCTCTCGGTGGAGGTTGTGGAGTCAAGGCCTGTGTCAGAATTGAAAAACGCATGGGATCGCTTAGGAAAAGGAATAGTTAGGGGTTAAAGAGGATGGGCAGACTGGATGGGACATATAACATAACATAGTAACATAGTAGATGACGGCAGAAAAAGACCTGCACGGTCCATCTAGTCTGCCCACGATAAACTCATATGGGCTTTATCTGCCCTCATGTTTCTTTGTTTCTAAGTGCCTGAACTGAGCATATGCAGAAGGGCCAGCATTGGCAGATGAAGCACGCTGCTGAGTGCTGCACTGCTCAAACAGCACGGTAGGAGGCTCATAAGGAGGCATATTTTCAAAGCACTTAGACTTACACAGTTACATAGTAACCTTTGGAACTTTATAAGTCTACGTGCTTTGAAAATGAGCCTCTACGTGAACCTCTTCAACTAGTGGGGCTTGGGCAGCTCCGCCAGTGATTCAACCAGTGCCACAATTTTGGAGTGGGCTTAAGTTCAAAGTGGGGGGGGGGGGGGGGCTGAGGCCCCCTAAGGGTTATGTTCTTGAGGGGAACAGATGTTGGATAGGGGGTTTAATAGAGTGAACAGAAACACTCCCTCTTGGACCATCCCTACTGTCACTGGTGTAGATAAAATATTTTCTGGAATGGCCGTGGGATTGAGGTATGCCAGGGGCGGAGCCATGAGGTAGGGTGGGTGGAATTAAGGCAGAATGGGTGGGGCTGGGGCGTGTACTAAAATCTCCCTCTAAAAAATTGGGACCCCTTGGCTGCTCTGCTTAATCAGTGGTCAGTTGGAGGAGCTGGTTACAGGGACACCCTAGCACGTGTTATATTCAAGCAGAGATTTGTTTTCTCCTGGTAATGGGCCACTAAAACAGACATCATGTTATGAGAATCAGGTGCTCAACGTTCAGAGTTTCTATTTATTTATGACATTCATATCCCACATTTAACATGTATTAGGTTGAAATCAGAGAGCGGGGCGTAGCCAGACACCCAATTTTGGATGGGCCTGGGCCCAAGATGGGTGGGCAGAAGAACCCGACCCTTTCCCACAGTTGATTTGGTCTCTCCTCTCGCCTGCATGCCATATGGTCTCTCAAACATCCCCCCTCTCCCACATACCTTGTAAATAGCAGATTTTCACCACCAGCGAGAAGCAATTAATACACACTGCTCATGTTGGCCCCATGGCCTTCCCTCTGATGCAACTTCGTGTTTCTGCATAGGCGGGAATACATCAGAGGAAAGGCTGTTGGGCTGGTGCAAGCAGTATGTATCGGTCGCTGCTTGCTGCTGGTGAAGATCTGCTATTTACAAGGTATGCAGGAGGGACAGTTGTTGGGAGTTTTCAGCTAGTGGGGCTTGGCAATCCCTGCCAACCACATCATAGATGTGCTGCTACTGGGTGGGCCTCAGCCCAAAGTGGGTGGGCCCAGGCCCACCCCGGCCCACCCTAGGCTACGCCACTGTCAGGGAGCATCTGAAAGTTTGTTTTTCTGTGCCTAGATCAAAAGAGAAAGATGGTTTGTGGGAACTTGCTCCTTCTGTTTTGAAGAATGCAGTGGTATATTATAAAAAATGCACTTAATATTGTTTATTACTATTATTACTACTGGTTGATATACAGCAGAAGTTAACCAAGTCAACTTCATGCTTTGTAATATAATTTTTTAATAGCATTTTTCTCAGTTATTACCCAAATACAATAAAATTATCATGTTAATATACGACCGTGTCTGCCTCTTATGGTAGTTAGGATAACCTGGTCCTGGAGTTAACCAAGGCAGTCAGGTTTGTCAGGATATTGACAATGAATATTCATGAGAGATTTGTATATAGTGGAGGCCGTGCTTGTTATGAAATGCTTTGAGTCCTATTGATCTGTACATCTGTGTGTATTTTGGCGAGTAAAAACAGTCAGGTGGGCTTATAGGGAGGGAGGGGAGTATGGGAGGGGAAGGGTTCTTGGGGTATGTTCTCTGTAAAAGTTTTTATTGTACCATGTTGGTTGGTTTACTGTTTTTTTTTTTCTTGTTCTGTATGAAGCTTATCAACCAACATGTTTTGCTTTTAATAAAGGTGATTAAAACATACAAAATAAGTTTTTGATGTTACTGAATTCTATTATTCTGTTTCACTGTATTTCCAGTTTTGGCACAGTATAAGCCATCACAAGAACAAAATATAAGAAAACCAATGGACTGCATTAGGGGCTTATAGCCCATTTTGTATGTTTCAACAAATGAGAGATCTGTTTGATAGAAAATACTGTTATTATTTTGACTTATAAACCACTTGTCCCTGAAACATGCTCAAACAACAGAATAATCAATTTATGTATCTAAAAGGTAAAGTTCTACAAAACAGATGAAGATGTGATTCCATGTGCCCCAATGAAAGGAGAGTTTAATTCTACTTCCATTTAATTTAAATATATTCCATCATCTTTATAACACCAGGCTTCCCATGGCAGATTACAACACTGGAGTCCGGTACTATGTAAGCCACATTGAGCCTACAAATAGGTGGGGAAATGTGAGATACAAACAAATAAATAAACAACATTTAAGATGAACCCAGCAGGAAACAGGATTCTCACTGAAATTTGGCATCTATATTGTATACAGTGTATTTATTAGTTTTTAGTGTATTTATTGTTGTTACATTTTGTAACCCACACTTTCCCCACTCTTGGCAGGCTCAATGTGGCTTACATGGGGCAATTGAGGGTTAAGTGACTTGCCCAGAGTCACAAGGAGCTGCCTGTGCCTGAAGTAGGAATTGAACTCAGTTCCTCAAGTCCAGCACCCTAACTACTAGGCCACTCCTCCACTAGAAAAATGAGCACAAACTACAGGTTTAAAATTGCTGTTTCTACCAGCGGTAAGTAGAGGAGTGTGGTAGCCGTGTTAGTCCACTCTTAAGGTTATCAATAGAAATCAAACAAAATAAAAATGGAAAATAAATAAGATGATACCTTTTTTATTGGACATAACTTAATACATTTCTTGATTAGCTTTCGAAGGTTGCCCTTCTTCGTCAGATCGGAAATAAGCAAATGTGCTGACAGTGTATATAAGTGAAACATTCAAGCATCACTTATATACACTGTCAGCTAGCACATTTGTTTATTTCTGACCAAGAAGGGCAACCTTCGAAAGCTAATCAAGAAATGTATTAAGTTATGTCCAATAAAAAAGGTATCATCTTATTTTTTTACCAGCGGTAATAATTTTAAAGTTGTTTTAGTGATATTCAATTGTTATTCATTATATTTATATCTACATATGGGAAGCTTTCAAATAAATAAACAAGCTGTCCAATAAGTAAAAAAAACCCAAACCAAAACAAAAGTGTGTCCTCCACCTTTTAAGGCACTGCCTATCCAACTGAAACAGCTTTAGACTTGTTACAGATGGAGCAACAATAAAAAACGACAATGTGAATGCAGTAGCTCATAGGTTTGCTTGCATTGTTTTGAGTGAACGGGGATGACGGCTGCGCTGGGAAGGGGAAACGTAGATTGTCCTAATTGGTTTTCTTGCTTACAGTGGACTAGATAGGCTCACTTCCACTCCTGTTTATTAAACCACCTTGCCGTTCTCAATCTAACTTACTAGACAGGAAACAACAAAGACTCAAGAAAAGACTCCGCCTCCTGCTGGGCACTGACTGATGACATTAAGGGGGGGCGGAGCTTCACACACAGGGCACTGGTTACATTTCCTAGTACACTATCTCAGTCCCGCTCCGCCCTCTCCTAGTAAATGAAATGAATGAAATTATGTCATCATCAGTTTGTGCAGGTCAGGACAGGAGGAGACTTATAGGTTTGTTTGTTTTTTTATTTCCTCCTTTGAACTTCGTTCCCTCTCGATCTGTGATCTCAGCTTCTGCTCTTTTGTCTATTCTCCCAGCAGCACCGCAAGAGACAAACTGCTCAGCTACTGAAAGAACCCCAAATTCATTTCTAAATTTGCAAACTGCAAAGCGGAAAACAAAATGCCTGCAGGAGCTTCTGCCCAGGTAGATTACCCCGAACTTCCCCCTCTTTCCGCAAACACTGCTGCAGCAGCTTTCTAACCTGGAAACGTTGCACAGTCTGGACCCCAAGCAGACTTGAGCTGGGGAAAGTAACTTTAGGACTCTCTTGAGGGAAAGGAGAGAGATCAGAGGTGTTTCGAAAGGAGATTTTTCTGTCACAGGTTCTGTGTGTAACTGTTTTATAGTTGCTATAATCCTGCGTTGGGATTGTGAATTATATACACCCAGAAAACTCTCCTTCTACCACACTGAGCCCCAACACTGGGAAGTCTTCTGAAATATTGTATAACCCCACTTTGGGATTGTGTGTTAATGCGATTTTGGATTATATACTACTACTACTTAACATTTCTAGAGCGCTACTAGGGTTACGCAGCGCTGTACAAATAAACAAAGAAGGACGGTCCCTGCTCAAAGGAGCTTACAATCTAAGGAACGAATGTCAAGTGGGCAGTCTAGGTTTCCTGGGTAGAGGTGTAGAGGTTAGGTGCCGAAGGCGACATTTAAGAGGTGGGCTTTAAGCAGAGATTTGAAGATGGGCAGGGAGGGGGCCTGGCGTATGGGATCGGGGAGTTTGTTCCACGCGTGGGGTGAGGCGAGGCAAAAAGGGCGGAGTCTGGAGTTGGCGGTGGTGGAGAAGGGTACGGAAAGGAGGGATTTGTCTTTAGAGCGGAGGGTACGGGTAGGAACGTAAGGGGAGATGAGGGTTGAGAGGTAAGGAGGGGCTGCAGATCGAGTACATTTGTAGGTTAGTAGCAGAAGCTTGAATTGAATGCGGTACCTAATCGGAAGCCAATGAAGTGACCCAGAAAACAGAAAATATACACCCAGAAAACTCCAAGGGGTATATTTACTAAGGCGTTATAGGCATGTTAGCATTTGTAATGTGCGTTAATGGTTGATGTGTGTTAAATGCTAATGCACCCATAGGAATGTATTGGCGTATTAGCGTTTCACGTGCCTTAAATTTAAAGGCACATTAAAACTGATGAACCCAGCAGTGTGAGACCTCATCCTTATGATGTAGAAAATGCTGAGTGTGTTTCTGGTTTGTATTTCAAATATAGGTGACGTTTGAGGAAATTGCTGTCTCTTTCTCCCAGGAGGAATGGGGATATTTAAATGAAGAGCAGAAGGAGCTTTACAGGGAGGTGATGAAGGAGAATTATCAGATTCTGCTCTCGCTGGGTAAGGGATAATTTTGCACTTTGATTAGCAGTATTTTCACAGACTGCTTGTAATCAGCAGAAGAAAGGGAAGTGTTGATGCTCCTTTACAAGTAGTTGGTGAGGCTCCACTTGGAATATTGTGTTCAGTTTTGGAGGCTGTATCTTGCTAACGACATAAAGACTTGAAGCGGTGCAGAGAAAAGCAACAAAAAACGTCTGGGGTTTGTGTCACAAAATGTATTAGAATTGACGACATGAAGATGTATTGTATTGTAACATTTATAACCCGTGCTTTCCCACTTGTTAGCAGGCTCAATGCGGCTTACATAATATAACAGTTTGGCGTTTTTTTCAGGACTTGGGCCTTGCATCCAATAAAAATGTTATTGCAGTAGTCAACGTGGATAAGTACAGTGGATTGGACCAAATTGCGGAAGGATTTTAGAGGAAGATAGTGTTTCACACGCTTCAACATCCACATCATGTTGAACATTTTCTTTGTCGTAGCTTTTGCGTGATTTTCCATAGTTAGGTGTTTGTCTAGTAATACTCCTAATATTTTTAGGTTGTCTAATATGGGGATGGTGACGTCAGGGGTGTAGAGTACTGGGATGTGAGGATTAAGCATTGTGTTTCTCCTTATTCAATTTCATCTGAAAGCATTGGCCCAAGAGGCTAAGATGTTAATTCCCTTGATTATTTTATCGGAGATGTATACCTTAGAACAGTGGTTCCCAATCCTGGTCTTTGAAGTACCCCAACCAGTCAGGTTTTCAGTATATCCACAATGGGATAGATTTGCATATAATAGTACATTAATTTAATTGCAGCAGGCAAAACAAAATAGCATATCAATATAGAAAATAATCACTTGAAGAAATAAATTAATAAAGGCCAAAACAACAGTAACTACACATTAGCGAAAGCCAAAGCAAACAGGTGAGCCTTTTCTAAAATTGAACTATAGATTAGAGAATGACACGGGGATGGGGATAGAGCCGATGGGGACAAACTTTGTTCCCGTGTCATGCTCTAAAAGCTTGAGACTGGCCTTAAAAGGCTGTTCCAACTAGATAGAACAGCATCAATAAACTGCTAGCATCAGTATGTAAAAGCTTAACATATCTTACACAACAATCAACTAAATGCAATAAAAAACTGCAGAAGCTGCTTTGGGATTTAAATGAAGCACTGTTAAATGACATCATTTGTGTCTTGTCTGCTTTTGATGTATGTCATGAAATGCCTAACATCAACCTAGGGTTAACCCCATGGCCACCTAGAGGGTTTGTCCCCAGCACTGCTCAGGCCCGCCTGCACCTGGGCACGTGCTCTATACAAGCCAACCGCCAACCCCATGCACTAGGTTCCACTTGCCTCTGAGCAAGTCTCCCACCCACAAATTGTTCCCCGGTGATTTCTAGGACACTGGGGCCACACTCCCAGGGGTCCCACAGTTCCCAGAAAGCACTCACAGACCCAAAACACAGACCACCAGGATTCTTAGTCCAGGACAGCAGAGCTAATAAACTATAGGTTTATTATCACAGAACTTGAACAGTGAACAGAAAAAGGTGAAATCAGCAAACAATAACAGGTAACCGAATATGGATCAATTATAAAACTATCTAACCGTTTGTTTACTACCTGGGTAGTACCTGAGGAGTTCAGGAAATATAGCTGCTCACAGGTTATAAAACTGCTCACAGGGCCTTAGTAAAGAGATCTTTCTCTCTCTGCTCCCTGGCTGAGACTAAAGAAGAAATTCAGTACCCTCTGACTAGATTTGAACTCCAGGGCCAATCAATGCTCAGAGCATCAACTTTGAAAGTATCTGGCCAATGGTACTGCAAATTGCCTTTCCACAAGCTTTATGTTACCTGCTCTGTGAACTTCACACAGTTTATTCAGTTTACCTTTTTATTTGTAGTCATGTATATAGCCGAGACCTAAACTGTATTTAGCCCACAGAATACAGAGTGAATATAAGAAAACATCATCCTTAAAAAGTTGTTACCGGATAAAAATTGTTAAGGTATGTTTTGATTTCTGTAAATAGAATCAATTTTGTTTACATAAATTCAAGGAACAAACACCAGTAAATATAAATAAGCTATTTATTAAAATGACTTTTAAAACCATAAATATAATAAATACTAGTAAAAAAGCCCCGTTTCTGATGCAAATGAAACGGGGGGGCTAGCAATGTTTTCTTCTGTGTGCATGTGGGAGTGTGTGTGTCCCTGCCCTCTGCCCTCTCTCCCCTCCCCCCCTGAGTCCTTCAGTAAAAAAAGCCCTGTTTCTGATGCAAATGAAACGGGTGGGGAGGGGGCTAGCAATGTTTTCTTCTGTGTGCGTGTGGGAGTGTGTATGTCCCTGCCCTCTCTCCTCTCCCCCCTCTGAGTCCTTCACTGTTACAGAGCCAGTGATTTGATTTCGTGCTCTGCTGTTTTCCTTCACTGACTGTTTGTGTTACAGAGAGGGCGGGGCAGACACTCATGGGGAAACCGGATATCTCTCCCCCTTCACACTTCCGTCTGGAGGCTTCATAGAACGTTGGTGTTGCCTTTTATATAGAGAGATTATAAATAATTAAAATCCCTCCTGGATCCAGGTCTACATTCCAAAATATTTCTCTTTCTTATAGAAATCAATAAGATTACTAGAACTACAAGTAAGTATTGCACATAAACAGTAAGTCTTGCATAAATATTCCTGTTAAAAGTTTACTTAATAATTCCAATTTTATTTTCTTCTATAGGAATTACTTTTAAGGTAAGTAGTATTCAGTAATGATATCACAGATCAATTGTATTATCAATAAGTAATTAAACGAATTTAACTTTTTCTTTGGTCAGGTCCTCGGTTCCTTAAGGTAAGTATGAGCAAATAATGTAAATGTACAATGTCTCTCTCTCTCAGTTTCTCAGTCTTGCTGAATTAATTTTTCTTCTGTACTTTACTTAAATTCCAGCTTTCTTGACTTTTGGAAAATGTCATCTGTCTTGGTTGTCTTGGTCTTGATTTTCCCCCTAAACTTATTCTATCTTCCTGCAGTGTGTGTCTAAAAGTAAGCCTGCCTGTCACAGGAGCCTGGACTGGATATTCTAATTTAAATAAAATAAATTAAAATTTGTTCCCTGATACTAATTTCCTGACTTATCCTAATACACTTTTAAATTCTAAATCTGCCTATGGAGAGAGCAGGCCCTCTTCCAGGAATTTGCTGAATTCTTGACGCTCACAAGTGCTCATATCACTCACACACACAGCCACTCTGGATTCACACAGCATTAAGAGGTTTTGTTTAAATGAACTCTTTTCTTTACTTTTCTAAAATCAGAAAATTTAATTATCTATCTAGTTCAGACTTCAGATATTAATGTATTGGTTTTCCAAAAACAGAGAGTGGGGTTAAATGGGCAGTATTCACAATGGAGAAGGGTAGTTAGTGGGGTTCCTCAGGGGTCTGTGCTAGGACCGCTGCTTTTTAATATATTTATAAATGATTTAGAGATGGGAGTAACTAGCGAGGTAATTAAATTTGCTGATGACACAAAGTTATTCAAAGTTGTTAAATCGCGACAGGATTGTGAAAATTACAAAGAGGACCTTACGAGACTGGGAGACTGGGCGCTAAATGGCAGATGACGTTTAATGTGAGCAAGTGCAAGATGATGCATGTGGGAAAAAAATGAACCCGAATTATTGCTAGTCATGCAAGGTTCCACGTTAGGAGTTACGGACCAAGAAAGGGGATCTGGATGTCGTCGCGATAACACACTGAAACCTTCTGCTGAGTGTGCTGCTGCGGCTAGGAAAGCGAATAGAATGTTGGGTATTATTAGGAAAGGTATGGAAAACAGGTGTGAGGATGTTATAATGCCGTTTTATCGCTCCATGGTGCGACCGCACCTTGAGTATTGTGTTCAATTCTGGTCGCCGCATCTCAAGAAAGATATAGTAGAATTGGAAAGGTGCAGCGAAGGGCGACTAAATGATAGCGGGGATGGGACGACCTTCCTATGAAGAAAGACTAAGGAGGCTAGGGCTATTCAGCTTGGAGAAGAGATGGCTGAGGGGAGACATGATAGAGGTATATAAAATAATGAGTGGAGTGGAACAGGTGGATGTGAAGTGTCTGTTCACGCTTTCCAAAAATACTAGGACTAGGGGGCATGCGATGAAACTACAGTGTAGTAAATTTAAACAAATCGGAGAAAAGTTTTCTTCACCCAACGTGTAATTAAAGTCTGGAATTCATTGCCGGAAAAATGTGGTGAAGGCGGTTAGCTTAGCAGAGTTTAAAAAGAGGTTGGACGGTTTCCTAAAGGACAAGTCCATAAACCGCTTCTAAATGGACTTGGAAAAAATCCAAAATCCCAGGAATAACATGTATAGAATGTTTGTATGTTTGGGAAGCTTGCCAGGTGCCCTTGGCCTGGATTGGCCGCTGTCGTGGACAAGATGCTGGGATCGATGGACCCTTGGTCTTTTCCCAGTATGGCATTACTTATGTACTTATGTACTTTTTAAACAGGTTTATATCTGAAAAGAGAATTTTCAGGAATGATATCATATCAATTTCTATTTTAACTACTTCAACCCACTTACAGGTATTCAATGCTTTCCAGCACTTTTCAGAACAAAATATACTTTTCAAATAGTATTCTAACTATTTTTAACATTAACTACTATCAGTTGTTTCAAAATAAACCTGAGAAGCACAAGCTAAAACTCTTGAATTCAGCGCAAACCTCTGTATAATCTCAGAACTCTGTTAAACTATTCCCAAGCACACTTTTATAATTTTACTCAAACTTTTCCATTTATTCCTTCCTTTCAAACCTCTCACTCAGACACATCAGATGCAGGTCTTCTCTCACCAACTGTCACTGGTTAGGTCCCTAACTAGAGCAGTGCAGCCAATCAGGAAGCTCCTTTTCAGAACACATTTCCATACTGACATTCTATTGTACATTTTAGGTTAAAAACACTATATAAAACCTTCATTTGGGGATTTTAATTGCATAACACAGATCAGAGCAATGCCCTAATGTTTATTCTATAAAACATTTCATTAAAATTGACCCCCAAATACTCAAACTGGAACTGCATAAAATCTAAGCTTTTCATAACAAGCAAGTATAGGCTTCCAGGACCTAAATTCTAGCATTAAAACTCATGCAAACACTTTTAAAATGTATTTTTATACTTTTTAGATTTCCAGGTGTCAGTGCAGGTCTCCTGTAACTGTACTGCACCTGCGCCAAAATTTGCGCCGTTTTGGATTACAGCAACCAAGAACGCCTCCAATAACCCCCCTCCATTTCCCAGCAGTCTCTGGGCCAAGTTTAAATAATATCCGCCACTGGTTTGTGCCTCGCGCATGTGCAATTACGCACAACCTCCGATTTCGGCCGCCATCTTATTTTTTATAATTTGACCCTTCCACAGGTCACAACAAGCCCCCTTTTAATATTTTTAATGAAACATTGGTGGTGCAGTGGTCCCCAATGCTCCATTTCAACACCGGAGCCATTGGACTCAAACGGTGCACTGTGCATGCGCCGCCGACGTTACTGATGATGTCAGTGAGTCTTTTGACTTCGTACCCTCACTTTCAGCGTTCCCCAGGCTCCTACAAGCCTCAGGGAGCCTGGGGCTTTTCCCATTTTCCATCTCCGGCTTCCCTCTTCACCAGGGGCAATCCGGAATGACATGGTTCGCGCTGGATGCGCGATTCCGCGACTGACACCCCCCTGACCACCTGGAGCCTCCCCACAGCTCCCAGGGGCCAGGTAAATAAATATTTAAATTGTATATACTGGTTACATTAAACTGGAAAAGAGAACTGTACAGCGCTGCGTAACCCTAGTAGCGCTTTAGAAATGTTCAGTAGTAGTCGTAGTAGTAGTAGTAAAGTCTTCTGTAACAGCTTTAAAACACAAAACAATCGCCATCTGCTGACCAATTAGGAGAAATACAATTCAGGCTTAGAAACCCACTATTTTGTCACAATGTGGCAACAAAGAGTCTTGTCTGCTAATCAGACTCCTACCATCTTCAACGTCTTTCTATCTGTCACGTGCCCAGTTACTCAAGTATCTTACTGTTGCTGCAACAGATTCATCCATTGTTCCTGGCATCATTTTCAACACTTAATTGACACTTATTTGCCTGTTATATATATGTATGTATGTATATATGTATTATATATATATATGTATGTATGAAAGGCAATCAAATTATTTTCCTAGTTTTATGATTGACTTTTATGGAACTATGGGGCTCGTTTTTGAAACAGAAAAATGTCCAAAAAATTACACAAAAGGCAGTTGGACATATTTCTCGGCAAAATACATCCAAAGTGTATAATCAAACAAACAAAAAAGTTCTAAACTGCAAGCATGTCTAGATCAGAACGTCTCCAGAAGGCACATTCGGGGGTCGTGATGTGAGCATGTCTTGGCCAGTCTTATGGAATGAACATCTCCAGCCCATAATGGATTACAAAATGATTTCCTGCTGGCGGGAACAAAAACGTCCCTAATTAGACCTGCTTTAAAAGCGGTTAGGGTAAGCGCCAGCTTGGCTTTTGACCCCTTTGCGATTTTGTGTAGTTGGAGAGTGGAGAGCCAGGAGCATTGGTTATTGAGAAACAGTTGTTGACGGCTGTGTTATCGTTTGTTTGCCCAAATCTGAACCTTGTCACCCTTACATTCTCTGTGTCTCACCTCCTCAGCCACAACCACCCCCCTTCCTCTGTATCCTGCCTCCTTCCCCCCTCCCTCAGTTTCCCCCAGCCCACAAACCTCCCATTATACCCCCTTACTTGTTTAGCTTCTGTCTATCCTAGGGCTCTTCAGCTTGGAGAAAAGGCGGCTGAGGGGAGATATGATAGAGGGAGTTGAATGGGTAGATGTGAAGCGTCTGTTTACGCTTTCCAAAAATACTAGGACTAGGGGG
Source organism: Microcaecilia unicolor (assembly GCF_901765095.1). NCBI lineage: Eukaryota > Metazoa > Chordata > Amphibia > Gymnophiona > Siphonopidae > Microcaecilia > Microcaecilia unicolor. The sequence goes on along the minus strand of NC_044031.1, from coordinate 30,950,911 downwards.
CATGCGATGAAGCTACAATGTAGTAAATTTTAAAACGAATGGGAGAAAATATTTCTTCACTCAACGTGTAATTAAACTCTGGAATTTGTTGCCAGAGAATGTGGTAAAGGCGGTTAGCTTAGCGGGGTTTAAAATGGTCTGGACAGCTTCCTAAAGGAAATAGACCATTATTTAATTGACTTGGGGAAAATCCACTGCTTGTTTCTGGGATAAGCATCATAAAATGTATTGAACTTTTTTGGGATCTTGCCATGTATTTGTGACCTGGATTGGTCACTGTTGGAAACAGGATGCTGGGCTTGACGGACCTGTGGTCTTTCCCAGTATGGCAATACTTATGTACTTATTGCTTTGTTTGTCCTGTGTACTTCTGCTGTGTGTGTGTGAGGACTGTTGGTTGCTACTGGAACAGTGAATGTTAATGGGTGTGGCACAAGTGTTTGCTGTTGGTGAGAGAGTGTTTGCTGTTGCTGCTGTGTGTGACTGCTTTGTTTGTGAGTGGTGGGAGAGTGAGTGTTTGCTTCTGCTGTGTGTAAGGACTGTGTGCTGGCGATGGGAGACTGAGTGCTGGCTGGTGCTTGTTGGTTCTGGGTTTCACTAGGTATGTAGAGGTGTGCACAGTAGTGTGTCTGGGGTTAGGTGGGATATTGATTCACTGAATGCACTGGTGGCTGACATGGTGGAGGAGGAGGAGAGTTTGGAGGGTAGGCCCTGCAGGAGATACCCACATGTTTTCTGGCCCCATACCCATTTCCTGGACCTTACTGACCAGCAGTGTGTCAATAGGTACCACTTTGACATGGCTGCTATCCAGCACCTGTGTGACCAGCTCCAACCCCTCCTGCATTCCAGCACCCGTAGGAACAATCCCATCCCTGTCCATCTGAAGTTCACCACCTGCCTTGCTTTTCTGGCCACTGGTGGCTTCCAGTCTGTCCTAGCTGTGAATGCGGGTCTGACCTAGCATGTCATTTCAAACTGCCTCACCCAGTTCCTTGATGCCTTCCTTCCCCGCTACCCCCCAGGCCCTGCAAAGCAACATGGGTCAGTTCTACAGCATAGCTCGCTTCCTCTCGGTCACAGGCGTCAACGACTGCATACACATCACACTCAGACCACCCTGGGCACGAGAGACCACCTATAAGAATAGAAAAGCATTCCATTCTATGTGAATATGCAAGTTGTGTGTGACACCCAAGGGGAGACTGTGGACGTGTGTGCCCAATACCCAGGTTCCACCCATGATGCCTACATACTAGAGCATTCTGGAATCTACCACAGGTTTGACTGAGATTGACCAGCAGCTGGCTCCTAGGTAAGTGCAACAGGGATCGTCCTACCCCATACCCCCTCCTTCCACAAACCCCAGCACTCCCTCCCTCCCTCCACATGACTCCACAACCCACAATCCCCACCCCCCAATGTACCTAGACTAGCCAATACACACCCATGTCTCTCATTCTGCTTCTCCCCACAGGTGACAGAGAATACCCACAACGGACTTGGCTCATGACCCCATTACTACATCCCCCAAACTGCGGCAGAGGAGGACTACAACAACAGACATCGGACCACACGTGACATCATAGGGTTCACCTTTGGCCAGCTAAAGAATCGGTCCGGAGGAGAGCTCCTCTGTAGCCTAGAAAAGGTTGCCAAGATCTTCATGGCCTGCTGCATGCTTCATAACCTGGCCCATCGCAGAGGTCATATGGGAATTGTGGGCACACTCTCAGGAGGGTAGCTGCATTCTTAGCCCTTGATCTGGGACAGAGGGGTTATAGGGGTGCTCTGTTTGTGATACTTACATGGGTCCTGGAGATGCTGCCACAAGCACCGGATCAGTGCTGGTTTGTCCCTCCGAACATGCCGGTACCAACGCCTCAGGGACTCCAGCTCCCGGTGGATGCCATACCACCTGTAAAACACAAGTTTGTAGACCAGGGTTCAGGTGATAGGCCTTCTTGCCTTCACATACATTATTGTTTTTGAAACCAAGTTATGCAATGCTCCTCACATAGGCTGTGATAGATGGCAACAGGCAGATTTGGGGGGGGGGGGGGGAATCAAGCACAGATGATATGTGAGCTGAAGTGGACATAGGGACAGAGAGTGGCATGGCGGCCTTTCTGTGCAGCATGTGCAGTATTTCAGGGATGTGGGAATGGGCAGCAGGGTACAGCTGGTGTTCCTTTGGGCATCTGCATGTACTTTAGTGAGCTGCCAATGTTCTCATCACTATGTAGGTGAGACCAGGGAAAGGGTGCGGGTCTGTGCGGTCCCTCATAGCTCTGCATAGGTGGTAGAAGGGGTGGTCCCCATACTTTCTGGGCATTGGATGTAGTGTTCATTCAGATTTCAGCATTTTGTTTTACAACCATGTTTACTCTTGAATGAGGAACTACAGTAAGACATTGGATTGATGAGGGAGCTATTACATGTACTGCAACAGGAAAGGGACCTCAGTGCATGTACCCTGCCCATGTCTAGTGATTGTACTTGAACGGTGCTGTGATCTGGGGGTGCAATACTGGACACTTACATTGCCAGGGTGTCTCTGATGTGTCTCCAGGCTCTTATGGAGACATTTCTAGGAGGTAGGTAGTGGTGACTTTTGCAAAGATGCCTCCTCTGCCTTTTCACAGGAGTATCATGAGCTGGGTTTCCTTGGGGGGATTAGCTTGATTCTTGCCTGATAGACGTCCTTGAACAGCAATGGACATTCCTCCATGTGCAAAGCTCTATATAGATGTGTTGCATGTGGAGGAAACGTCTTGCTGTGGCCGTGGGGACCTCTAGTGGGAGTGGACATTCTATACTGTGTATTTTTGAACAGCGGGGATGTTTTTCGCTGCTGCTTAGAGGCGTATTATTTCCATACGTCTATCTATGGGGCTAGAAATGACAAAGCCTCTTTGGGAGGAGGAGAAGAAAAAAGTACAAGTCACTTCCTTTATCATAGTGAAAGTGTTTTTTGACAGACACTTAAACAAGCCTATCCCTGCCTCACTTGTGCTGAATCCATGGCTGACCTCACTTGTGCTAAATCCCTTGGCTGATGATGTCAGCAGCAGCTCAGCAGGAAACAATACATGATCACTCGAGCATTATTTTATCTCTGAGATTGAGGCAAAGTTGATAAAAAAAAGTGCTAGCTTCAGAAAGTGACTTAACTGAAGTCTAAAAGGTGGTAAAGAGAGAAGGCATACAAGGAGAACATAGGGATGTAAGGGAGAGACGGGCAGCACTGTTTTGTCTCTGTGAGAAAAATGAGCTTCAAAAATCTCCAGGCTTAGTGGCTCTATTAGCAAGCGACCTTCAATAGTCGGAGAGAAATAGCAAAGTCGAGTCACTGAGAGAGAGACAAAATACTGTGTCACTTTTTTAGGTTCATTGCTTCTAGAGCAAATGCATACTATATAGTGAAGTGAGAAAGAAATGAACCCATACAGTAGGAATGGGCAGATAACGGGCATCCATACACACAAATATATTCTGATTCAGTGATCACAAATCTATCATTGCAATAGACACAAAGTAGCATCTTTAATCAACAACCATAGCACATAGATTAAAATCTAGAGAGAAAATGCACAGAGACAGAATGACCTCCTCCTCACCAAAGAATGTGGTTCACTAGAAGGGACTAAACTGTTAGCAGTAGTAAAGCACTACCAGAGATACCGATAAGAGAGAGAAAACAGAGTGCAAAAAGGCCTCTGCTTCAGGGGATTTGGACGTCTGTCAGCCAGAAAAACAGAATTCTTTTTAATACACACCTGTAAGAGAGGAGGGTTGGCTCTGCCAGATTTAGATCTAGCATGTTACCTCTGAAAGATCAATGATGGGCTAAAAGGTACAACTAATGAAAGGACAAAAATTCAACTGTTCATCGCCAGTTTTATGTTGCATTCTCAGGATATATCAGCACCCATACGACAGAGCTGATTAGGGAAAACTCTTAGAATGGTCTGGGAATGGCTATGTAAGAACAAACATACACTATGGAATTACTTTCTTTCTAGGGTAGTGTTAACGTTATGGCTAGTAAAACCTGTAGAGAATGGAAAAAGAAGGGTTTGGAGAGGTGTAATGCATGATGAAGGGAAAGTATTTCCCTATGTAGTGCTGTTATGATCATAGACTCTTAGGCAGACAGATGACTTTATTCATCTGCAAACAAAACATTATATCCATTCCCTTCTGATACAGAATATTACAGAGGAAATGACAGAACATGTGGAAGAAACATTTTGCTAGCAAAGGAGCGAGGGCCTAGCATCTCTCTTTATGATAAAACCCCCACTTAATTTGACTGTATATGCAACAGAAATTACTACATGGGTGTAGAAATTACGATGGATAAGTTGAAAGAGCTTGTCTTATTCCTCCGGTAGCAGTGGTTAATGCTAGTCGTAAAGAGCAGCGCTACCCTTTCTGGCTTACATATCTCCAAACAGGACTTTGAAGATGAGAATCACCTAAAGAAGGTTTCTGTGTAAAATACGGGGGGAAGAGAGAGCTACTTTGGGGTGATAGTATCTGAGGATCTGAATGTGACAAAACAGTGTGACAAGGCGGTGGCTGTAGCCAGAAGGTCACTAGGCTGTATATAGAGAGAGGTGTGACCAGCAGAAGAAAGGAGGTGTTGATGCCCCTCTAAAAGTCGTTGGTGAGGCCCCACCTGGAGTATTGTGTTCAGTTTTGGAGGCTGTATCTTGCTAAGGATGTAAGAAGAATTGAAACGGTGCAAAGAAAAGCTACAAAAAATGGTATGGGTTTTGTGTTACAAGACGTATGAGGAGAGACTTGCTGACTCAGAGAAAAGATTGCAAATTAATACTGTCAGTACTGAGCATGATGTAAATAGGAACAACAAACATAGTTTGAAATGTCTATATGCGAATGCCAGGAGCCTAAGAAATACGATGGAAGAGTTAGAATATATTGCACTAAATGAAAAATTAGATATACTAGGCATCTCTGAGACCTGGTGGAAGGAGGATAACCAGTGGGACAATGTCATACCGGGGTACAAATTATTTCGTAGTGATAGGGTGGATCGAATTGGTGGAGGGGTAGCATTGCATATTAACGAGAGCCTTGAATCAAATAGATCTTAGAATAACTGTGGATTGAAATTCCATGTGTAAAGGGGAAAAGGATAGTGATAGGAGTGTACTACCGTCCGCCTGGCCAGGATGAACAGATGGATGCAGAAATGTTAAAGGAAATTAGGGACACAAACAAACTGGGCAACACAATAATAATGGGTGATTTCAATACCCCGATATTGACTGGTAAATGTAACATCGGGACATGCTAGGGAGGTAAATTTCCTTGATGAAATCAAGGACAGCTCCTTTATGGAGCAGCTGGTACAGGAGCCAACGAGAGAAGGAACAATTCTAGACCCAGTCCTTAGTGGAGCGCATGATCTGGTGCGGGAGGTAATGGTGCTGGGGCCGCTTGATAACAGTCATCATAATATGATCGGATTTGATATTAGCTTTGAAGTAAGTATACATAGGAAATCAAATACGTTAGCATTTACTTTAAAAAAGGAGACTATGATAAAATGAGAAGAATGGTGAAAAGAAAACAGACAAATTGCTCAGACAAATGGTCATGGAACCCACGAGGGAGGGAGCGACGCTGGATCTGGTGCTCACAAATGTGGATAGCGTGTCAAATGTCCAAGTGGGTGCCCACCTGGGCGGCAGTGACCATCAACGGTTTGGTTTGATATGACGGCTGAAGAGGAGGGTTGCCACTCAAAACTCAAAGTCCTGGATTCAAGCGTGCTGACTTTAGTAAAATGGGGGAATACCTAAGGAGGGAGCTGATGGGCTGGGAGGACGTACGAGAAGTGGAAGGACAGTGGTCCAGGCTGAAGAAGCTATAAATAGGGCCACAACCTTTATGTAAGGAAAGTAATAAAAGCAAGAGAAAAAGGAAACCGCTATGGTTCTCCAAGAAAGTGGCTGAGAAAATAAAGGCTAAAGAGTTCGCATTCCAGAAATACAAAAAAACTCAAGACGAGGAACACGGGGAGGAATACCGGAGGAAACTGAAAGAAGCCAAGAGAGAGGTACGTCTGGCGAAAGCGCAAGCGGAAGAACAAATGGCTAGAAAGGTAAGGAGGGGTGACAAAAATTTCTTCAGGTATATTAGTGAAAGGAGAGTGACTAAAAAGGGAATTGTGAGACTAAAAGATACTGCAAACCGCTATGTAGATAATGATGAAGAAAAGGCAAATTTGCTAATAGATACTTTTGTTCTGTTTTTACTGAAGAGAATCCGTGAGAAGGACCACGATGGACTGGCAAAAGTTCATTTGAGAATGGAGTGGATATAGCGCCGTTCACAGAAGAGAGTGTGTATCACAACTAGAAAAACTAAAGGTGGACAAAGCCATGGGACCGGACGGGATCCACCCCAGGATATTGAGGGAGCTCAGAGAGGTTCTGGCGGGTCCTCTTAAAGATTTGTTTAATAAATCCTTAGAAATGGGAGAGGTTCCGAGGGATTGGAGAACGGCGGAGGTGGTCCCTCTTCACAAAAGTGGTGATAGGGAAGATGCTGGAAACTACAGGCCGGTAAGCCTCACTTCGATTATTGGAAAAGTAATGGAAGTGATGCTGAAGGAAAGGATAGTGAATTTCCTGGAAGAAAATGAGTTGCAAGATCCGAGACAACATGGTTTTACCAAAGGGAAATCGTGCCAAACGAATCTCATTGAATTCTTTGATTGGGTGACCGGAGAATTGAACCGTGGACGTGCTATAGACGTAATCTACTTAGATTTCAGCAAGGCTTTTGACACGGTTCCCCACAGGAGGCTCTTAAATAAACTGGATGGGCTGAAGATAGGACCCAAAGTGGTGAACTGGATTAGGACTGGTTGACGGATAGGCGCCAGAGGGTGGTGGTGAATGGAGTTCGCTCGGAGGAGGGAAAGGTGAGTAGTGGAGTGCCTCAGGGATCGGTGCTGGGGCCGATTCTGTTCAATATATTTGTGAGTGACATTGCCGAAGGGTTAGAAGGTAATGTTTGCCTATTTGCGGATGATACTAAGATTTGTAACACAGTGGACACCCCGGAGGGAGTGGAAAACATGAAAAAGGATCTGAAAAAGCTAGAAGAATGGTCTAAGGTTTGGCAATTAAAATTCAATGCGAAGAAATGCAAAGTGATGCACTTAGGGAGTAGAAATCCAAGAGAGGCGTATGTGTTAGGCGGTGAGAGTCTGCTAGGTATAGATGGGGGAGAGGGATCTTGGGGTGATAGTAACTGAGGATCTGAAGGCGATGAAACAGTGTGACAAGGCGGTGGCCGTAGCTAGAAGGTTACTAGGCTGTATAGAGAGAGGTGTGACCAGCAGAAGAAAAGAGGTGTTGATGCCCCTGCACAAGTCGTTGGTGAGGCCCCACCTGGAGTATTGTGTTCAGTTTGGAGGCCGTATCTTGCTAAGGATGTAAAAAGAATTGAAGCGGTGCAAAGAAAAGCTACGAGGATGGTATGGGATTTGCGTTACAAGACGTATGAGGAGAGACTTGCGGACCTGAACATGTATACCCTGGAGGAAAGGAGGAACAGGGGTGATATGATACAGACGTTCAAATATTTGAAAGGTATTAATCCGCAAACAAACCTTTTCCAGAGATGGGGAAGGCGGTAGAACGAGAGGGCATGAAATGAGATTGAAGGGGGGCAGACTCAAGAAAAATGTCAGGAAGTATTTTTTCACGGAGAGAGTAGTGGATGCTTGGAATGCCCTCCCACGGGAGGTGGTGGAGATGAAAACGGTAACGGAATTCAAACATGCGTGGGATAAACATAAAGGAATCCTGTGCAGAAGAAAGGGATCCTCAGGAGCTTAGCCTAGAATGGGTGGCAGAGCTGGTGGTTGGGAGGCGGGGCTAGTGTGGGCAGACATATACGGTCTGTGCCGGGGCTGGTGGTTGGGAGGCGGGGATAGTGCTGGTCAGACTTATAAGGTCTGTGCCAGAGCCGGTGCTGGGCAGACTTATACGGTCTGTGCCAGAGCTGGTGGTTGGGAGGCGGGGTTGGTGGTTGGGAGGCGGGGATAGGGCTGGTCAGACTTATACGGTCTGTGCACTGAAGAGGACAGTACAAATAAAAAAGTAGCACATATGAATTTATCTTCTTGGGCAGACTGGATGGACCGTGCAGGTCTTTTTCTGCTGTCATCTACTATGTTACTATGTAAAACTTAGAGGAGTGACTGCGAGGGTCAAAAATTTACATCAGGCGTGGATGCTGTTCAAAAACAGCATCCTAGAAGCCCAGGCCAAATATATTCCTCGTATTAAAAAAAGAGGATGGAAGACCAAATGACAGCCGGCATGGTTAAAAAGTGAGGTGACGGAAGCTATTAGAGCTAAAAGAAAATCCTTCAGAAAATGGAAGAAGGAACCGATTGAAAATAATAAATGGCATAAGGAATGTCAAGTCAAATGCAAAGCGCTGATAAGGAAGGCAAAGAAGGACTTCGAAAAAAAATTGCGTTGGAGGCAAAAACACATAGTAAACATTTTTTTAGGTATATTAAAAGCAGGAAGCCGGCAAAAGAATTGGTTGGACTGCTAGATGACCGAGGAGTAAAAAGGGCGAACAGGGAAGACAAAGCCATAGCGAAGAGATTAAATGAATTATTTGTTTCGGTCTTCACCGAGGAAGATTTAGGAGTGATACCAGTGCCGATAATGGTATTCGAAGCTGACGAGTCGGAGAAACTTAATGAATTCTCTGTAAACCTGGAGGATGTAATGGGACAGTTCTACAAACTGGGAAGGTGGTAGAACTAGAGGACATGAAATGAGATTGAAGGTGGGGCAGACTCAAGAAAAATGTCAGGAAGTATTTTTTCATGGAGAGAGTGGTGGTTACTTGGAATGCCCTCCCGCGGGAGGTGGTGGAGATGAAAACGGTAATGGAATTCAGAAATGCGTGGGATAAACATAAAGGAATCCTGTTCAGAAGGGATGGATCCTCAGAAGTTTAGCAGAGATTGGGTGGCAGCACCGGTGGTTGGGAGGCGGGGCTAGTACTGGGGCAGACTTCTACGGTCTGTGCCCTAAAATGGCAGATACAAATCAAGGTCAGGTATACATATAAAGTAGCACATATGAGTTTACGTTGTTGGGCAGACTGGATGGACCGTACAGGTCTTTTTCTGCTATCACCTACTATGTTATGTTATGTTACTATTTTTATATCTCTTTTGAAGGCTGTTGTTAATGAGTTAGACAGTTATTTAAGTTTGAGTGATGCAGACGATGTTTTGATTTTTTTGGAAAAACAAACAAAATCGCTGAGAGGACATTTTCTATTGCAGGAAGGACTGGAAGACAGGAGAGCTAGACTGAATCATGAAATTGTTGATGACTTATTCATCCACAGATTAAAAAATCATAACAGTACTTCATAGGGCATATTTCTTCTCTGCTATGGCATACAGAGTAGGTTGTATTTTGTCCCCCTGAACATTTTAACAGAGTGGATTAGAGTTTCTTGAGGTAGTAGAAGTCAGATATTGGGGTTGGAAGGGTAGAGGGCAGGGTGTGTTGGGGTTTATTTCAGTTGTTATTGTTTTCTGTTTGTGATTTATAAACAGTTGTACATAATATTGTTCGCTTTTATACTGTAATAAACAGATTTAAATATAAGCTCATAAATATTTGAAGTTTGTGCAGATGAGGACAGAGCCCGTGGGGAGAGGATGGGACAGGGACAAGCTTGTCATTATCTACTATAGATGTAGTCTTACGTCAGGACAATGGAAGATATTTATTTAATCTAATCTGATGGAAAGATGGAATGCCAAGCAATAATTTATCTGATGATCTCAGCACATGAGTTGGCCTATAAATTCTTAAGGAGTTAGCTATGTGTTTATCTTGTTTGGCAGAGTGGATGGACTATATAGGGAGGAGTAGCCTAGTGGTTAGTGCAACGGACTTTGATTCTTGGGAACTGGGTTCAATTCCCACTGCAGCTCCTTGTGACTCTGGGCAAGTCACCTAACCCTCCATTGCCCCTGGTACAAAGTAAGTACCTGTATATATGTAAACCACTTTGAATGTAGTTGCAAAATACCACAGAAAGTGCGGTATATCAAGTCCCAGTTCCCGTTCCCTATTTGAGGTTCTACATGGAATGTTGAAACTATTTGTAGATTCTACATGGAATGTTGCTACTATTGGAGATTCTAGATGGAATGTTGCTACTATTGAGATTCTACATAGAATGTTGCTATTCCACGAGCAACATTCCATGTAGAAGCCTGCCCTTGCAGATCAGCAACGCAGCCGCGCAGCCTTCTGTTTCTGTGAGTCTGACGTCCTGCACGTATGTGCAGGACGGTCAGACTCACAGAAACAGAAGCCTGCATGGCCGCGTTGCTGATCTGCAAGGGCAGGCTTCTACATGGACTGTTGCTAGTGGAGGAGTAGCCTAGTGGTTAGTGCAGTGGACTCTGATTCTGGGGAACTGGGTTAGATTCCCACTGCAGCTCCTTGTGACTCTGGGAAAGTCACTTAACCCTCCATTGCCCCTGGTACAAAATAAGTACCTGAATATATGTAAACCGCTTTGAATGTCGTTGCAAAATACCACAGAAAGGCAGTATATCGAGTCCCATTTCCCTTTATCTGCCATCATCTACTGTGTTACTTCGGGCAGCTTCAGTAGGCAGTCATTTTTTATTTGCTGTTTGACACATCACCTCATAAGATTAGTATTGACTCTGTCGCTGAACGATGCTCACATTTTCCCCCAGGACTTCGTTCCCCTGACAAACAAGCCAAAATCTGGAATACAATTTTGTAGGATGCTCTGTATCAAGGGTTCTTCTTAAAAGACCCCAGCTCCACGTGCATACCCTTGATATCGTGTAGGATTCCTTATCATTAAGCAGCAAGCTCGGAGACTCTGGTGTAAACAAAGAGCTGTTTATACTTTGGCGTTTCAACAATGTGCTGCCTTTTATCTTGAAGTAAAAAAGGCTACGTCTAAATTATTAATTTGTTTTAAAGGATTCTTAAGAAATAGGCGATATCAAGTTCTCAAAATGGATTTTCCTCTTCTTTTTGGAAACCCATATGGTGTCCCTCAGGGTTACCTATTCTCTTTTTTATAATATTTATATGAGTTCATGAGGTTTGGTTACTCTAGAATTGGGAGAAACAATGTATTCTTATGCTGATGCATTTTTCTTTTAATTCCTGTTAGTAGTAACTTGGCAGCTTCTTTTGCTGCTATTACTAATGCGATTGATGAGATTAGAAAGTGGTCAGTTTACCACCTCTGATAAAACTAAGCTAATGCGGTTTGGTTCTAATCAAGTATCTATTCCAGTGTTGGTACTTATTAAAGATGGAACATCCATAAGTTTTCCATAATATTAGGGGTATATACTTGGTGCTTCTCTCAGTATGGAACCACAAGTCAATGCAGTGTTGGTGGAGGTGCACTTATGAAGGCCTTATGCAGTCCCAGTGCTGGAAATATTTAATATAAAGAACTAATATTAGTTCTTTATATTAAACTAGTAAAAAAAGGCCCGTTTCTGACACAAATGAAACGGGCGCTAGCAAGGTTTTCTTCGGAGTGTGTATGTTTGAGAGAGTGTGTGTGAGAGTGACTGTGTGTGAGAGAGAGAGAGAGAGTGAATCTGCGAATGTGTGTGTGTGACAGAGAGAGTGAGACTGGGTGCGAGTGTGTCTGTGAGAGAGAGTGTGTGTGCCTGGGGCCCCTCCCTCTCACCCAGTTCCAGTGTCCCCCTTCCTCCGTGTTCAAGGGTCGTCGACCCCCCTCCCTACCTCCGACTTCCAGGGTCGTCCCCCCGTTTTTTTTTTTAAAGTTTTTGTACAGGTGGTGCATTCCCCCCTCCTCCCCTCTCGTCCCCTCCTCCAAGTTCCAAACCCCCCTCCCTCCCTCCCTCCCCCCCAGTTCCAGACCCCCCTCCCTCCCCCCCTCCGAATTCCAGACCCCCTCCAAGTTCCAGACCCCTCCCGCGCTCCGAGTTCCAGACCCCACCTCCCTGCCTCCCTCCGATTTGCAGACCCCCACTCCCTCTCTCCGAGTTCCAGACCCCACCTCCCTGCCCCTTCCTACAATTTGCAGACCCCCCTTCCTCCGATTTCCTGACCCCTTCTCGGAGTTCCTGACCCCTGGACCCCTCTGCTGCGACCCTCTCGAGCCCCCCTTCCGCTGCCAACCCTCCGGGCTTCATAGCCCACCTGTGAAGAAAGTTACGGACACAGGCAGGCAGACGCATAGAACGTTGGAGGTGAGAATTATTATAAAGGACGTGTCATAATGGGCCTATTGACATCAGCTAGGGCTTCGGAGCCCATCTGTGAAGAAAGTTACGGACACAGGCAGGCAGACGCATAGAATGTTAGAGGTGAGAATTATTATATAGGATATTACCAGCACTGGGACTACATAAGGCCTTCATAAGTGCACCTCCACCAACAGCAGTGACTGATAGGTTGTGCACGCCTTCCAGCAGATGGAGACTGAGAACTCTGACTCTCGTGAGAGCCAATAAGAGCCCTGGCTAGCTAGAGTTAGATCCAGTATTCTCAGTCTCCAGCAGTTAGAAGGTGGTGAGCCCTTCAGTCTCCTACTATTTCTTCTTCCTAATCTTTCCTAGCTTAAAAAAAAAGAGGATCGTCCAAGGTCCGCTGGTCGCGGTTTTCTTTCCAGTCAGGGTTGTGGCAGAGATTTTCATCGGTTCAGATCAGGCAGGGTAGCTACTGCTCAGAAGTCTCGATTCTTTCAGAGGTTCCAGTCTTTTTGTTGTACCTGGTGGGGAAGTAGGAGAGTGGGAAGTAGACTATAAAGATGAGTGAAGAGGGTTTAAGTGACTTTACTGAGATTTACAGGGTCCAAAACAGTTCCTCTGAGGGTTTAAATATTTGTTTATTAAAGCTGGTGAAATTCTTTATGCTGGAAATTTGTGTAAATCTTGAACTTGAGGTAATCAAACACTAAATAATTTTGGGAAACCTAATGCAGTTTTCTTATCCCAGGAACAGGCTCTCCTACCATCATCCCTGACATTATATCCCACGTTGAACAAGGGGAAGAGCTGTACATCAGGGATGAGCGAGGATCAGAGGAACGAGAAACTGGGAAAAGCATCTTCTCAGGTGAGTGCGGTAATAAAAGGGACTATGGCAGTGGTTCCCAAACCTGGTCCTGGAGGCATCCCAGCCAGTCAGGTTTTGCATGCAATGGGAGCAGTACATGCAAATTTCTCTCATGAATATTCATTGTGGAGTTGTAACCTTAATTTCCCAACCTGGTTTGGGTCTTTAGATGAAAGCAAAGATCCATTTTATGTGAAAATATCTTTTAAGTCACACAGAGTGAACATTAATTGTAAATAATATATATTTTATTCTCCACCAATTACATATAAGGTAATAAGATAAGAATATGTAAGAAAAAGGGGGAATTAAATACTATATTAGTTGAATTACATTAACCTGCACTGCAAGGTTTAAAGACATGCGCACAGAACATAAAGACCATATATTTAACTTAAAAATGTTTGTTTACAATACTGGTAATGTAATAATGTTACAAGAGAGAGAGGTAGTTTTTAAGAATCTTTCACATGGGAAATGTGCAGTCAAGATATCAAGTCTGAATTATAAATTATGCTGGATAATGGTAACTCACTTTGATGGAGGCTGCTGGTAGCTGGTGGAATTGATGAAGGAGATCCTCTCTGCTAAAGAAGTCTTTTGTTGCAAAGTTGTTGCCGGAGCCTGGAGAAAGTCTTGTCAGGGTGTGTGTAATGTCCAGCAGAGAGGCAGGAGGTAGATCCAAAGAGAGAGAGACCGGTCAGGAATCGATGAGCCAAGTGTCCAGAGGGAAGAAGCCAGCAGCAAGATAATTCAAGCCCTTTTTGTAGTAACTGGTCTCATCTATTTTTAGTAACTGGTTTCATCTATTTTTAGTCATCTGTCTGACCACCTGCGGGTCCATTGTCTGAGAGTAAGTGGACTTAGATGGGTTTTTCAGTCAGAGTCTTTGTCTGAGAATAGGTGGAGTTTCACTGTATTTTGTTAATTGTAGTATCTGGTTGCTGTCCATCTTCAGAGTTTTATTTTTTGGAGATGTGTTGATGGGCTTAGGTCTCCACCTAGCTAGTTTTTGCTATCAGTAGTTTCCAGGGGGAAAGGAGGGGAGATGAAAGCCAGACCAGTTTATCTGATTCTGTCCCAATAAGTCTTTGCAGCTGTATTTTTTTTATATATACACATTTGTATCTGATCCAGCAAAATCAATAACTCTGACAATTAAACTCATAACATGCTACATAATGAGTCACCAATAGTTTAACTATCTAATAGACCAGGGGTAGGGCTGCAGAAAATAAAGGCTAAAGGGGATGGATGTATGGTAGACCAAGACCCATTTACGGAGGACTGTGTTCGTGAGGAGCTTGCCAAACTAAAAGTAGACAGAGCGATGGGGCCTGATGGGATACACCCGAGGGTGCTTAAGGAACTCGGAGAAGTTCTGTCAGCTCCGCTGACGGACCTCTTCAATGCTTCCTTAGAAACTGGAGTGGTCCCGGTGGACTGGAGAAGGGCGGATGTGGTTCCTTTGCACAAGAGTGGAAGTAAGGAAGAGGTTGGGAATTACAGACCTGCCAGTTTGACCTTGGTGGTGAGTAAGCTAATGGAAACTCTTCTAAAGAGGAGGATTGTGACATTTCTTGAACTACATGGAATGCAGGACCCGAGGCAGCATGGCTTCACTAGTGGCAGGTCGTGTCAGATGAATCTGACTGTCTTCTTCGACTGGGTGACCAAACAGTTGGATGTGGGAGGGGCGCTTGATGTGGTATACTTGGATTTCAGCAAAGCCTTTGATAAATAAATTGAGTGCCCTCGGTGCGGGACCTAGAGTAACTGATTGGGTAAAAAATTGGTTGAATGATAGGAGACAGAGGGTGGTGGTAAATGGCGCTTACTCTGAAGAAAAGGAGGTCGTCAGTGGAGTACCGCAGGGATCGATCCTAGGGTCGGCTCTTTTTAACGTCTTTGTGAGCGATATTGCAGAAGGGCTGTCTGGTAAGGTTTGTCTCTTTGCGGATGATACTAAACTCTGCAACAGGGTGGACACCCTGGAGGGTGTTAATGACATGAGGAAGGACCTAGCGAAGCTAGAGGAATGGACCGATATTTGACAAGTAAGATTTAATCCCAAAAAATGCAGGGTCATGCACTTGAGTCACAAGAATCTGAGGGAACGGTACAGTATAGGGGGGTGTAGTGCAGTGCTTCAGTGTGCGAAGGAAGAGCGGGACTTGGGGATGATTGTGTCTGACGACCTTAAAGCTTTCAAACAGGTAGAAAAAGTGACGGTCAAAGCCAGAAGGATGCTTGGGTGCATAAAGAGAGGCACGACCAGCAGGAAAAAGGAGGTGATAGTGCCGTTGTATAAGTCTCCAGTGAGGCCTCATTTAGAGTACTGTGTGCAGTTCTGGAGACCGCACCTACGGAAAGATATAAACAGGATGGAGTTGGTCCAGAGGGCGGCTACGAAATTAGTAAGCGGTCTTGAATGCAAAAATTATAGGGACAGGCTTATGAACCTCAACATGTATATGCTGGAAGAGAGGAAGGAGAGAGGAGACATGATAGAAACATTTAAATATCTCACGGTCATTTAAGTACAGGAAGAGAGCCTTTTTCAAATGAAGGAGAGCTCTGGAATGAGGGACATATGACAAAGTTAAGAGGGAATAGGCTTAGGAGTAACCTAAGGAAGTATTATTTCACAGAAAGGGTGGTGGAGGCGTGGAATGGCCTCCCAGTGGAGGTGGTGGAGTCAAGGACTGTTCCAGAATTTAAAAAGACATGGGATAAGCATGTGGGATCGCTTAGGAACAGGAAGAATTAGGGGTTACAGAGGATGGGCAGACTAGATGGGTCATATGGCCTTTATCTGCTGTCATGTTTCTATGTTTCTAAATATGTTAATGAACACGGCAGCATTTTATTTTCTCTCCCCACCCCCAACTATCGCTGCATCAAACACTCTCACCTTCCCATTTATATTGAATATCGTGCTTATTAAATCTCTCTGTAACCTTAGAAACATTTCAGGAGTATAAGTTCTCTTACACTTAAAGTATATAAAAGTTTCCACCCTTCTCCACCCCTCCTGCTTGTAATCAGTATAACTGGTTGCATACTTTCCACTAGATTATCTCCTCCCACCCCCCCCACCCCCACCCCCGGAGTTCTGCTTCTGTGTAAATTCCCTCTCTGGTTCTGGGAAAGATAAAACCATTTTGGCAGAAGCATCATCTTTATGACTTTGCATTACATAAGTACATAAGTATTGCCATACTGGGACAGACCAAAGGTCCATCAAGCCCAGCATCCTGTTTCCAACAGTGGCCAATCCAGGTCACAAGTACCTGGCAAGATCCCAAAAAAGTTCAATACATTTTATGCTGCTTCTTCCAGAAATAGCAGTGGATTTTCCCCAAGTCAATTTAATAATGGTCTATGGACTTCTCCTTTAGGAAGCTGTCCAAACCTTTTTTTTTTTATAATTTGTAAAAGGTCTTTCTCCGAGGACAAGTAGGCTGCTTGTTCTCACATGTGGGTGACATCCACAGCAGCCCCAGGTCCAGAAAATCTTCCTAGCAACAACGCTTGCTAGAGCCTTCGCATGCACAGATGTGCGGCCATCTTCCCGCCTGTCACGCGAGAGCCCTGCTTCAGTCTTCTTTTTTCCACGGTCAAGAGCGGCTGTTTTACGGTGGTTCTTTTGCCTCAGGAGAAAAAGAGCCTTCACTTTGCCGGCTTTTTCGCCGATTTTCTTTGTGTTCGTTCATGTGCAGCTCGCGTTTGAGCTGTTCTGTTAAAAAAAAAAAAAAGTTTTTCCTTTATTTCTTAGTTTATCTCTAAGTAAGTTTCCATTCCTAAGAAGGTTGAGTCCCAGTATCGGATTCACGTGGACCCGGAGTTGATGAAGTCCCAATTGCCTCACGACTCTGCGGTTGTGGATTCCGCTCTCAAGAGAGCCAAAAGTACAAGAGATTTTGCCTCGGTGCCTCCAGGGCGAGAAGCTCGGACTTTGGACTCTTTTGGGAGGAAGGCCTACCAGTCCTGTATGCTCGTGTCCAAAATTCAGTCCTACCAGCTCTACACGAGCATCCACTTGCGGAATAATGTGAAGCAGCTGGAGAACTTGGTTGATCAGCTCCCTTCAGAGCAGGCCAAGCCTTTTCAGGAGGTGGTCAGGCAGCTGAAGGCGTGTCGTAAATTCCTGTCCAGGGGTCAGTGGCGTAGCTAGGGTAGTTGACACCCGGGGCCGGTCATTTTTTAACACCCCCCTCCAAAATCCAGTACTAGGCATACTGAGAATACAAAACATTCAGGATCTCTAGAACAATTTTACCATACCATAAGCAGTAATTTCTACGAGTCACATAAGGAAAAGGAAAGCATCTTAAACACTACAGTGAGCACTAGAACATCAATTCGCCTATTGTAAAACGTAACCAGACAGAATAGTACAGATCGTCGATCCTGCATAGTCAATGCCAACTGAAAGCCGTATCTTTTTCACAAACACAGATAAACCC
Organism: Microcaecilia unicolor; assembly: GCF_901765095.1. Taxonomy (NCBI): domain Eukaryota; kingdom Metazoa; phylum Chordata; class Amphibia; order Gymnophiona; family Siphonopidae; genus Microcaecilia; species Microcaecilia unicolor. Next base: position 30,933,258 of record NC_044031.1, on the reverse strand, counting down.
TAAACCACTATAGAATAAGTAATCAAACTTTCTATTTAGACAAAAATTAAACTGAACCCCCAAGAGGCCAGACTGAGCATACAATGCAACACCACAGAAACAGAAAATAAAATACCACCATTTTATTGGACTAATACATTTAGCTTTCAGAGACCAAACCTCCTTCCTCAGATCAGATCAGTACAGTATAGTGATTTTACAATATCCTATCCTGGCCTGAGGAAGGGGGTTTTGTTCTCCGAAAGTTAGTCAAAATATATTAAAATTAGTCCAATAAGGATTACCTTATTTCCATGTTCTATTTATTAACACAGCTAGAATACTACTTATCCTAAAGCAAAAAATAAAAATATATATTTTACTTGCAGTTTGTTGTCTCTGGTTTCTGCTTTCCTCATCTTCTTTTCACTGTCTTCCTTCCATCCAGCATCTGCCTTCTCTCTCTCTCCCTGCCATCCAGTGTCTGCCCTCTCTCCCTGCCCCTTCCATCTAGGATCTGCCCTCTCTCCATGTGCATCTCCTTCCTTTGTCTTTCCTTCCCTCCATCCTTGTCCAACATTTCTCCTCTCTTTTCTTTTCCATCCATGTGCATTTCCTTCCTGACTTTCCTCCCCTCCATCCATCCATGTCCAACAACTCTCCATTCTCCCTTGCCGTCTCCTCCATCCACCCATATCCTTCAAATTTCCTCTCTCCCCTGCCCCCATTCATCCATCCATATCCAGCAATTCTCCATCTATGTCCAGGAACTCTCCATTCTCTCCTGCCATCTCCTCCATCCACCCATATCCTTCAAATTTCCTCTCTCCCTGCCCCCATTCATTCATCCATGTCCGGCAATTCTCCTCTCCTCTACCCCTCCTCCATCCATCCATATCTAGCAAATTTCCTCTCTCCCCTGCCCCCTCCATCCATCCACCAGCAATTCTCCTCTCTCCACTCCTCTCCCCTCCTCTCCAGTGATCTCTTCTCTCCCCATGCCCTCCCCTCCCATCCATGTCCAGCGATTCTCCCTGCCCTCCCTCAGCTCCCCCACAGCCCTCCTCTCCGTTCCTTCCTGCCCTCTCCTCCATCCATCCACCCACATCCAGCAATTCTCCTCCCCTGCCCTCCCCTCCAGCGATCTCTTCTCTCCCCCATGCCCTCCCCTCCAGCAACCTCTTCTCTCCCCCATGCCCTCCCCTTCTCTCCCCCATGTCCAGCAATCTGTTCTCTCCCCCTGCTCTCCCCTCCCATCCATGTCCAGCATTCTCCTCTCTCCCCTGCCCTCTCCGTTCCTTCCTTTCCGCCCATGGCAGCCCTCCTCCTCCTCCTCTCTGCCCCCCCCCCCCGTATCACAACCTTTTACTTCCCATGGTGGCAGCGGCGTCAGTTCCATTACAAAGAAGGCACTGCAGGTTCCCCTCTGGCTTCAGCTTCTCCCTTCGCTCTTCACACAGTGAGTGTCCCGCCTTCGCGATGACGCATTTCCTGTTTCCGCGAAGCCGGGACACTCACTGTGTGAAGAGCGAGGGAGAAGCTGAAGCCGGAGGGGAGCCTGCAGCCTTCTTCGTAAGTAACTGACGTCGCTGCCACTACAAGAAGTAAAAGGTTATGATACGGAGGGGGGGCAGAGAGGAGGAGGAGGGCTGCCGAGGGCGGGAAGGAAGGAGGAGGAGGGTTCTACAAGGCGCCCATGGAGGAGGGCGGATTTTGGGTGCAGGGGGGTGCCCGGAAGCAGCGGGAGCGGCGGAGCACCCCCCCTTGTGCTGACACTCGGGGCGGACCGCCCCCTCCGCCCCCCCCTTGCTACGCCACTGCCAAGGGTACTTACGACTCTTTTGATGTGGCATCCAGGGCCGCTGCGCAAGGTATAGTGATGCGCAGACTCTCATGGCTGCATGCCTGTGACCTAGAAAATCGAGTTCAGCAGCGGCTTATGGATGTTCCTTGCCGGGGGGATAATATTTTCGGCGAGAAGGTCGAGCAGGTGGTAGAGCAGCTCCACCAGTGGGAAACTGCACTCGACAAACTCTCCCACCGGGCGCCTTCAGCATCTACCTAATCAGGTAGACGTTTTTATGGGGGAAGGAGGAATGCTCCCTATACTTATCATAAGCGTAGGTACAGTCCACCTTCCCGCCAGCATGCTCAGGCTCAACCCCAGCGAGCTCGTTCTCATCAACAGTGTGAACCAAGGCAGGCCCCTGTGGCTCCCCAGCAAAAGCAAGGGATGGGCTTTTGACTGACTCCAGGCAAGCATAGCCGCAACCAAAGTGTCCGGTCCGGACTATCTACCGGTTAGGGGGAGGTTAGCATTTTTTCACCAAAGGTGGCCTCTTATAACCTCCAATCGGTGGGTTCTTCAAATAGTCAAGCGGGGATACTCCCTCAATTTGATCTCCAAATTGCCCACCGGGAGCTCAGTCCTTCAGCTTCCAGCACAGGCAGGTACTTGCAGAGGAACTCTCTGCTCTTCTCAGCACCAATGCGGTCGAGCCCGTGCCACCGGGGCAAGAAGGGCTGGGATTCTATTCCAGGTACTTCCTTGTGCAAAAGAAAACAAGGGGGATGCGTCCCATCCTAGACCTAAGGGCCCTGAACAAATATCTGATTCGAGAAAAGTTCAGGATGCTTTCCCTGGGCACCCTTCTTCCCATGATTCAGAAAAGCGACTGGCTATGCTCCCAGGACTTAAAGGATGCTTATACACACATCCCGATGCTGCCAGCTCACAGGCAGTATCTTCAATTCCGTCTGGGAACACAGCACTTTCAGTATTGTGTACTGCCCTTTGGGCTCGCCTCTGCGCCCCGGGTGTTCACCAAATGCCTGGCGGTTGTTTCAGCGTCACTACACAGGCTGGGAGTGCATGTGTTCCCTTATCTCGACGATTGGCTGGTGAAGAACACCTCGGAGGCAAGAGCTCTACAGTCCATGCAGTTGACTATTCAACTCCTGGAGCTACTGGGGTTTGTCATAAATTACCCAAAGTCCCACCTTTTTCTGGTTCAGAGACTAGAGTTCATAGGAGCCCTGCTGGACTCGTAGATGGCTCATGCCTACCTCCCCAGAGCGAGGGCAGACAATCTTCTGTCGCTGGTTTCCTTGGCTAGAGCGTCTCAGCAGATCACAGCTTGGCAGATGTTGAGGCTTCTGGGCCATATGGCCTCCACAGTTCATGTGACTCCCATGGCCCATCTTCACATGAGATCAGCTCAATGGACCCTAGCTTCCCAGTGATATCAAGCTGCAGGGGATCTAGAAGAGGCTGTAATCCAGTTGTCCACCGCTTTTCACAACTCCCTGCTATGGTGGACAATTCGATCCAATTTGACCTTGGGACGTCCCTTTCAAATTCCTCAGCCACACAAAGTGCTGACAACGGATGCATCTTTCCTTGGGTGGGGAGTCCATGTAGTTGGGCTTCACACTCAAGGACTTTGGTCCCTCCTGGAGACAGGTGTTCAGATCAATCTTCTGGAGTTGCGAGCGGTCTGGAACGCTCTAAAGGCTTTCAGAGATCGGTTGTCCAATCAAATCATTCAAATTCGGTCAGACAATCAGATTGCCATGTATTACATCAACAAGTAGGTGGGCACCGGATCTCACCCCCTGTGTCAGGAAGCCGTCCAGATGTGGCTTTGGGCTCGCCGTCACGGCATGTTTCTCCAGGCCACGTATCTGGCAGGCGTAAACAACAGTCTGGCCGACAGGTTGAGCAGGATCATGTAACCTCACGAGTGGTCACTGAACATGGCAGTAGTCCGCAAGATCTTCCGAGCGTGGGGTACACTAGATATTTCTTTGACCCAGGAGGGCTCACAATCTAAGTTTGTACCCGAGGCAATGGAGGGTTAAGTGACTTGCCCAAGATCACAAGGAGCAGCAGCAGGATTTGAACCGGCCACCTCTGGATTGCAAGACCGGTGCTCTAACCACTAGGCCACGCCTCCTTTCTGTCGCCATGCTCCATTCATAAGCTGTTCTTTGTGTAAGTTAGGTGAAGGCAAACTTTCCCTGACAGTGGCCATGTTTCAGCAGGAGCCTGGATCTGGCATCATTACTTCGTCTCTGTGAGAGAAACTCCCTGATAAACACAGATTATAACAATTTCATTTAGACCATTCTTCAAGGCTCTTTTATGTACACCCTACCATTTCCAAGGGACAGCTCATCCTCTCACAAGTTCTGTGGTTTGTGGAGACAAATGTTTCATGAAATCGTTTGCAGATCAGAAGCATACCATTTCTAAAAGCCACACATAGGTTGTGTTTTCTATCATTCCTCTTATTATACACAGGTAATATTTTAGAAACTAGCCTGTCTTCTAACACATGATTAATACCTTTTCTTTATATCTGTTAGATCGACCAATCACAGAAGATAGAAAGAGAAAAAAGAATCAAGGGACTGATCCTTTAAAAATAGAACAAATCCAACGACAATCAGAAAAAGTGTGTGAGAATATTTCCCATAGACCTAAGAGGAAAAACAGAAGGAATGATCAGCAAGAATCAGAAATAGAAACAGATTCTGCAGCATACTCACTGAATGGAGTTATGAAGTGTGAGAGAAGATACAGAAAGCTCACCAACATCCATGAGCAGCAGAGAGACTTAGCAGAGAGGCCCTTCCAAAATAATAATAATAGTGGTTACTTGACTTCTTACCTTGACAAGGGAAAGAATAAAAGAGAAAAAGCCAAGCCAGAATTTAGAAGTTCCATAAAAGACAATGTAAGGAAACAATTTAGCAGTACTGAGTGTACTGTAAGCTTTTTTAAGAGGTCACATCTGAAATGCCACCTGCTGATCCACACGGGAGAGAAAGCATTTACATGTACAGAGTGTATGAAAAGTTTCACTCAGCTTTCACATCTAACCAACCACCAATTGGTCCATATGGGAGAGAAACTGTTTAAGTGTACTGAGTGTAAGAAAAGATTCACTCGGCTTGATGTGCTAAAAAACCACCAACTGATCCACTTGGGAGTAAAACCATTTATATGCACTGAGTGTAATCAAAGGTTCACTTATCTTTCATCATTAAAAAGCCACCAACGGATCCATACAGGAGAAAAACCATTTATGTGTACTGAGTGTAAGAGAAGCTTCAGTCTTCATTCAGCCCTAAAAAAACATGAATTGATCCACAAAAATGAGAAACCATTTATGTGTACTGAGTGTAATTTAAGATTTACCCAGCATTCAATGCTAAAAAGGCACAAAATGATCCACACAGGAGAGAAACCTTTTACATGTAGTGAGTGTAATAAATCCTTCAGTCGGCTTTCAGTACTAAAATGTCACAAACTAATCCACACTGGAGAGAAACCATTTAAGTGCAGTGAGTGTAATAAATGCTTTACTGAGCTTTCTACGCTGAAGAACCACAAAATGATCCACACAGGAGAGAAACCATTTGTGTGTACTGAATGCCATAGAAGCTTCAGACAGCTTTCAGCGCTAAAAAACCACCAAATGGGTCACACTGGTGAGAAACCATTTCCATGTACTGAATGTAATAAAAGATTCCGTCGGCTTTCAGAACTAAAAAGCCACCAAATGATCCACCATGGAGAGAATCCTTTTGTATGCACTGAGTGCAATAAAAAGTTTGCTTCTCGTTCATATCTAAAAAGTCACCAAATGATCCACCATGGAGAGAATCCTTTTGTATGCACTGAGTGTAATAAAAGTTTCACATCGCGTTCAAGTCTCAAGAGCCACCAAATGATTCACAATGAAGAGAAACCATTTATTTGTACTGAATGTCATAAAAGCTTCTCTTACCTTTCAAATCTTAAAAAGCACCAAATTATCCACACTGGAGAGAAACCATTTACATGTTCACAGTGTAATAAAAGATTCACTTTTCTTTCAAATCTAAAAAGTCATCAAAAAATCCACATGGGAGAGAAACCAGTTACATGTACAGAGTGTAATAAAACTTTCACTCGGCTTTCAAACTTAAAGAGACACCAAACGATCCACACTGCAGTAGTAGATTTGAGAAATTGAGATCATACTCCACATACCCTGGCTTAGGAGTGAGGTTCATTCCTGTCATGATATGCATAAAATTAACTCATTTAGATAAATTGCCCCTGAGAGAAATCATGTACATGTACTGATTGTAATAAAAGCTTCACTTGGCTTTGAAATTAAAAAAAACAAAACATGAAATGAACCACACTAGAGAAAAAAATGGGATTAAAAGGCGTGCAGTATAAATTTAGCAAGAATAGCTGGTGGATTACTGTGCATCTCTGAGGAAAAGAGAATACACTTTCTCCTCAAGTCTTGCTGAGTACTTTCACACTGGCCACATGTCACCCAGGATAAAAGGTGACCACCCATGGGCTATGTACTAGGGATAACAATGGTGGTATCAATAGAGCAGATGAAGAGAACATCAGTTCTGCAGAAAAAAAAGCCTTGATGGACTTGTTCATGGACCCACTGCAGCAGGAGATCAGCCACAGAGGTTAATGAAAAAGTTAAGAGGATTAACTACAATTAAGTGGCCTCCTGCATTACCGCACTGACAGCCGCTAGTGCAGCTTAGTAAACAGGGGGGTTAGTCTCCTAGGATTTCATGCTATTGTCTTCCAAGTGGCTGGTCCAAAATTATGGAATAGCTTACCTTTGGAACTAAGGAGAATTGACTCATTGATGATGTTCAGAATTGCCTGACCTTATGTTTGATGTTGGTATTTTGTTATTATTGAACTCATTGAATTTTTAAATTGCACTGTCAGTATTGTTTTTAAATCATGTATATGCCTAGAATTTTTAGGATTGCGTGTAATAAATAAATAAATAAATAGGGGTTCTTACCAAGGCACTCAAGCATTTTTAGTGCATGCTAAAAATAGCACGTTCTAAACACTAGAGACACCCATTTATTCCTGTGGGCATCGCTGGTTTTTAGTGTGAGCTAATAATTAGCATGCACTAAAACTGCTAGTGCGCCTTTGTAAAAGCCCCCTAAATTAAATATACAGCAAGGCACAGTGAGGTGGCATGTCTCTTCCATTGGAAAAACATCCTGTAACCTGAGATAGAAATTCCCTCTTGGTCTCACGGGTCACTGTTTTGAAAAATCATGAACCGTGGCGGTTCCATTGAAGCTTTTGGGGCACAGGCTGGTAACTTGTTTTACTGAAAGGACTTGACTTGATTAAAATGATTGCTTTAAAGATTTTTAAATGTCTTAGCTAAGAATCTACACAAACAACTTAGGTCTTCTTTTATCAAACTGCACTAATGATTCCCAGTGCGGCAATGCCGAGCAGAAATCATTAGCATAGTTTGGTAAAAAAAGGTCCTTACTGTTAAAGCCAATGAAAAGTTTTAAAATCCATCAAAAAAGAAAGATTGCTAAGCTGCAAAACTCTTCTCAAAGAGGGGACATTACCAAGGTGCTTTTACTGCATTTTGATTTACCATGGGAATCAGTAACCTACAGTATCTCTGGACCACAGGTTGCAGACTCCTGTGGTAAAGAACTTTTGTATGAAGGGTTGAAATGACCAAAGTGTTTAATATAGAGCTGTTTGGTTTTGTAGATCAGCCAGCTTTGCATATATAACTTATTCCCTTATCTATGATCTATAGCCTTTGTCTTCTTGGCCTTCTCAGGGACAAGTTAACAGACAGGTTTGCTTGGCCTAAAATAATGGGCCATAAACTATGGGCCATAAACTTTAAAGCCTCTGTTTGTTTCAAACAGGCTCTGAATTAATACAGAGAAGCACTTTCAATGATGGAAATATGAGTGATATGTATTCGAGGGAGGGAGGTTACAAAGGGCAAATGATGGATAATTGGGAAAAGTACCAAAGAAGCAGAATTATGTGAAGGTGACCTTAGAGGTCAGAGTTGAAGAATACCAGATAAGTAAGAGAGAAAATATAAGGCATTAAGTGATTGGACAAAATTAAGCTTCAGTAATCTGACAAGCACAACTTGTGGCAGTCAGATTTGTTAAGCGTCCAGGGAAATACACAGAAAGACCAGAGATTTTTTATTTTCCTTATACTGAAATTTAGACATATAAACAAGCATTCAATTTTCTGTAACACTGGGATAAAATAAATGTTATTGTAATCATTTATTTACTCTAATAAATGTTAGCATTATTATAAAAGAGAAAAACTAAACTCTGGAGTGTGTTTCCTTTGCCAGTAGGGCTTTCTTTCAGTCTCTTCTGAAGTTGTTTAGCTTCCCTTTAGAGGCAAGAGGGTGGCTATACAAAGAAAGAAATCAGAATGTTTGCGGTGAGCAGAATGCTGCAAGGGCAGAGTAAGGATCGTGTAGTTGCTCTGTACCAGCTGAGCTCATCAGCTATAATGGAATTATATGAGGAGGTACGGGCAGATCTGGATCCCATCACAGACGGATCCCATGCTGCTCTTGCAAAGCTGTTGAGCATGTTATATTGTTCGGCCTCTGTCAGCTTTGAAACATCTGTGGCTGCAGTTGGTAGCATGGCCGCCTTCTCCATGTCTCGCTGTGTCTGCCAGATTCTGTGTGCCATGATGTGCCCGCTTAAGAATTATGTTCACTTTCCTAATACTAGGCAACATGGGAGTCTCTGAGTGACCAGTTTAATAACATCGCAGGGCTACCACACGTGATGGGAGCAATAGATTGCCCACACATTGCACTTATACCACCCAGTGAAAGGGAAACGATATATCAGAAGCGTAAGTACTTCCGTTCCCTGAATATGCAGGTGATTTGTGATGCAAACATGCAAATCCTGAACATGGTAGCCAGATTCCCAGCATCTACCCATGATTCCTATATCCTGCATCACGCTGCCCAGGCCAGTTCCAGCAATTTGAGGAGAGTAGGTATGGCTGTGGCTGGCTAATAGGTAAGTTGAACGGTGAAGCTTCCCGAAACAAGCACCACTGCTATGATGTGTACTCAGTGTGTCGTGCTTGTCTTTTCATTCTCCCAGATCATATTGTCAGTGAGAGTGGAGAAACTCTGAGTGTTTGTAATGCTGAGATATCACAGCTTGGTGTAGGTTGGGAGGTTGCTATACTACTGACCCGGGTATCTGAGCTTAGCATGTTAAAAAAAAACAAAACCCCCAGCTTGGATCTGTTTCCATTGCCCTCTCAAACAGTATCAATGGTACAATCCCAAAGGCAGGACAGATTCAACATCTACTCCTCAAGCGGAGGTGAGAATGACGAGACCTACCAACTTGAGAGTGGCTGAAGAGCTGGTAGAGGGCAATGTGGATGGTGCAGGTTTATTTACATTTTCTTTCGCAGTGCTCTGCAGATATAACTCTTGATGTAATCTGGAAAACTTTTTGTGAAGGCTTTATCAGTTGTTTGAATTTCAGTGCTGTTAAATGTGTATATTTTTCATGGTAGTCCTATTATTAAGTTTCAGTTTCCTCTTTTCAAGTTTACTTCATTTACCCCAACCCCCCCCAGCTGTGCAGCAATACCGACACAGCCCATTCAAAGCAAATGGGCAGTGCTTGCATTAGCGCACTCCAGCTGCTAGTGTGGTTTTGTAAACTGGGGAGTTATTGTATCTATGTTTATACTTGGTCATTTTACTATTGTTATGCTGTTAACAAAATTGTAAGTTTTATGTTAAACTGTACCTGCTGTACACCACCTTGGGTGAATCTCTTCATATAGTAACATAGTAGATGACGGCAGAAAAAGACCTGCACTGTCCATCCAGTCTGCCCAACAAGATAAACTCACATGTGCCACTTTTTATTTGTACCTGTCCTCTTCAGGGCACAGACCGTATAAGTCTGGCCAGCACTATCCCCGCCTCCCAGCCACCAGCCCCGCCTCCCACCACCAGCTCTGGCACAGACCGTATAAGTCTGGCCAGCACTATCCCCGCCTCCCAACTACCAGTCCCACCACCAGCTCTGGCACAGACCGTATAAGTCTGCCCAGCACTATCTCCGCCTCCCAACCACCAGCCCCGCCTCCCACCACTGGCTCTGGCACAAACCATATAAGTCTGCCCAGCACTATCCCCACCTCCCAACTACCAGTCCCACCTTCAACCACCGGCTCTGCCACCTAAACTTGGCTAAGCTCCCAAGGATCCATTCCTTTTGAACAGGATTCCTTTATGTTTATCCCACGCATGTTTGAATTCTGTTACCGTTTTCATCTCCACCACCTCCCACGGGAGGGCATTCCAAGCATCCACCACTCTCTCCGTGAAAAAGTACTTCCTGACATTTTTCCTGAGTCTGCCCCCCTTCAATCTCATTTCTTGTCCTCTCGTTCTACTGCCTTCACATCTCCGGAAAAGATTTGTTTGCGGATTAATACCTTTCAAATATTTGAACATCTGTATCATATCACCCCTGTTTCTCCTTTCCTCCAGAGTATACATGTTCAGGTCCGCAAGTATCCCCTCATACGTCTTGTAACACAAATCCCATACCATTCTCGTAGCTTTCCTTTGCACCGCTTCAATTCTTTTTACATCCTTCACAAGATACGGCTTCCAAAAGGCGGTTAATAAATCCCAATAAATAACAAAAATATATTTACCCACTGAAGAAGTTCCTGTTGAAATGGAGCACTTCCCCCCCCTAATTCTACAAAAGTTGCCAAAAATTGTGTGTGGCGACTTCTAACAAAATTGTAAGTTTTATGTTAAACTGTACCTGCTGTACACCACCTTGGGTGAATCTCTTCATATAGTAACATAGTAGATGACGGCAGAAAAAGACCTGCACTGTCCATCCAGTCTGCCCAACAAGATAAACTCACATGTGCCACTTTTTATTTGTACCTGTCCTCTTCAGGGCACAGACCGTATAAGTCTGGCCAGCACTATCCCCGCCTCCCAGCCACCAGCCCCGCCTCCCACCACCAGCTCTGGCACAGACCGTATAAGTCTGGCCAGCACTATCCCCGCCTCCCAACTACCAGTCCCACCACCAGCTCTGGCACAGACCGTATAAGTCTGCCCAGCACTATCTCCGCCTCCCAACCACCAGCCCCGCCTCCCACCACTGGCTCTGGCACAAACCATATAAGTCTGCCCAGCACTATCCCCACCTCCCAACTACCAGTCCCACCTTCAACCACCGGCTCTGCCACCTAAACTTGGCTAAGCTCCCAAGGATCCATTCCTTTTGAACAGGATTCCTTTATGTTTATCCCACGCATGTTTGAATTCTGTTACCGTTTTCATCTCCACCACCTCCCACGGGAGGGCATTCCAAGCATCCACCACTCTCTCCGTGAAAAAGTACTTCCTGACATTTTTCCTGAGTCTGCCCCCCTTCAATCTCATTTCTTGTCCTCTCGTTCTACTGCCTTCACATCTCCGGAAAAGATTTGTTTGCGGATTAATACCTTTCAAATATTTGAACATCTGTATCATATCACCCCTGTTTCTCCTTTCCTCCAGAGTATACATGTTCAGGTCCGCAAGTATCCCCTCATACGTCTTGTAACACAAATCCCATACCATTCTCGTAGCTTTCCTTTGCACCGCTTCAATTCTTTTTACATCCTTCACAAGATACGGCTTCCAAAAGGCGGTTAATAAATCCCAATAAATAACAAAAATATATTTACCCACTGAAGAAGTTCCTGTTGAAATGGAGCACTTCCCCCCCCTAATTCTACAAAAGTTGCCAAAAATTGTGTGTGGCGACTTCTAAGAAAGCAAATAGAATGTTAGGTATTAGAATGGAAAGCAAAAATGAGGATGTTACAATGCCTTTTGTATCGCTCCATTGTGCGACTGCACCTTAAATATTATGTGGAGTTCTGGTCACCGCATCTCAAAAAAAGATATAGTGGAATTAGAAAAGATAAAGAGAAGGGTGACAGAGAATGGGAGAGAGGAGAGAAGTTGGATGGAAGAGAGGAGAAGGGACATGCTGGATGGAAGGGGGAGAGAGTCGAGTTAGTGAAAGACTGGAATAAGAAGGCTGTGGTGAGGGAAAGAGATGGAAAGCTGGAGGTAGACAAGTAAAAAGAAGGAAAGTGAAGACTGGAAAGTGAGAATGAATGAAGAGTGGAAAAAAGTAAATGGAAGAAAGCTGAGAGGAAACGATCAATGTAGGAGATGGATGTAGTGGAGGAAGTGGAAAATGTGGGATACAAATGCAACAAATAAATAAATAAAGTGAAGAAGGCAGGAGGGAGAGAAAAATGACAGGCACACAATCCTTGCATGAGAGTTAAGAGGAGATAGAGGAAAGCAGAGATTGGAACCAACATGATTAGAAAAATTAAATGACTAGACAACTAAGCTGGATACAAAAAAATATTTTTAATTTAGGATAAAGTAGTACAGTAGCCATATTATTCCACTCAAAAAAATAAACCAAATAAAAAATGGAAGATAAGGTGATATCTTTTTATTGGACTGATGTAGTATATTTTTCAGTTAGCTTTCAGAGGCCAAAACTCCTTACTCAGGTCAGAACAGTATCCTGTTACAGCAGTATATTCTCAGGAAGGAGGTTTTGGCCTCTGAAAGCTGATTAAAATATGTATTACATTAGTCCAAGAAAAAGGTATCACTTTCACCCCATTTTTTTGTTTTATTTTTATTTCTAATTTGTAATGTGATTAGAATACATCAGTTTTTGAAATGTACAGCTGCTATCTTTATATTTTCCATGCCACGGGGGGGGGGGGGGGGGTGTCACATGTCACTGTTTCTCTTTCTTTAATGTTGCATTGTATGCAGAATCTGGCTTCTTTGGGGGGGGGGGGGGGGGGGGGGTCATTTCAGAGGATACCTAAGAAAGTAGTCCTGGCCATTAAAGCAGTCCTTTCAAAATTTGGCAAAAAATAATCTGGAGAATCCTCAGGAGGGAAAGGGACTTGATATACTGCATTTCTGTGGTTACAATCAAAATGGCTTACATACAGGTACTAACTTTTGTATCTGGGGCAATGGAGGGTTAAGTAACTTGCCCAGAGTCACAAGGAGCTGTAGTGGAAATTGAACCCAGTTCTCCAGGATCCAAGTCCACAGCACTAACCACTAGGATACTCTTCCTTCTTTAACAATGGGATTGGTAAGTTCACCTGGGATGGGACACACAGAGGAGGGTATTAGAGCCAAAAGAACATCCTTCAAAGAATGAAAAAAAAAATTAAGAAAACAAGAAGCAACATAAGCACTGGCAAGTTAGATGCAAAGCATTGATAAAGAAGGCTAAAAGAGAATATGAAGAGAAACTTGCCACAGAGGCAAAAATTCACAGTAACAACTTTTTCAAATACATCAGAAGCTGAAAGCTTGTGAAGGAATCCATGGGGCCGTTAGATCTTGAAGGAGCAAAAGGGGTACTGATGGAGGACAAGGCCATAGCAGAGATACTGAGTAAATTCTTTGCTTTGGTCTTAACAGAAGAAGATGTAAGCGATCTACATATACCAGAAATGGTTTTCAAGGGTGATGAAAGAAATCTTGACAAACCTGGAAGATATACTGAGCCAAATTGACAAACTAAAGTGTAATATATCAACTGGACTGGATGGCATGTACCCTAGGATACTGAAAGAACTCAACCATGGAACTGCTAATCTGCTGTAAGTGATCTGTAACTTGCCTTTAAAATAATCCATAGAGTAATACCTCGGTTTTCGTTGATAATCCGTCCAAAAACAATCGGCAAAATCCAAAACCAACGAAAACCGAGGCAATTAACGAGGACACCCCAAATCAGCTTTCGATTATGCCGATTTGGGCATCCTTGGGAGAAGGACGCCCATCTCCCGATTTGTATCGGAAGATGGATGTCCTTCTCTTTTGAAAATAAGCCGATTTTGGGAGTCCTCGGGAGAAGGGCATCCATCTTCTTGTAGCTTCCTCATCCCAGAAGGCCCTGCAAGCTCTACTATTACTCGTGGCCGAATACCTCAAGCCTGCAGTTCACCTCTGAGCTCGGAGACAATTAAACTAACCTCGCCTCCAAAGTCCTAGACCATGGAAGGGAAAGAAAACTAAAAGGATTTTAAGACCCAGTAACCAGACAGATGGTAAGTACAAGTTACTAGTTGTTTATTTAAACCCAATTTGGGGTATGGAAAAAATGATGTTCTTAACACAATAGGTTCTTTTGCAACATAAAAATACATTTATACATAAATTAATAGCATAATTTTTTTCCTACAGGTGCAGCTGTAGAACAACAGTGAAACCAACAGACAAGTATTAACCAAAGTATCTTATTTGTTCTCTCTCAATCTATAAATTTCCTTTATATTGTGTGTCTCAAGAATCAATTATTTTGAATGACTTTGTCTTTTAGGTGTGAACACCCAGATTCAGTCTCTACAACAGGTAAGTCAGATTAAACTGTGACCTTTCAGTGTCCTTTTGCATAGGAGTGAAGACCTATCTTTGGCCCTTGGAGCTTCTTTGTTCTTTCCCCTTGTATGTTGGAGCTCAGGATCTTCTCTTTCAGTACAGGAACCTACTACCTCATCCTTTAAATGAAATCAACAAAAAAAACCTTCCTTCCTGACTAACAGCAGGAACAGCACTAGCTGGGATTCAGGGACAACTGTGGCTTGCTAACTAACAACATAAAGAATAATTGTATAACCTTAAATAGTTTCTCTGTTCTTGTACTGAGTTCCCTAACTAAGGAAGGGCACTCTTCATTGGATCGTGCAGTCACACAGCTCTCAGCATCTTTGTCTCTCCAAATTCATGCAATCTTCCACTCTAGTGCACCAGCATGTGAACACACATACTGCAAGCCCAACCTTAAGCTTGGAGACCAGTTTTCCTAGTGGCTTAACCGGGTTACTTGCACAAATTTTGGTTTACACAATCATGGTCTCTCTACCAGTCTTAACTTGCAAAACATTTAAACAGCACACAAACAAAAATCAATTTTAGTTCTTTTTTTTTCACTGTTCAAATCCAACACTTTTCTCCTCAAGCTCACTTCAACTGCACTCAGAGAGGTAGCGGCGACCTCGGGGGCTGGGGGGGGGGGGGGGGGGGGGCGGTGGCGACCTTGGGGGGGGGGGGGAGGGCAGGAGAAATGCTGGACATGGGAAGTCTCAGAAGGAGGGGGGCCTTGGAGCTGGCTGGGAGGGATGGAAGGGGGCCCTTGGGGCTGGGAGGGAATGGGGCCTTGGAACTGGGAGAGCAGGGGGCCTTGGAGCTGGGGGGGAGGGACGGGGGAGCCTTGGAGCTGGCAGGGAAGGAGGGAGGCAGGAGGCCTTGCAGCTGGGAGGGGGGCCTTGGAAAAAAAACATACCAATACTCGCCCGTTTTAACGGGCTTAATGGCTAGTAAAGAATAAAATTACAGAACATATAGACAAATATGGTTTCATAGGAGAGTCATCATGGATTCAGCCAAGGGAAGTCTTGCCTCACCAATTTGCTTCATTTTATTTATTTGTATTTATTTATTAGGAATTATTTATTGCCTTTTTGAAGATATTCACTCAAGGTGGTGTACAGTAGGAATAAATCAAACATAAGCAATAGATAGTTACAGCAGTAAAAATATTCAAATAACAGCACAAAGTATGGCATAGTATACAACTTACAATGTCAACATAATACATAATCAAACATTTTAATAGACAGGATAGGGTATAAGCAAAGATGGAACATTTAAGAGGAGTTAGAAAATAAAGTGACTAATTTAAAGAAAGTTGCACATGAGGTCGAAACAGTCACCCAAGCGATCAAAAGTTTCTCCAGCACCCACTGCCCCAGCTACCTACTAAAAGCCGCCCCTGACCATTTCACAACAGACCTCACATCCCACCTAAATTACAAGCTCCAACAAGGTCTTTTCCCTGAGGAATATGGCAAAATCCTGCTCACCCCAATCCCAAAAGATACCAAGAAAAAAACATCCGAACTTGCCAACTACCAACCAGTTGCATCTATCCCACTCGCAGTTAAACTGATGGAGAGCATGGTGACCAAACAGCTTACTGACTGCATGGACAAGTTCACTATACTACACGAATCACAATCAGGATTCCACCCCTACCACAGTAATGAAACTGTCCTAGTTACTCTCCTGGTCAAATTCAAGCAGGAAATAGCTACAGGTAAAAGCATACTTCTCCTCCAATTCGACATGTCGAGCGCATTCGACATGGTAAACCACAATATACTAATAAGACTCCTTGACCACTTCGGGATTGGTGGAAAAATACTTAATTGGATCAAGGGTTTTCTAACCACCAGAACATACCAAGTTAAATCAAACTCAAACACATCACCACCGTGGAAAGCAGCCTGCGGAGTACCTCAAGGACCACCATTATCACCACCACTCTTCAACATAATGATGATCCCACTGGCAAAGTCCTTATCCAATCAAGGCTTCAACCCGTTCATCTATGCAGATGATGTTACAATCTACTTTCCCTTCAGACACGATTTGACAGAAATAACCAATGAAATCAAGGTAGGCTTGAACATCATGGACTCATGGGCAAACTCATTCCAACTGAAACTGAACACTGAAAAAACACACTACCTCATCCTTTCATCTCAACACAACAAATACAAACCCACAACCATAAACACCCCAGAACACATCCTCCCTATCTCAGACAGCCTAAAAATACTCGGCGTCACAATCGATCGCAACCTTACTCTTAAGAGCCAAGTAAACTCTGTAACAAAGAAAATGTTCTACTCAATGTGGAAACTTAAACGCGTAAAACCATTCTTCCTGAGGGAAATATTTCGAAACCTAGTACAATCAATGGTTCTAAGCCATGCAGATTACTGCAACGGAATCTATGCGGGATGTAAAGAACAACTCACAAAGGAACTCCAGACCGCCCAAAACACAGCAGCCAAGCTGATATTTGGTAAAACAAGATTCGAAAATGCCAAACCCCTCCGAGAAAAGCTGCACTGGCTCCCAATTAAAGAATGGATCATCTTCAAAATCTGCACCCTGGTAAATCATCTATGGCTTTGTCCCAGGATACATGACAGATCTTATAGACCTACCAACCAGAAACAGAACCGAGTCATCACGAACATACCTAAACCTTCATTACCCAAATTGCAAAGGACTCAAATATAAAACAACCTATGCATCTAGGTTCTCCTAGCTAAGTACACAACTATGGAACACACTCCCAAAAGCTGTGAAAACAATCCATGACCATCTAAACTTCAGGAAATCACTAAAAACCAACCTGTTCAAAAAGGCTTACCCTTCCGATCCAATGTAACTCCCCACACCCGGCAACACAGCAAAACCAATGATCGTACTGAACAATATACAACCTTCCCTCCCTTTCGACCCTCATGGTGCCTGAAACACACCGACCTTATTCGACCACAATATAACCTTGTATTTGTTCTCTACCGGACTTGGCGAACGCCTTTATGGTATTATGTAAGCCACATTGAGCCTGCAAATAGGTGGGAAAATGTGGGGTACAAATGTAACAAATAAATAAAATAAAATAAATAAATGTTTTCTGTTGTGGCTGTAGTTCTCCCTTTTGACTGAAGGTTTTATATGTATAAATGGTCTCTCTTTCGTTTCAGATCTCTGGCATGATTTTAGAGTTACACAATTACTGTGTAATATCTCACAAATATTTATTTTGTTATTTGTTACATTTGTATCCCATATTTTCCCACCTATTTGCAGGCTCAATGTGGCTTACATAGTACCGTAGAGGCGTTCGCCAATTCCGGTATGAACAAATACAGTAATGTGGTAGAATAAGGTTCATGTGTAACAGACACATTAGGGAATCGTAGAGAGGAAGAGTTATTATATGTCCATTACGAGCTTTGGTTTCATTGTGTTGCGAGGTGTAGGCATTTAAGTTGGGTCGGTGGGGTATGCCTTTTTGAACAGGTTCGTTTTTAATGATTTCCAGAAGTTTAGGTGATCATACGTTGTTTTCATGGCTTTTGGTAATGCGTTCCATAGTTGTGTGTTTATGTAGGAAAAGCTGGATGGTAAGTTGATTTGTATTTGAGTCCTTTGCAGCTTGGGTAGTGGAGATTTAGGTATGTTCGTGTTGATCCTGTTGTGTTTCTGGTTGGTAGGTCTATGAGGTCTGTCATGTATCCTGAGGCTTCGCCGTAGATAATTTTATGAACCAGGGTGCAGATTTTGAAAGCAATACGTTCTTTGATTGGGAGCCAGTGCAGTTTTTCTCGGAGGGGTTTGGTGCTTTTGAATCGCGTTTTTCCAAATATAAGCCTGGCTGCCGTGTTTTGAGCGGTCTGAAGTTTCTTTATAATTTGTTCTTTGCATCCCGCATAAATTCCATTGTAGTAGTCTACATGGCTTAGTACCATTGATTGTATCAAGTTGCGAAATGTTTCCCTCGGGAAGAATGGTTTCACGTGTTTGAGTTTCAACATTGAGTGGAACATTTTCTTTGTTGTAGATTTCACTTGGTTCTCTAGTGTGAGGTTACGGTCAATTGTAATGCCGAGAATTTTCAGGCTGTCTGAAATAGGGAGGGTATAGTCTGGGGTATTTATATTTGTGGGTTTGTTCGTATTGTATTGGGATGAGACAATGTGTTTTTTCTGTGTTGAGTTTTAGTTGAAATGCATTTGCCCATGAGTTCATGATATTCAAGCTTAGCTTGATTTTGTTGGTGATTTCTGTCAGATCATGTTTGTAAGGAATGCATATTGTAATATCGTCTGCATAGATGAAAGTGTTAAGGCCTTGGTTGAATAAGGACTTGGCTAGTGGGGTCATCATTAGGTTGAAAAGGATCAGCGATAGTGGTGATCCTTGAGGTACTCCGCATTCTGCTTTCCTCGGTGATGATATGTTTGAGCTTGATTTCACTTGATATGTTCTAGTGGTTAGGAAATTCTTGATCCAACTAAGTATGTGTCCACCAATCCCAAAGTAATCTAGGAGTCTTAGTAGTATTTTATGGTTTACGATGTCGAACGCGCTAGACATGTCGAATTGGAGGAGAAGTATCTTTTACCTGTTGTTATTTCCTGCTTGAATTTGGCTAGGAGGGTAATTGGTACTGTTTCAGTGCTATGGAGGGGGCGAAATCCCGATTGTGAATTTGTTTATATAATCAGTAAGTTGTTTGGTTACCATGCTTTCCATCAGTTTGACCACCAGTGGGATTGATGCTACTGGGCGGTAGTTAGTGATTTCGTTTGTTTTTTTCTTGGTATCTTTTGGTATTGGGGTAAGTAGGATGTTGCCATAGGAGACCTCCCATCCCATTTAAGTGGGATGGGAGGTCTCCTATGAAGCGGTGGGGGGGGGGGGGGGGCGGATTTTAATAGGTAGCTGAGGCAGGTATCCAGTTTATAGTGAGAGTTGGAGAACCTATTAATCGCCTGGGTGACTGTTTCGGCGGTGAGGAGAGCAAAATTTGACCAGGTTTGGTTCGCTGGGTATTCACCATGTCTAGCTCATGTCTAAATGTCTCCAAATTAGGGATATTTTTCCTATCCAAACCACGGGAATGAACTTCATTCTTTAGCTGGGCTCCTTCCTTGGTGGGTTTTCTGGTGCTTAGCAAGATGGGAATTCTGAATGAAGCTCTTCTTACATGTAAGACATTGATAAGGTCTTACGCCCGAGTGTATCCTATGATGTTTGTTAAGAGCTGATTTCTCACGAAAGTCTTTTCCGCAATCAGCACATTTATATGGCTTCTCTCCTGTGTGCACTCTCTGATGCTGGACAAGTGCAGATTTACAGACAAAGGCTTTTCCACATTCTGAACATTTGCATGGTTTTTCACCTGTGTGCAGTCGTTGGTGTAGCACAAGACCATACTTATGGAGCAAGTATTTTCCACATTCATGACACCTATTCAGTTTCTGTACATGTGTTCCTTTGTTCCGGGTCTGTTTCTGGGTTCTGTCACTTTTGTGAGTTTGCAGATGGCCCTTGAGATGATGTGAATTTCGAAACCTCTTTTCACATTCTGTACACTGATATGGTTTCTCTCCACTGTGCGTCCTTCTGTGAACGTCAAGATCAGACACCTTCCTGAAGCTTTTTTCACACTCGCTACAGGCATATGGCCTTTCATCCGTATGAATCCGCTGGTGGATAGACAAGTTTGAGGTATGAGCAAAGGTCCTGCCACATGCTGCACAAGCATATGGCTTCTCTCCTGTGTGGGTTCGGTAGTGACCAGTAAGATGGTGTAAAATTCTGAAGGCTTTCTCACACAGCAAACATTTGTATGGTCTCTCCCCAGTGTGTATTCTCTGGTGAATTGTTAGCTGTTGTGAATTTTTACAGCTCTTTCCACACTCTGCACACTGAAAGTTCTTCCGTTTGGCAGGTACCTTCTTCTGGAGGTTGGTTGTAGAAACAAAACTATTTTGATCTTTGCTGTGGCTCCCACTGTCTTGCTTCTGTGGAACACGCTTTGCTGGTCTGTCATATCCTCTCTTTTTTCTGAGACGCTTGCTCATTTTTTCTCCACAGTAAGTTTTTTCATGTCCTTTTGTTTGGGGTATGCTCGATGCCTTTTTATACTCAGAAGACTGGATACAGCGTTGTATGTCTGGTACTTTGTTTCTGGGGGTCAGGCATCTTGCGTGTTTCCTATAGTACTTGCTTTCTTTTAGGCCACTCTTTACTAAAATGAAACAAATGAAGGGTTTGTCATTAGTCTCTGCCAAAATTGTTGTAACAAGCAAATAATGGTGAGATACCCATCCAACCCAACCCACTACTTTATCCAAGGGCTGGACCAATGTGTGTATTTGCAGATGGATGTTAGAAGTGTCTGACTGACCTCAAAGGCTTCAGCACTGGGACAATATACTTCTCCTATGACAGACACCACCTTCCTAGATAACTTGTTGAACTGGTTGGCTATACTCAGACTTAAAGTTCTTCTTAATATCAAACCTAAAACTCCCTGCTCCTCCTCGCGTTCGTATCTCAACCTACACTTCCCAAATTGTAAAGGCGTCAAATACAAGTCGATCTTCACTTCATCTTTCCACTACTCTAGTGCCAAGAATTGGAATGTTTTGCCGAAATACTTAAAGCTACAAATGGATCACCAACTGTTCAAGAGGCTGCTGAAGACACACCTATTTGGACTGGCCTACTCCCCCTATACTCTTACCGATTAACAGTCCCATTGATATGCCCCCTTCCCCTTACTTGCCTAACTGTCTCTTCCCATATCTCTTACTGTATTGTTATTTTATTTAATCCTATGAAAGCCACATTGTGCCTGCCTGTGTGGGAAAATGTGGGGTAGAAATGTACAATAAATAAATAAATTTAAGCTAGGTACAAATTCTAAGTGGAGATGGAAAAAAGACCGTAAAAATATTTACATCAAAAGTGAAATTAAATCAAACCAACTCTCATTCTCCCAGCTCCTAAGGTGCAGATTTTTCTGGCTCTTCTTTAGAATTCCCCCAAACTCTCTACTTCCTTAATACAGTGCTGGCTCCCCAACAGAATCTGTCCAGGTTTTACCTGGTGTGGAAGCACAAATTGTCTCAAGCTGAATCTTACAGGATGATTCCTCCTCTTCCTTAATCCTGATGGCCTCAGGAGCGAATGACGGCAATCCTGAGATTAAGATATGGAGAATACTTGATGCGGTGTCTATTAAGTCACAGTTGCTTATTTGGCATCTTGTTCTCCCTGTTTGTATTAAATCCCTTTTCTCAGGAACAGAATAAATTAATAGGACTAAAAGCGGAGCAAGGACTAGGGAAGGAAAATAACTGTCATTATTGGGTCAGGAATTTGATTCATGCAGGTTTTTATTTGTTTGTTTTTTAATCTTTTAACGATTTTTATTGAAAACAATACACAAATACAAATTGCCTCTGCAATTCCATGCAAATACAAACCAGACTTGTAATTGTTAAACCTAATTGCAGGAAACTGATCTCAAATTTTTTACATTTTTATCCCACATCCCTCCTCCCTTTTTCTACCTGATAAACATTTAAACATTGTTTGTTTGTTTTTTAATCAACATTTATTTAAAATGAAACTCACTGTGTGAACTACTGTATTCAAAAGCACAGACAGTAAAAATCGACTTAACTATTTCCCACTGAGAAGTAGGACTGAATCAGGCACACAAGGGGGTGATGTACTTCAATGCCTGCCAGGACAGAACGCATCTCCTAGAGCTCAAAGCTATTTAATATTAATGCACACATCTCGTTGAGCATGCATTCCCCTCAGATGTTTCCTGTTCTTCCAAATGGATGTGTAAACATGGCACTCCTAGAATATTTTGCTTTTCACACCATTTTGCAAATTAACATCTTTCGTTTCTTTAAAAAAGAATTATTTTTGGGACATGGAGCCATAACACAGGCCAAACCAAGCTTCAAGCCTTAGCTGTTATTCTTGTGGAAGATGGACAATAATGCCAATAAACTAATTTGCTCACAATTAGGAAAATTTATGGGTGCTACACAATGTCTCCAAAAGTCAGGAAACAGCTTTTCAAGTTACAAGGAGGTGAAGAAGTTCCTAAAGGCCAAGTTATCATCTTCAGCACAGCTGGCTCTGCTAAGTCCAGCAGATCTCTTCCTTCTATCCACTTCTGCAGTGCTTTTAAAAGTCGTTGTGTGAGGCATTGGATGCAAGAGGAACCACCCACCATCTGGTTTTGGAGGAATAAACTTCATGAGTTGATGTTATGGGAGGCTAGAGCGGCACGCAGCACCCCAAAGAAAAGAAAAGCCTTTATTTCAATTTGGAACAGATATTTACACAGTATCTCACACAAAGCGAGAAGCGCAGTGCTCAATAACCTGCCCCTATTATAAGAGGAGCACAGTGCCAAAAGAAGCAAGACCAATATTTTACACTCTGGTAGTAATAGCATGTGCAGAGGTAGAGGTAACTAACCTTGATGTGTAGAGAACATTTTATGAGAGTAGAGGGGGGAGGGAGGGGGGTATAGGAGTGGGAAGGGTAATGTTCAATGCATAATAGAGGGACATGTGTATTATTAGATAGGAGAACAATCCTTTGAAGGAGCACATCAAGAGGACCCACCAGTAAATACTGATGGGATAATACACTGAGTAAAACACGAGTTATAAATATTGGAGTGTCATATAAAAGTTTGTTAATAGTTATGCAACTGCACAGTAATTATACATGTACACATTATAAATATAAGAGAAGACAAGAAGGAAGGGATACTACTACTACTACTACTATTTAGCATTTCTATAGCGCTACAAGACATACGCAGCGCTGCACAAACATAGAAGAAAGACAGTCCCTGCTCAAAGAGCTTACAATCTAATAGACAAAAAATAAATAAAGTAAGCAAATCAAATCAATTAATGTGAACGGGAAGGAAGAGAGGAGGGTAGGTGGAGGCGAGTGGTTACAAGTGGTTACGAGTCAAAAGCAATGTTAAAGAGGTGGGCTTTCAGTCTAGATTTAAAGGTGGCCAAGGATGGGGCAAGACGTAGGGGCTCAGGAAGTTTATTCCAGGCGTAGGGTGCAGCGAGACAGAAGGCGCGAAGTCTGGAGTTGGCACTAGTGGAGAAGGGAACAGATAAGAAGGATTTATCCATTGAGCGGAGTGCACGGGAAGGGGTGTAGGGAAGGATGAGTGTGGAGAGATACTGGGGAGCAGCAGAGTGAGTACATTTATAGGTTTGTAGAAGAAGTTTGAACAGGATGCAAAAACGGATAGGGAGCCAGTGAAGGGTCTTGAGGAGAGGGGTAGTATGAGTAAAGCGACCCTGGCGGAAGATGAGACGGGCAGCGGAGGTTTGAACTGACTAGAGAGGGGAGAGGTGACTAAGTGGGAGGCCAGCAAGAAGCAGATTGCAGTAATCTAAACGAGAGGTGACAAGGGTGTGGATGAGGGTTTTGGTAGAGTGCTCGGAAAGAAAGGGGATAGGGAAGAAAAGTTTGGAAAACATTGATGATGGACATTTCAGGTTTAGTAATATGTACTAGACTTCGCTGTTATACGATTTATATTGACTGAGATGGAATTGTATACCATGTGACCTCATCAATAAAAAATTGTTGAAACATAAAAGTCGTGTGAAGAAAGGGGAGTGCCATACCTTCAGAGAAGGCACAGGTCTTGGCAATGACTTTCCAACCTAACGCACAAAAGCCTTTGTCACAAACCAGATTTGAGCAGCAGCAACATTCCAAAACTTTAAAGTTCACCTCTAAGTGAAATATAGGTCAATAGCCTTTGTGCATATTCTAAGCACAGAGAGCGAGGAAGCTTCAGTATAGTAATCTGCATGTAAGAAGATTCATTATCCTTTTAGCACACACAGTAAAGGTTAATGCTCCATCTTTGGTGCCAGACCTCTCTCAGCTGTCTATGGCCTGTTTGCCTGCATAGAAATCAGTTCAGCACAGAGATTCTTCAAGTATAACCCAGGTACAAATTTCACATTTATCTGCAGAAAGCACTATGCTTTCATTCTCTGACTGATGTAGTGTTTTGTACTGGAGAATTCCACAGTCCAAACTTCATTAAGAAGTTTCAACATCAATTTTGAATACAGTGGCAGAGTTACCAATATCCTCTCTTCTAGTAGAATGCATATATTCACAGATTTTGTAAAAGGCTACTGGAAGAAAACTCCAGAAGTTATCAAATTCCGGCTAGCTGAGCACCTTGTGAGTGAGATTAATTGCCAGTCCCAAGCCCAGATGAAATTAGGAGGGGTTGGCAGGACTACTTTAAAAATGCAAAAGAAGACAAGTGGAAGGGTAGATCAAAGAAGGACACACTGGCTTGGTTGTCACCTGGGTCAACAAGCACTGTGCTTGAGCCTTGGGGACTAGGGGTTATAGTGAAAGTATATTACTGAGACCCAAGTTAAGAAGGGGATAAGCTGAGAATGAAAGGAAGAAAAGGAAAAGGAGGAATCACCACTGGAGAAAGTGAAGTTACTTACCTGTAGAAGGCCAGGTATCTTTACACTTGGGTGACATCATCCCAACGGAGCCCAGTGCGGATGCTGCCCAGCACTCTGTATCTTTAAGAGGCTTTTGGCAGTGGCCCCACCGCGCTTGGGTGAGTGCCTTCCCACCCAAAATTAAAGTGTGGGACCCTCAGTAACACAAAATAACTAAAAAAGAATTCAACTCTAAGGGGAGGAGGAAGGGGGGTAAGGATACCCGTCCTGCTGTCCTCGGAGAACACCTGCTAGAGGTAAGTAACTTTGCTTTCTCCAAGAACAAGCAGGACAGTAGTATCCTTACACTTGGGAATCCCTAGCTATTAGCTAACAGGCTCACTGAAAACAACGCTAGGACAATAGGGTCTTCCAATAGCAAGACAAACAAATTTAATTAACCTTAAATTTATATACAAGCTGGTTGTGGAGGTGCAGCCTGGACAGAATGAATGAAGCCTGAAGAGAGTGGAGCTGGATTCTAAACACCAAAAATTCTGCAGGACTGTCTGGCCAAATTGACTGTTGCGTTAGGCATTCTGCTCAAGGCAGTAATGAGATATGAATGTGTGAACTGAAGGCGCCACAGCCTTGCACATCTCCTCAATGGCTCTAATATTGAGAACTGTGATATGGCTGTCAAGTCAGCTCAGCCCAAGTATAAGAACAGGAGATGCAATCTTGGCCCTGGGCTCATCCTCCACTTCCAAAGGAAATGGAATGACATCAGAAATTCCTTTACAAAAGATGGAAATGAAAGGTCTCCGGAGGAGAATTTTTCCTTTCAGGTGGAAGGGAGGGTTCAGAGGGAATTCCATAGGACTCGTCTGAGGAAAAATACCTTGAATCCTATGTACGGAGGGGGAGAAGTCCTCCCAGCGCCGACGCTTCTCCGGTGCTGAATCCATTGACGCCCAGCACCATGCATCAAGAAGGACCAACGATGGCCTTCGCCCGAAGCGGCTCCTCGGTTTTGATGAGGACGTTGAATCCACATGTCGCCTCGGGTCTGACGATGGACGGTCCCAGGGGCCCTGCACAGCAGCAGGCCTCGAGACAGGTGGAGACCCACTTGATACTTCACTGCTCCCAGTGTCTAAGGGTCTAGCAGCAGTCGTGCTTACTGACGCTTCCAATGCCGGTGCAACACTCTACCTCAAAATGCCTACGACACTGATGCCAAGGAACCGGACTTGGCACCAAAAATCCTCTCTCACTGAGCCTCTTTGGAAACTTGGGTCCTCTTCTTCATGTGAAGACAGAGAACACAGTTATTGGAGCTATGGTTGGGCCCAAGACACTGCAGACACCAAGAATGGGTGTGTTTTCCAGAGATTGTCCAATTGCACCGGATACAGCATTTGAAGCCACTAGGAACTTTCGTGGA
This sequence comes from Microcaecilia unicolor, assembly GCF_901765095.1. Lineage (NCBI taxonomy): Eukaryota > Metazoa > Chordata > Amphibia > Gymnophiona > Siphonopidae > Microcaecilia > Microcaecilia unicolor. The sequence continues at coordinate 30,906,991 of NC_044031.1, read as the reverse complement.
CATGGAAGAAATCTTTGTTGGCTAAATTAAACTACACTATGGTGCCTGAAAAATGGGCAAGGCATGGAAAAAGAAAGGGAAAGTTCTCTACCAAAGTCAAGGCCTAAAAGCGGCTTGATGATGACAGAAAATAAAAGGGAACTTAACCGGATAAAATCGCAAAAAAATTAAAGGTTCCACCAAAAGGAACACAATAACTGACGAAAAACAGCTGAAAGGCACGAAAAAAGCTCTCTAGGATCGAGCAATGTGAGGTTAAAAAAACCCACACCCTCTCCTCACCGCGGAAAAAGAACTGAGACCGCTTTCTCGCAGAGGGCAGGGAGGCAATCACACATGCACAGTGGAGTGCATCTGGCGCTCCACAAAACTCTCATTTAGCTTTCGTAAACTCCAGACCGGGCGACGTGAGTCGGCGTCACCCACTTGTGAGAATTATAAGCCTGCTTGTCCTTGAAGAATCTGTTTTACTCTTTTGGGATATTGCCAGGTACTCGTGACCTGGATTGGCCAGTGTTGGAAACAGGATCCTGGGCTTTATGAACCTCCAGTCTGTCCCAGTACAACAATGTTTATGTTCTTATTATGTTCTGATTTTTAAAAAGGGCTCTACAGGTGATCCGGGAAATTATAGACCGGTAAGCCTGACGTTGGTGCCGGGCAAAATAGTGGACACTATTATAAAGAATAAAATTACAGAACACATAGACAAACATGGTTTAATGGGACAGAGTCAACATGGGTTCAGCCAAAGGAAGTCTTGCCTCACCAATTTGCTTCACTTCTTTGAAGGTGTGAATAAACATGTGGATAAAGGTGAGCCGGTTGATGTAGTGCACCTAGATTTTCAGAAATCTTTTGATAAAGTTCCTCATGAGAGACTCCTGAGAAAAGTAAAGAGTCATGGGATAGAAGGCAAGGTTCTGGTGTGGATTAGGAATTGGTTATTGGACAGAAAACAGAGGGTAGGGTCAAATGGTCATTTCTCTCAATGGAGGAGGGTGGAGTGCTGCAGGGATCTGTACTGTATTTTGATATCGGAATGACAAGTGAGGTGATCAAATTTTTAGATGATACAAAACTATTTAAGGTTGTCAAAACATGTGCGGACTGTGAAATATTGCAGGAAGACCTTAGGGAATTGGGCATCCAAATGGCAGATGAAATTTAATGTGGACAAATGCAAGGTGGTGCACATTGAATAATTCAAATCATAGTTATCTGATGCTAGGGTCCACCTTGAGGGTCAGCGCTCAAGAAAAAGATCTGGGTGTCGTTGAAAACATTACACTGAAATCTTCTGCTCAGTATGCAGCGGCGGCCAAAAAAGCAAACAGGATGCTAGGAATTATTAGGAAAGGGAGTGGGAATAAGACCGAAAACACTATAAAGCCTTTGTATCATTCCATGGTGCGTCCGCACCTGAGTATTGCGTTCAGTTCTGGTTGCCATATCTCAAAAAAGAAATAGAATTAGAAAAGGTTCAAAGAAGAGTGGCTAAAATGATAAAGGGGGTGGAACTCCTCTCATATGAGGTTAGGGCTCTTAAGCTTGGAAAAGAGATGGATGAGGAGAGATATGATTGAGGTCTACAAAATCCTGAGTGGTTACCGACCCATCTCCCTCCTCCCTTTTCTCTCCAAATTACTTGAGCGTGCTGTTCACCACCGCTGTCTTGATTTTCTCTCCTCACATGCTATTCTTGACCCACTACAATCTGGTTTTCGCCCTCTCCACTCAACCGAAACTGCGCTTACTAAAGTCTCCAATGACCTATTACTGGCTAAATCCAGAGGTCTCTATTCCATCCTCATTCTTCTTGATCTTTCTGCTGCTTTTGACACTGTCAATCACAGCATACTCCTCGATACCCTGTCCTCACTTGGATTCCAGGGCTCTGTCCTTTCCTGGTTCTCTTCCTACCTCTCCCTCCGCACCTTCAGTGTTCATTCTGGTGGATCCTCTTCTACTTCTATCCCTCTGCCTGTCGGCGTACCTCAGGGTTCTGTTCTTGGTCCCCTCCTCTTTTCTATCTACACTTCTTCCCTTGGTTCATTAATCTCATCCCATGGCTTTTCCTACCATCTCTATGCTGATGACTCCCAAATCTACCTTTCTACCCCTGATATCTCACCTTGCATCCAAACCAAAGTTTCAGCATGCTTGTCTGACATTGCTGTCTGGATGTCTCAACGCCACCTGAAATTAAACATGACCAAAACCGAGCTTCTCATTTTTCCCCCCAAACCCACCTCCCCACTCCCCCCGTTTTCTATTTCTGTTGATGGCTCTCTCATTCTCCCTGTCTCCTCAGCTCGAAACCTTGGGGTTATCTTTGACTCTTCTCTCTCCTTCTCTGCTCATATCCAGCAGACCGCCAAGACCTGTCGTTTCTTTCTTTACAACATCCATAAAATCCGCCCCTTTCTTTCCGAGCACTCTACCAAAACCCTCATCCACACCCTTGTCACCTCTCGTTTAGACTACTGCAATCTGCTTCTTGCTGGCCTCCCACTTAGTCACCTCTTTCCTCTCCAATCGGTTCAAAACTCTGCTGCCCGTCTCGTCTTCCGCCAGGGTCGCTTTACTCATACTACCCCTCTCCTCAAGTCACTTCACTGGCTCCCTATCCGTTTTCGCATCCTGTTCAAACTTCTTCTACTAACCTATAAATGTACTCACTCTGCTGCTCCCCAGTATCTCTCCACACTCGTCCTTCCCTACACCCCTTCCAGTGCACTCCGCTCCATGGATAAATCCTTCTTATCTGTTCCCTTCTCCACTACTGCCAACTCCAGACTTTGCGCCTTCTGTCGTGCTGCACCCTACGCCTGGAATAAACTTCCTGAGCCCCTACGTCTTGCCCCATCCTTGGCCACCTTTAAAAAGGACTGAAAGCCCACCTATTCAACATTGCTTTTGACTCGTAACCACTCGCCTCCACCTACCCTCCTCTCCTCCTTCCTGTACACATTAATTGATTTGATTACTTTTTTTTTTTTTGTCTATTAGATTGTAAGCTCTTTGAGCAGGGACTGTCTTTCTTCTGTGTTTGTGCAGCGCTGCATATGCCTTGCAGCGCTATAGAAATGCTAAATAGTAGTAGTAGTAGTAGTAGAAAGAGTAGAAGTAAATCGATTTTTTACTCATTCCAAAAGTACAAACACTAGGGGACACTCAAGGAAGTTACATTGAAATACTTTTAAAACAAATAGGAGGAAATATTTTTTCACTCAACGAATAGTTAAGCTCTGGAACTCTTTGTCGGAGGATGTGGTTAACAGCGGTTAATGTATCTGGGTTTACAAAAGGTTTGGACAAATTCATGGAGGAAAAGTTCATAGTCTGCTATTGAGGCAGACATGGGAAGCAAGTGTTTGCCCTGGGATTTGTAGTATGAAGTGTTGCCACGATTTGGGTTTCTGCCAGGTACTTGTGACTTGGCTTGGTCACCGTTTGGAAAACAGGATACTGGGCTAGATGGACCATTGGTCTGACCCAGTATGGCTACTCATGTTCTTATTTAAGAGAGATTAGAGAGGACTTAAACAGGGAAGTAATGGCTGAGGACAAGATCAAAGAAAGGAAACTGGAGATGTTTGGACATATCTGTAGGACTGAGGATAGGTTGATAAAAACAGTGAAGCATAGAAGAGCCAAAGGAATGAGGAAAAGAGAAAGACTGAAAATCTAAGGGCTGGATGGCAGTATACATTGCTCAAGACAGGAAAGGACCTTGGACGAGGACTGTTACCACCACTGACCACCAACAGTCTATAAGGACTATGGGGTGAAGTGATGATGATGATCCATCTTAGTACACTGAGATTACTCCAGCTTAAGCATACAAAAATTCTTCCCTTTTATCCTTATCGGGATGTCACAGGAGAAGCATTCCTTGCCTCCTCTTTTACTACACTCCTAGAATGTTTTTAGGACTTTTCACAACACTCAGTCCCAGGAGTACGACTCCTCCAGCAGGGAGGACCTATTCATGGGTACTCTTTTGGAACCATCTTCTCCTACCCTCATATTTCTTATCCACAATTTGTACACAAAGAAAAGAAAGGAAGTATCTTTCCCTCACCTGCAGGAGGCTGAGCCTAGGTCAAATATCTTGAGTTTCTGAAATTTATAGAAGCCCCAAAAACTACCAAGCTAGCCAGTTCATGGGATTACTCCAGGAGAAGTATGCATACACATGGCAGAATTCAACCCAAAGAGATTATAAACTACTCGACCTTAAACATGAAGTGTCTGCATTCAATAAAGCGAAGATACTTAACTAGGACAGCAGGCCATTAACTCTTACATGTGAGTGACATCATCCATGTTGCCCAGTAAGGAATGTTTTAATAGCATATTTAACTTTAACAGCCTCAGGCTAATGTTCCCACATGAGCACAGAACCAGCAATACAGTATAATAGCAATACAAAAACAACCCCAAGAGAAGGTGGGAGGGTATGTGAAAATTAATGGCCTACTGTACTCTGAGAATACCTACTACAGGTAAATATCTACACTTTCTCAGAGGACAAGCAGGCCAGTCAACACTCACATGTGGGAATCCCTAGCTACCAGGCTCATCGAAAACAACAGTAGGACAAATGGAACTCACAACAGTGAGTTGAAATACTAATTAACCTGAAACTATATACATACTGTGCGAGAGTGCAGCCTAAACAGAATAAAACGGACCTAGGAGGGTGGAGTTGGATTCTAGACCCCAAACAAACTGTCCGTTCAAACAGACCATCGCATCGGGTATCTTTCTCAAGGCAACAGTGAGATGTAAATGTGTGTACTGAAGACCACGTTGCAGCCTTACAAATTTCTCATATAAAGGCTGTCCTCAAATGGGCTACCATTGCAGCCATGGCTCAGAAATTATGAGCCTTGACATGATCCTCAAGAGTCAGCCAGCTTCTGCGTCACTGAAAGAAATGCAATCTGCCAGCCAACTAGAGCTTGTGACTGTCTGTAGGGCCTAGTCTACTCCAAGTAAAAAGGTCAATGCTCACTTTCATTCCAGAGTGTGCAGTGCGCATTCGCCAGGATAGACTTGAGGTTTCGGAAAAAATGTTGGAAGATCAACCAACCAGTTTAGATGGAACTCCGATACAACCTTAGGTAGTAACCTAGGGTGTGTGCGAAGAACTACTCTGTTACGATGAAATTTAGTGTAAGGTGGATTAGGGTCTGAAGCTCACTGAACCTGCGAGCTGAAGTAACAGCCACCAAAAATAAGACCTTCCAGGTCAAGTACTTCAGATCACAGAAATACAGCAGCTCAAAAGGAGCTTTTATCAGCTGGGTGAGGACAACATTGAGGTCCTGTAACACAGGCGGAGGTTTGATAGGAAGCTTTCTCAAAGGCAAACCCTTCATGAAGCGAACTACAGGTTGTCTAGAGATGGGTTCACCTTCCACACAGTGATAGTAAGCATTAATCGTACCGATTACAGAGTTGGTATTAAGCCCAGACTCGGAAAGGTGTAGAAGGTTTGAGTTTCAGCAAAGTCTTCCCCACGAGTGGAATGTTAGGATATTTGTACAGAAGGAAGGCATCCGATGCTAATCTGTTGTGTACCTTGACCTTGGAAAAGTACCGATGAACTTTGTGATTGAATGAAGTGGAAAGAGATCCGCCGAGTGACAACTTGTGCAGTTGCATGACCCTGCTCAGTCTGTCAGCCAGGGTGTTGGATTTGCCCGCCACATAAGTGGCTCTGAGAACTATCCTGTTCTGGACCGCCCACTGCCACATCCCTACGGCCTCCTGACACAGAGGGTATGATCCACTACACCCTTGCTTGTTGCAACCTGATTGTCCTTTTGAATGAACACAATTTGGTTGACAAGTCTGTCTATGAAAGCTTTTAAAGTGTTCCAGATCACCCATAACCCCAGGAGATTGATCTGAAGATCTATTTCCTGCATTGACCCTGAATGGGAAAGCCCATCCAAATGAGCTCTCCACCCCAGGTGGGATGCATCCATCATCAGCATCTTCTGGGGCCGAGTAATCTGGAATGGAAGTCCCACTGTCAAACTGGATCAAATTGTCCACCAGAGGAAGGACTGAACCAATTCCAGTGTTACTTAGATGACATCCGCTAGTTCCTGGAGGCCCGACACCCCTGGGAAGCTAGAGTCCACTAGGTAGTTCTCATGTGAAGACATGTCAAGGGAGTGACATGCACCGTGGAGGCCATGTGGCCTAGCGACCTCAACCTCAACACTGGCTGGCTCGAACCCAAGTGGCAAGTGTGACTAGAGCGTCGGCTCTCGGCACAGGGAAAAAGACTCGCACCTGTAGGTGTCTAGCAAGGCTCCAATGAATTACAATTGCTGAACTGGAAGCAGATAGGGTTTGGAGTAGTTTAAAACAAACCTTAATAGCTCCAGCACCCAAACAGTTCTCCGCAAGGACCCCTGAGCACTATCCTTAGACATGCTTTTCACCAGCCAATTGTTCACATGGTAGCGACACTGCGACTATCGCTAGACACTTGGTGAAAACCCTGGAAGCTGACGCAAAGCCAAACGGCAACACATCAAACATATAAATTGCGAGTGACCGTACTCACCCGCAAATGCGCAGTAGAGACCGAACTTTCAAGGAGCAACACTCCAAGCCACGCCTCCACCAGCAGCTCCTGTTCTGGACGTAATGCAGCCAATAGGGAGGGAAGGAGGGGGCGTGGAAATCGGAGGGGGAGGAGCCATGTACATCAGAGGTGCACAACAAATCTGCAACTACGGAGGAGGGCATGGAACTCAGCAACGGGAGGGACGGTGGAGGCGTGCAAAACGGCGGAGGATGGAGGGAGGGAGACAAGGGTGATGCAGTACATACACACACACAGAACAAGTCAGGAACACAGGACAGAGGACAGTTGGTGGAAATCGGACGGAGAGGGGCGAAGGAGGGGGCGTGCACATCCGTGGGGGACGGAGGGAGGATGGACAAGCACAAAGATAGGAGCAGAGGGAGGAGCCGTGGAAATCGCTCTCAAATGGCAGGCTCTCTGTTGTTCGACATGACATGGAGGGGGCGTGCAAATCTGAGGGGGAGGAGCCATGTACATCGGAGGTGCACAACAAATCTGCAACTACGGAGGAGGGCATGGAACTCGGCAACGGGAGGGACGGTGGAGGAGGGAGGGAGACAAGGGTGATGCAGTACACACACACAGAACAAGTCAGGAACACAGGACAGAGGACAGTTGGTGGAAATCGGAGGGAGAGGGGCGAAGGAGGGGGCGTGGACATCCCTGGGGGAGGGAGGGAGGGAGGATGGACAAGCACAAGGATAGGAGCAGAGGGAGGAGCCCTGGAAATCGCATGGGGGGGGGGAGCAGCAGTGTAAATCGCTGGGAAATGGCAGGCTCTAGGGAGGGACAGCAGGACCACTACTATTTTCACTCAGACAACAGGAAGGAGGTCTGTTGTTGGACATGGGCATGGAAATCGGAGCAGGAGGCAGGACAGGAGGGGGCGTGGGCATCACAGGGGGTAGGGAGGGGGACACTGGACAAAAACTAGGATACTACTACTACTATTTAGCATTTCTATAGGGTAGTAGCAGAGGGAGGAACCGTGGAACAAAGATAACCAATGGCCAGAACCGCTACCATCCGGGGAGGAGCCAATGCGGAGACCTGGCTGACGAGAAACTAATGCAGGAGAGAAGAGAACCATCAGAAACCAAGCAGGGATCCAAAACTGTTCAGGAGGCCAACAGCAAAAGGTAAGCACGTGCATTCACTCGCTGCACACACACACACACACACCCTGCTTTGCTGCAAGCAAAGGCATACCTGTCACGCCCCTTTGGCTCACTGAACAGCACCAGTCATCAGAAGGGGCGGAACAACAACAACATGTATGGGGGGGGGAAGAGACCGGCACGGGACTGCAAAACGAGCCTGCCTTTCAAACTGCTCCAACAACTGCCTACAAGGAGACACTGAACCTCCACTGAGACAGGGAGTACTAACAGCTCACTCACACACTGTCACACACACACACACACACACACACACTAGCAGCTCACACTCACTGTCAATTTCCCACATAAAAACACTTTCTCTTTCATTCTCACACACTGGCACACACACACAATATTAAACGAAGGGGTGGGGGAAGGCAAATAAAAACAAAACCCTGATTTGCACCTTGCAACAAATGGATATAAGGTGCCACTAACCACCACCACTGTGACAGCTCACTCTCATGCTCTGTCTCTTTCCCAGAAAGACACACTTTCTCTCTCACTCACTCACTTTCTCACTCACTCACTCTCTCACCCAAGCACACACACACACACACACACACACAATATTAGAAGAAGGGGTGGGGGCAGGCGAAACAACAACGAGCACTGATTTTAACCTAAACAAAAAAAAAAACATAAGGACCAACTGACCCACTCCACTCTGACACCTCACTCTCATGCTCTCTGTCTGTTTCCCAGAGAGACACACTTTATCTATCACTCGCTGACTCACACACACACAATATTACAAAAAGGGGTGGGGGCAGGCAAGTGAAAAAAAAGCACTAATTTGTACCCTAAAATAACTTGCTATAAGGAGCCAGTGACCCCCTCCACTGTGACAGGGAGTCCTAGCAGCTCACTGACACACACAAACTCACTTTTCAAAGCCCACAAACACCGGCTACAAGGAGCAACTAACACTCACTCTCTAATACACATACACGCTCTGTCTCTCACTCACACAGACGCACACACACACTTTCACACTGCACACTTTGTCTATCACACACACACACACAAAATATTACAAGGAGGGGGGCCACAGAACAGAAAAAAACATCAAACCATTGACCCTCCACTGTGACAAGGAGTATTACTACCTCACTGTCACACAGACACACTTTCTCTAACGCTCTCTCTCTCACACACACTCAACTACAACAACATTACAACTGATTTGAACTACTGTGACAAGTCAGAACAAGAAAAGGACTGTAACAAAACAGAAACACTACTATTAAAAAAGCAACCTAAAACAACTAATATGCCACGACGAAAACTAGACACCACAGGAACTGAGCAGGCAGCTCATGATTTAGAATTGAAGAGGAGGAAAGCTCAAAGAGATAGAATTAGACATGAAAATAAAACAGAAACACAAAAACGTGCAGAAAAGGAAAGAGTACGCAATTACAGAAAACATCGCAGTGAACTACAAAAACATGAAGAAAGACACAGACGTCAACATGAAAATAAAACAGAAACACAAAAACATGCAGAAAAGGAAAGAGTACGCAATTACAGAAAACATCGCAGTGAACTACAAAAACATGAAGAAAGACACAGACGTCAACAATCAAGAATCAACAAACACTTAATGGACCTTCAAATGACAAGACACAAAGCTTTACAAGAGTTTCAGGAAAAAAATATAAACAGTAGCAGCCTTGGCAACTTTTGCGAAATCTGTGAACATTGTCATGCAAAACACTTTAAAAATGAGAGACCAACAGATAAGAAGTTTAATGTTTGCTGCAATAAAGGGTCTATACATTTACCGCCTATAACTACAAATGAATACATTAAGAACTTGATGACTGCACAAGATCCAGATTCAAAAACATTTATGAAAAATATACGATCATATAATAGTGCATTAGCATTTGTATCAGTGGGAGCAAAAATTAATGTCCCTAGAGGTTTTGGACCATACTGTTTCAAAATACACGGACAAATGTAAAAATCAATTATTAAATGTTTTCCCCCCTTATTTAATTTCTTTTTTTCATTAACTGATGGAGGGGAGGGCAGAGGACAGAGGAGGGTGGCTGCACATGGGGTGAGGGCAGGGGACAGAGGACGGTTGCTGGACATGGGGGAAGAGCAGGGGACAGAGCACAGTTGCTGCACATGAAAGAGAAATTTAAAAAAAAAACGCCCGTTTTAACGGGCTTAACGGCTAGTGGTAATAGAAGTGACGTGTTCCCACCGAAATCTGAGATACTTCCTGTGGCCTGGAAGTATCAGGATGTGAGTGTAGGCATCCTTTAAGTCCACAGTCAATCGAGCCTGAATCACTGGGAGAAGGGTGTCCAGGGAAACTATCCTGAACTTTTCTTTGACCAGGAATTTGGTCAAGGCCCCTAAGTCTAGGATGGGATGCATTTTCCCTGTTTTCTTTGGGACAAGAAAGCACCTACAATAGAATCCCTTCCCTTCTTTACCTAGTGGAACAGCTTGATTGTGTAGGCCTTTAAAAGAGCGGAGAGTTCCTCTGCAAATACTTCACTGTGCTAATAGCGTAAGGAACATGCTCTCGGAGAAGAATTTGGTAGTCTGACCCAATGAAGAGCGTAACTGAGATGGACAATTTGAAGAACCTACCGCTCGGAGATTACAAGGTGCCATTTTTCATGGAAAAACTTCAGCGTCCTCATCAGGAACGGTCACTGGTATGGCGACGTTTTATGCACTTTGAATTACAACCTGCCAATTTCCCCTACAACCGGATCACGGTCATGTATATTGTATCCCTCCTGTCTGGATAGAGCCCGGCCTGGGCCTCCTCCCTTTGGCAATAACAGGATCCTGTTCTTACTGACCTACAGGCATTTCCGACTTGTCTTGGATATACCTGGGCAACCTTCTTCAGCAGCAGGTGAGCTCCATCTACAACAAGGGTCTCAGTGTCAGGAATTATGCCATCCGTTTCTGCACTTGACCATGTTGCAGAAGGGTGGGAGGGTGGTAATATAGAAAAATTACTCGATTACAGAGAACAGTATTGGATTTTTACTTTGGAAGCTGTCAGTCCTGGGGGACTAAATCGAGAAATCGAATGGATGACGTTGATTTAGTTCTAATTCTGGATTGGATGGAAGTGCCTTACCCCCTCACTCTGATTGTGTTCTTTTATAGGTGATACTAATTTACTAAAAAAGACTGAAAAAAAAAGCAGCGGCCATATTTAAACCCACGACGAAGAAGGACCTATATGGTTGGTATCTGTACTTTGGATATAACACTTTTTAAGTAAGATGTAAAGCTGTTTTCCATTGTTTTAGGACAGTGGTTCCCAAACCTGGTCCCGGAGGCACCCCAGCCAGCCAGGCCTCCAAGACATCCACAATGAACATTCATGACAGAGATCTGCATACACTACCTCCACTGCATGCAAACCTATCTCACCAATATTCACCGTGGACATCCCGAAAACCTGACTGGCTGGGGTACCTCCAGGACCAGGCCTGGGAACCACTGGCTATGATTTTTCAAGTACCTCATAATGAAGGCTTATGATGAAGTTAAGATAAGAAGAAGCTGAGCTAAGTAATTGATCTCATTTATATGTATATCACATAAGCATCTTTGTTCTCTCTTCTGGTTTCTCTGCTCCCGTATGTATGATTGTACCAGTACTGTGCTCACACGGAGTTAAGCCTCCTGTTGATTTTTTTTCTTTATTTTCTGAAATCAATTGATTTTTTTTTCCTTTTCTCCCCAGTCAGAAGAGGAAGGGGTTTCTTTTTCTCTTTCTGATAACAATTTTTCCCCTTCAGGCTTCTCACTGATCTTCCAGTGAAATGCTCCTTGTGACTCTGGGCAAGTCACTTAACCCTCCATTGCCCCATGTAAGCCGCATTGAGCCTGCCATGAGCGGGAAAGCGCAGGGTACAAATGTAACAAAAATAAAATAGATACTATTGGAGATTCTACATGGAATGTTGCTACTATTGGAGATTCTACATGGATTGTTGCTATTCCACTAGCAACATTCCATGTAGAAGCCTGCGCGGCCACATTGGTGATCTGCAAGGGCCGACTTCTACATGGAATGTTGCTAGTGGAATAGCAACATTCCATGTAGAATCTCAAATAGTAGCAACAGTGGAGGAGTGGCCTAGTGGTAATGGATGAGTGGCCTAGTGGTGGACTTTGGTCCTGGGGAACTGAGGAACTGAGTTCGATTCCCACTTCAGGCACAGGCAGCTCCTTGTGACTCTGGGCAAGTCACTTAACCCTCCATTGCCCCATGTAAGCCGCATTGAGCCTGCCATGAGTGGGAAAGCGCGGGGTACAAATGTAACAAAAATAAAAATTACTGATTCTGGGATCATCTTTTTTCTACATAAAAAAAAAGAGAACACTAGACATTATTGTAGTTGAACTGTTCAACTAGTTCGGTAATGTGACCCCACCGTCAAAAAGCCAGTCACACCCTACCCTGCCAGTGCTTTGTAGTCTAAGTGGCCAATACCTCAGGTGCTCTCTCTCTGTGGGGCAAAGGCACATAAAAATATGGCAAACAAAAAGCAGGAGGTAAGGAAATTCTAAAACAAGGAACCAAAGAAAACAGAAAAAGGCTAAGAACACTTTCAAAAGTCCAACTGGATGGAAACAAAACTATCAAGAAACAAATGTATTGCAAACCAGCATTTCTTATTTTCTTTAGAAGCCCTTACTGGATCCAGTTTACAAATCTAAACCAGGAACAAATATTAGATAAATAATAAATTAGTACTTTCTAATCTAATCTAATCTAAGCGAGTCCTGCATGGCAAATGAGACGAAGCCTATAGGAATTGAAGGGGCTTCCTCTCGTTTGCCATGCAGGAATTGCTAGCACGGTAGAATTGATCCTTTGTGTTTTCTCCTTACAGGAGTAGCCGACTATAAGGAAACTGATCAGGTAAGTATCTCCCCATTTTTAACTCTGTGACTATATTCTTTCTGTCTCCTTTCTTTATACAAACTCCAGTTATTCCTATCGTTTTCCTAACCCCACCCTACAACTGTCAATCCCTCTCCTTTATCTTGTAACCAGCTTCTTGTACCTTCCCTTTGTTCCATGTAAGCTACATTGAACCTACCAATTTGTGGGATACAAATGTAATAAATAAATATATTGCACCTGTGTCTAAGGGCCCTGTTTACTAAGCAGTGTTATAGGCACGTTAAGATTTTTAACGTGCGTTAACCATGTACGTGCCTACAATATCCCTATAGGTGCCTACATGGTAGGTGCGCTAAAAACCCTAATGCACCTTAGTAAACAGGGCTCTAAGTCCTTTATCTCACCAGCCTTTCTCTAATTCTTCTACCTTCTCCTTTCTTGTATCATTGGAGCTCTTGCCTTCTTCTGTGTTCTTCCTTTTCTGTGAACACCTACTCCCTGTCTCTACGAACTCAGGGCCTCTTACCAAGCTGCGCAGCAATGTCGGCGAAGCCTATTCAAAGTGAATGGGCTTTGTCAGCATTACCGCACTGCGGACCACTAGTGCGGCTTGATAAAAGAGGCGCTCAGTAAGAGACTTAAACTTTCTTCAGGCCTGAGTTTCCCTAACTATCTAATAAAATTAAAGGATAATTGGAATCCCTGCAAAAAAGCCCTTTTCCCCCCAAAATTCTTCCTTTCTTGCTCTCTCTGTGCAGTCACAAAAGAAAATTAGAGGTCTGTACTCTGACCATCAGCTACTTTCTCTTTTGGTCAAATTAAGACTATAAATCAGTTCTTCATTGGTGGGATTCCTGATTTCCCACACATAGTAACATAGTAAGTGATGGATGAAAAAGACCTGTACAGTCCATCCAGTCTGCCCAACAAGATAAACTCACATGTGCTACTTTATATGTATACCTGACCTTGATTTGTATCTGCCATTTTTAGGGCACAGACCGTGGAAGTCTGCCCAGTATTAGCCGTGCCTCCCAACCACCGGTGCTGCCACCCAATCTCTGCTAAGCTTCTGAGGATCCATTCCTTCTGAACAGGATTCCTTTATGTTTATCCCACACATTTTTCAATTCCGTTACTGTTTTCATCTCCACCACCTCCCGTGGGAGGGCATTCCAAGTATCCACCACTCTCTCCGTGAAAAAATACTTCCTGATATTTTTCTTGAGTCTGCCCCCCTTCAATCTCATTTCATGTCCTCTAGTTCTACCGCCTTCCCATCTCCGAAAAAGGTTCGTTTGCGGATTAATACCTTTCAAATATTTGAATGTCTGTATCATATCACCCCTGTTTCTCCTTTCCTCCAGGGTATACATGTTCAGGTCAGCAAGTCTCTCCTCATACATCTTGTAACGCAAATCCCATACCATTTTTGTAGCTTTTCTTTGCACTGCTTCAATTCTTTTTACATCCTTAGCAAGATACGGCCTCCAAAACTGAACACAATACTCCAGGTGGGGCCTCACCAACGACTTGTACAGGGGCATCAACACCTCCTTTCTTCTGCTGGTCACACCTCTCTCTACACAGCCTAGTATCCTTCTGGCTACGGCCACCGCATTGTCACACTGTTTCATCGCCTTCATATCCTCAGATACTATCACCCCAAGATCCCTCTCCCTGCCTGTACATATCAGACTCTCACTGCCTAACACATATGTCTCCCGTGGATTTCTACTCCCTAAGTGCACTGTCAGACACAGCTACTGACAGGCTTAATAAAGATCACCATCAAAGCTTTACCCTTGGTACAAACATATTTCCATGAGGAAATTAATATTTTTTCAAAATTAAAAGTATAGGTAAAATTCCTCTCATTACATTTTCACATCACGCCTCACAAAACAGTCACACTTTTCCCTGGTGTCAAATAAGCCACGGACAATCCACTATAACCACAGTCCTCTTTAAATTGGTATAAAATCCTCTCTCACACACACTGAGCACTCAAACACCCTTTTCTTTCAATATTACCCACCCAACTGCCCAGCAGTGACGGCTGTTTAGAATTCTCCTGGGGGTTCTGTCAGCTCATGCTGCAACAGGCTTCCCTGCCCTGATTTTCCTGTGCACTATTCCCCTGAAGAAACCTAAATGAAGAGTCACATTTTCCCTTAATTATAATTTAAATGTTTCAGTTTGTAAAATGGTTGTTGATGGATGACTTCAGCGTAAGGACATCTATCTCAGATATATTTTCAAGCAGGAAATCTGGACATCTTTCCTGTTTGAGAAGTGCTATGAGATGGACATTTTTTTTCAACATTATGAGCAGGACATCCCAATTCTGACTTGGACATTCTTTTGAAAATGTCTCTCCATGTGAAAATCCTGGGAGATGACTTGAGGTCGAAAGGCAACATGTGACACTGCTAGTGGTGTTTCCCTACGTGAAATCTGAGATTATTTCTGGTGACTTGGAAAGTATCTGGATGTGAGTACAGGCATCCTTTAAGTCCAGAGAGCATAGCCAATCGCTTTCTTGAATCATGGGGAGAAGGGTGCCCTAGGGAAAGCATCCTGAACTTTTCTCTGACGAGATATTTGTTCATATCCCTGAGGTCCAGCATGGGACAGAATTCTTCCATTTTCTTGGGCACAAGGAAGTACCTGGAGAATCCCTTCCCTTCTTCCCCTGGTGAAACGGGTTCGACCACATAGGCCTGTAGAAGCACAGAGAGTTACTCTGCAAGAACCTGCCTATGCTGAGAGCTGAGGTAACATGCTCTTGGTGAACAATGTCGAGGCATCTATTGCCAATGTAGAGCAGAACCCACTGGTCGGAGGTTACAAAGGACCACCTTTCCTGGGAGAAAATTTAGCCTCCCCCCCTACTGGAAGGTCATCTGGGATAGTTACTTGAATGCAAGAGCATAGCCAGACCTGCCATTTTGGGTGGGTCCAGAGTTAACCTGGTTAAGCCCTTCCCACCCTCATACATACAATTGTTTTTTAACTTTTCCCTCCACCCCTGCATCCATCTCTTCCTCTCTCTTCCCATCCATCCCCTCTGCCCCTACTCAAGTGTCTATCTTTATCCCTCTCCTCTGCCCCAGACTGGCACCTGCTCCTCCCCTGAACCCGTGGCCAGACATCTGCCCATCCCTCTCTGAACCCCCTCAGTCTACCTCAGAGCTGTCGCCGGTGGCGATTCCTATAGGCAACCTGTGCTGGCCCTGTACGCTTCTCTCTATCGCGCCCTACCCTTGATGACATCACTTCCTGTTTCTTCACTGGTGTGGATATAGTAAAGGGAAGCCTGCAGGCCTGGCGCAGGTTGCCTACAGGAATCGCTGCCAGCGGGCTCTGAGGTAGACCAGGGGGTTCAGAGAGGGACAGCCAAAATGCAGTTGGCAGTGGAAGACGCAGAAGGAGGCAGCTTAGAAAGGCTGCTTTTTGTCCTTTGAAGTCCACTCCATCCGCTTTTTCACTCCTCTGCCTCTCCAATTGGCAGTCATTTATCGACCCCCTGATAAGTCTCTTTAGCCAAAATTCTGCTGGCTAAATCCAGAGGTCTCTATTCTATCCTTATCCTTCTCGACCTATCTGCTGCTTTTGACACTGTTGACCATACCATACTCCTAGATACACTATCCTCGATTGGATTCCAGGGCCCTGTTCTTTCCTGGTTCTCTTCTTACCTCTCACTTCACACTTTCAGTGTTCACTCTGGCGGTTCCTCCTCAACTTCCATCCCGCTTTCAGTTGGTGTCCCCCAGGGTTTTGTCCTTGGACCCCTCCTTTTCTCCATCTATACCTCTTCCCTTGGTACCCTGATTTCATCTCATGGCTTTCAATACCATCTTTATGCAGATGACTCTCGGATCTACATCTCCACCCCTGAAATCTCAACCGTAATCCAGGATAAAATTTCATCCTGCTTGTCTGACATTGCTGCTTGGATGTTTCAACACCATCTGAAGCTAAACATGACTAAAACTGAACTTCTCATTTTTCCCCCTAAACCCACCTCCCCTCTTCCCCCATTCTCTATCTCTGTTAATGGCTCTCACATCCTCCCTGTCTCCTCGGATCGTAACCTTGGAGTCATCTTTGATTCTTCTCTCTTCTTCTCTGCGCATATTCAACAGATCGCCAAAACCTGTCGTTTCTTTATCTAGAACATTAGCAAAATCCGCCCCTTCCTTTCTAAATATGCTACCAGAACCCTTGTTCAAACCCTTGTCACCTCTTGTTTGGATTATTGCAATTTACTTCTCACTGGTCTTCCTCTCAGCCATCTCTCTCCTCTCCAGTCTGTCCAAAATTCTGCAGCACGACTTATTTTCCGCCAAAATCGTTATACCCACACTAGCCCACTCCTCAAGTCACTTCACTGGCTCCCTGTCCACTTCCGCATACAGTTCAAACTTCTCTTACTGACCTTTAAATGCATCCACTCTGCAGCCCCCCATTATCTCTCCACTTTCATCTCTCCCTACATTCCTCCGCGTGAACTCCGCTCACTGGACAAATCCCTCGTCGTCCCCCTTCTCCTCCACTGCTAACTCCAGGCTTCGTTCCTTTTCCCTCGCGGCACCTTATGCCTGGAATAGACTTCCTGAGCCTGTATGTCTAGCTCCATCTCCACCTGTTTTCAAATCTATGCTGAAAACCCACCTTTTCACCACTGCTTTTGGCTCCTAGCCACTACTCAATTGCCCTCCCCTTGTTCCTTCTCACCCAGTACTTCCCTCGCCCTTAATTGTCTTGTCTGTCTGTATTACTTTTAGATTGTAAGCTCTATTGAGCAGGGACTGTCTCTTTGTGTCAGGTGTTCAGCGCTGCGTGCGTCTGGTAGCGCTATACAAATGTTAATAATAATATAATGGTGTCAGTATGTTTCTTAATGAGGTCAGAGACCTCTTTCACCTTGTCCCCAAAAAGGTTATCTCCTTGGCACAGAATAAGTACATAAGTAATGCCACATTGGGAAAAGACCAAGGGTCTATCGAGCCCAGCATCCTGTCCACGACAGCGGCCAATCCAGGCCAATGGCACCTGGCAAGCTTCCCAAACTTACAAACATTCTATACACGTTATTCCTGGAATTGTGTATTTTTCCCAAGTCCATTTAGTAGTGGTTTATGGACTTGTCCTTTAGGAAACAGTCTAACCCCTTTTTAAACTCTGCCAAGCTAACCGCCTTCACCACGTTTTCTGGCAATAAATTCCAGAGTTTAATTATGCGTTGGGTGAAGAAAGATTTTCTCCGATTTGTTTTAAATTTACTACACTGAAGTTTCATCGCATGCCCCCTAGTCTTAGTATTTTTGGAAAGCGTGAACAGATGCTTCACATCCACCTGTTCCACTCCACTCATTATTTTATATACCTCTATCATGTCTCCCCTCAGCCGTCTCTTCTCCAAGCTGAAAAACCCTAGCCTCCTTAGTCTTTCTTCATAGGGAAGTCATCCCATCCCCGCTATCATTTTAGTCGCCCTTCGCTGCACCTTTTCCAATTCTACTATATCTTTCTTGAGATGCGGCGACCAGAATTGAACACAATACTCAAGGTGCGGTCGCACCATGGAGCGATACAACGGCATTATAACATCCTCACACCTGTTTTCCATACCTTTCCTAATAATACCCAACATTCTATTCGCTTTCCTAGCAGCAGCAGCAGCACACTGAGCAGAAGGTTTCAATGTATTATCAATGACGATACCCAGATCCCTTTCTTGGTCCGTAACTCCTAACGTGGAACCTTGCATGACGTAGCTATAATTCGGGTTCTTTTTTCCCCACATGCATCACCTTGCACTTGCTCACATTAAACATCATCTGCCATTTAGCCGCAAAGTCTCCCAGTCTCGAAAGGTCCTTCTGTAATTTTTCACAATCTTGTCGCGAGTTACCGACTTTCAATAACTTTGTGTCATCAGCAAATTTAATTACCTTGCTAGTTACTCCCATCTCTAAATCATATATAAATATATTAAAAAGCAGCAGTCCAAGCACAGACCCCTAAGGAACCCCACTAACTACCCTTCTCCATTGTGAATACTGCCCATTTAACCCCACTCTCTGTTTCCTATCCATCAACCAGTTTTTAATCCATAATAGGACATTTCCTCCTATCCCATGTCTGCTAACCTCTAATGAACAGCTGGTTCAAGGTCAGAGACATGCAGTCATGAGAGTCTACACATCCCCACAACTAGAGAAGACTCTGGATGCAATATCAGAAGTGTCAAAAGTGCCCATGGCCAGATATTTCCTGCACTCCTGCTTGCCGGCCAGCTGCCAAAGCTGTGCAGCCTGCTCCAGTGGGAGAGTGTCCACAAAGTCTAGTGCACCTTGCACCAGGGACTTAAAGTAAAGGCTTGTGTAGAGCTTTTAGGTCTGCGTGCGGGAGACAAGCATCGAGGCATGATAAACCAATCCAAATCTGAACCTCTCTGCCTGGGTGAGCAGAGGAATGAGTCCTGGAACTTCTGACCCTTTTGAGAGCAGATTCGACCACCAAAGAATAGTGGGGTAACTGGGCATCATCAAATCCAGGAGCCTTCTGGATTCTATACATAGTACCCACCTTCTTAGGAGCAACTTGCACAGAGAGAGGGATCTCCCAGTTCGTCATCTGTGCATCTTTGAGAACGCTGTGAAGGGGAACTGTCACAGCCTCTCTAGGCGGAGAGTCTCCAACCTAACTGGAATGGCTGTCAATATTTCCCTTACAAAACCAGTGAAGGAGAGAGCCTCAGGTGGAGACGTGCCTCTCCTCAGCAGGAAAGGGTTCTGAAGATATTCCATAGGACTCCTCCTCCAAGAAGTGGTTCCCTCTCAGATTTCCATGAACGGTCCATGTTTAGACTCAGCAAAGTACTTCGCATGGGACGGCTGAGTCTGTGACTGCCTCAGGTGAGTGGAATGGCCTCCATGTCTTGACGGGTGTCGAGGTGCGTGTCTGCCCCAACCCTCAAGGGAAGAAGCTTCCTCCCCCGACGTAGAGGTCATCACCACCTGCCAGCCCCAATGCCCACTGAGGCACCCGTGTCGGGGACCTCTCCACAAGCAAAGCCTGGGTCTGCAAGTCAAGCTGGGGGTGTGCCATGGCTAGTGAAAGCACCTCAATGCTGATGCACTGAGGAACTGCAGCAACCCCGCCAGCTCTTCCTTGAACATGGTCTGGAACCGCTTTTTGGGGGTAATCATCGGTAAAAGCTGAAACGATGTTGGTATGGAGACAACCTGCAAATCTACCAGTGCCGACTCGGAAACTGGATCTCGGCTGCCCTTAGACAGACGCGTCAGCACCTCAACTAAAGAGGTAGAGCGCTCCTCCCAGCACCGATGTTTCTCGGGTGTTGGAGACGCCCATGCCCTGGAGCTCCTGGCACCGTGCTTTGAGGGGGACCAATGCCGATGTTTGGCATTGTGATCCCTCTGTGCTGATGAAGAAATGTCGAATTCACACGCCTTCTTGGTGTCGAGTCCCATGCTGATGTATGCTGTTGTTTTCTCTTTGCATTAATCTGGACTGTACACTGCTTTGATGTTGATATCATGAAAGGCAGTGTATCAAATGCTATATAAACAAACAAACAAACACACACACACAGTGGCACATATCAAATCTGCTCTACTGATGATGCCCCCAGAGGATTGACAACAACACTGAGAGCACATTTAAAACATATTGGAGGAGATTTTTTTCACTCTATGCACAATTAAGCTCTGGAATTCATTGCCATAGAATATGGTAAAAGCAGTTGGCGTAGCTGGGTTTTAAAAACGTTTGGACAAGTTCCTGGAGGCATAGGAGCCAGCTCTGTGAGTGCCAGTGGCTACTGAGCACCCCATATATTGAACAAGCTCCTTCACTGTGTTGAGGGAGGGATAATTTGTATTATGTTTGACACCCCCAGTCATTTTGAAATACTGGCACCTATTCCCGGAGGAAAAGTCAATGAATCATTCTTAACCAGACAGACCTGGAGAAAGCCACTGCTTATCCCTGGGTGTAAACAGCACAGAATCTACCTATCTTTTGGGATCATACCAGGTACTTGTGACCTGGATTGGCCTCTGTTAGAAACAGAATTCTGGGCTTGATGGACCTTTCATCTGCTCCAGTTTGGTGGTTCTTATGATTTTCTTTGCACAATTTTTGTAATTCTTAGTTCAGGCCCTCTGTATGTTGTAATACCTCCCCTTTCTATGTAGAGTACTAATTATTACTCAACTGTACTGTGTAATATCTGCTATTAGTACTAACCTGTGTAGTAATGAGCTACTTCTCTTTCTCCTGACTCCTTTGGATTCTGTACATTCAGCTCGTGCTTTTGATTAATCCTTGCTAAAACTTCAGGATTGATGCTTTCATGGTCTGTACCTAGGAATTACAAAGAAAATTGAGGTTTATTTCTTTTACATTCACAGAAAAATACACAGCAGTAATTCTCAAGGGGAGGGGGAGGTTCTACGACTGTCATCTACCATAAAGCAGAGGGATCTGGAGGTCATTGTTATAAATGACCTTGAAGTGATCAAACATTAAGAAGGGAGAGTAGATTCTGAAAAAAATATATATATACTAGTAAGAAAGACCCTTTCAGAGACTAATGAAACGGGCGCTAGCAAGGTTTTCATCCCTGGCACTGCGATGATCAAGCTGGCTCCCTCCTTCCGTTCCACCCACATTCAGGCTGGCTGGTTGTTTGGTTGCTTCGCTCCCTCCCTCCCTTCTTCAGATGTTCAGGCTGCCTGCATGCCTGCTCGCCTCCCTCCCTCTCACCTTTAGGTTGTGTGTGTTTTTTGCAGCAGCAGCAGCAGCGGCGGCGGCCGGACAGCGAGGGAAGGGTGGCGATGGGATTGATGTTGCTGTGGGGGGGGGGGGGGGGGGGGACGCACGGCCAGAGCGTTTCGGAGCCTGGAAGGGGCGTTGCTTCATCTGTGTCTCTCTGTCGTCGTTCCGTGGATGGCAGGCTGGAGGGACGGCGTGGGGCAGGCATTGCAGAGCCAGTACGTTAGTTTTTTCCATGACCCACCCTCGACGTGAGGGCGGGGCTGCTGTGCGATGCGATTTGTTGATTGTCATAGCTCCGCCCTCCACGTCACGACGTCGTGACGCAAGGGCGGGGCAGACAGTCCTGTGTGAAAAATCCAAATTTCGATCTACACCACCATGCAAGACCGGAAGTTGCAGCTTCATTTAGAACGTTGAGGTTGCAAATTATGTCCAGAAGGGGCGTGACTGTGGGTGGGTCTCTGACTGAGAGTGAGTGAGTGGTGCATGAGGTGAGTGGTGCTGACAGCCTAGCCTACCAACACTGCAGGGCTTCAGTGTGTCTCTGCCACAGAGTAAGCTTCAGTATGTTCAAGGTGAGAATTATTTATATAGATATTATAGATATATGGTAATATTTCTCTACCAATCATTGGTGAGACCTAATCAAGAGGATTGTTTCCCATCCCTCCCACAAAGAAAACTGCCCCTCCACCCCTTGACCTACCGAGGCATGTCCGTGGTGGGCAGTGGTACCTGGGTGGGAGTGGTCACACTCTGCTCCTACCTGGACCTCGGCTGTGCTTCAAACTGACCGCTATGACCGCTCATGTTAGTCTCACGGTTCTGAAAAGGCAATGGGAAATGGGCTACTGGATCAAGAGGCCAGGACAACAGTCTAGGGTCTTAAATGTTTTTATTAGTTAAAGACTCGACCCAGATCTGTGTTTCAGCCACAGGCCGATTTCAGGAGTCTTATTAGGTTGAATAAATATTTAAATCTTCAATAGAAAGTATTCCTTGAATACTGGTACAATGGGTTAGTCTTAAAATAGACCTTTTCACAGACACACAATTATAGCGCTCACACTGGCGTTTGACAAAGGTCTTTTTGAAGACCAAAGGTTTCAGTGCTCACGCCGTCATTTGAAAAAGGTCCTTATGAGACTGAGGCATTCAAATGGCAGATGATGTTTAATGTGAGCAAGTGCAAAGCGATGCATGTGGGGAAGAGAAACCTGAACTATAGCTATGTAATGCAAGGTTCCACGTTAGGAGTCACCGACCAGGAAAGGAATCTAGGTGTCATCATTGACGATATGTTGAAACCCTCTACTCAGTGTGCTGCGGCAGCAGCTAAGAAAGCAAATAGAATGTTACTGTAGGTATTATTAGGAAAGGAATGGAAAACAAAAAT
Source organism: Microcaecilia unicolor (assembly GCF_901765095.1). NCBI lineage: Eukaryota > Metazoa > Chordata > Amphibia > Gymnophiona > Siphonopidae > Microcaecilia > Microcaecilia unicolor. Next base: position 30,884,099 of record NC_044031.1, on the reverse strand, counting down.
GAAGACGTTATAATTCCTTTGTATTGCTCCATGGTGCAACTGCACCTCGAATATTGTGTGCAGTTCTGGACATTGCATCTCAAAAAAAGATATGGTGGAATTAGAAAAGGTAAAGAGAAGGGTGTTGAAAATGATAAAAGCGGCTAGGGCTCTTCAGCTTGGAGAAGACACGGCTGAGGGTAGATATGATAGAAGTCTATAAAATAAAGAGTGGAGTGGAACCGGGTAGACGTTAATCGCTTGTTTACTCTTTCCAAAAATACTAGGCCTAAGGGGCACGCAATGAAGCTACAAAGTTGTAAATTTAAAACGAATTGGAGAAAATATTTCTTCACTCAACGTGTAATTAAACTCTGGAATTCATTGCCAGAGAATGTAGTAAAAACAGTTAGCTTAGCTGGGTTTAAAAAAGGTTTGGCTAGCTTCCTAAAGAAGTCCATAAGCCATTATTAAGATGGACTGGGAAATCCACTGCTTATTTCTATGATAAGCAGCATAAAATGTTTTGGGATTTTGCCAAGTACTTGTGACCTGGATTGGCCACTGTGGTAACACGATACTGGGCTTGATGGACCTTCGGTCTGTCCCAGTATGGCAAAGCTTATATTCTTATCCTTAAAGATGCACTGACAAAGAACTGGGAATCTCCCCTCTCAGTTCAGGTTGCACCTAAGAAAGTGGATTCACATTATCGTATCCAGAAGGCTCAACTGCCACACCATTCTCTGGTGGTTGAATCCTCCCTCAAATGAGTCCCAAGTAGAGAGGCTTGGACACTAGACTCTTTTGGGAGGAAAGCTTTTCAGGCTTCCAGTTCTATTTGCTCTACATGAGCCTTTATTTGCAGTCATTTGTCCACAGTACACTAAGTATTGCGGATTCTCTCCCATAGGAGCAGGCCTCAGAGCTTTGCCAGTTGGCCAGTAAGTAGCTGGCCAGGGCACCTATGACTCTTCTGACATAGCTTCCAGACTCTCGGCCATGGGTGTAGGGATGCACAGACTCTCATCTCATGGCTGCGTTTCTCTGACCTAGAACCAGTGGTTCAAAAGAGATTGGCTGACGTTCCTTGCCAAGGTGGCCTCATAAAGAAACATACTGATAACATCCAAACCCTGTCTCGGCATCCTCAAACTGCAACCTCTTCCTCATGGAGATGGGCCTAGGCAGCAACGCTACTACTCTCAAAGGCACAGGTTTCCGATGACATTTTGCTTTGCTCAGAACCCCCAGTCCCAACGTTCTTGGCCTTGCCAGTCCTGCCCTCAGAAGCCCCAGCTGGCTCTCCAGTCAAAGCAAGGGACAAGCTTTTGATTGGCTCCGGGACAGCATAACTGCACTCAAAGTAACCTTCCCAGATAGCTTACTGGGGGGGGGGGGTGTCAGAAGTTTTACCCCTTGTAACCTCTGGCCGGTGAGCTCTTCAAATAGTCTGTCTCAGTTATGTACTGAATTGGTGTCAAAGATCACCAAATTGTCCACCGAGAGCACTGTACATCAGCTCTCGGCACAAGCAGGTACTTGTAGAGGAAATCTTTGCCCTTCTACAGGCCAATGCGGTCAAACCTGTACCATTAGGGGAAGAAGGGAAGGGATTGTACTCCAAGTACTCCCTTGTGCCCACCGGGGGGGGGGGGGGGGGGGGGGGGGAAATTTCATCCCATCCTAGACCTAAGGGCCCTGAATGAATTCCTGGTCAAAGAAATGTTCAGGATGATTTCCCTGGGCACCCTTCTTCCCATGATTCAGGAAAACAATTGGCTATATCCTCTGGACTTAAAGGATGCCTATACCCACATTTCAATACTTCCCAGCCACAGGAAGTTATCTCAAATTCCGGATATGGAACACCACTACCAGTACTTCATTCTGCCATTTGGCCTCACGTCAGCTCCCAGGGTATTCACCAAGTGTCTAGCAGTAGTTGCATCCTATTTGCTCAAGCTGGGAGTATATGTGTTTCCCTATCTGGACGATTGACTGGTCAAGAGCACATTGCAGGAGGGGACGACAGAGTCAATGTGCCTAACTATTTGGGCGTTGGAGCTCCTAGGGTTCGTCATAAACTACCCCAAGTCCCACTTTCTCTCGGTTCAGCACTGGAGTACAGCCCTGCTCGATACATTGCAAGCTCAGGATTTTCTTCCACAAACGAGAGAAGCGACCTTATCAGCACTCGCCTTGCAAGTCCGAAGGGCTTGATGGGCCACATGGCCTCAACAGTGCATTTCACTCCCTTGGCAAGTCTCCATTTGAGAGAGGCCCAGAGGACCCTTGCTGCCCAGTGGCCTCAGAAGGCTGGAAATCTAGCGGATGTCATCCACATTCCTCCAGAGTTGACGCATGCCCATCTCTGGTGGACAATTCAAATGAATTTGACTGTGGGACTACCATTCCAAACTTCACCTCTTCAGAAGATGCCAACAATGGTAGGGTTACCATATGGCTCCAGAAAAAGGAGGACAGATTGAGCCAGTCTGGGTTTCACCACAATAGAGTACTTCTCCGAACACATCCTAAGTTCGTGTCAGAGTTTCATCTTATATTTAAACTTTTTTTTATTGATGACAAGGTAAGGTACATGTGGACTCAGTCAGCATACAGTTAGAGCAAAGAAACACTCACATTTGCTGATGTACTTCACATATAAACATCAAACTTTTTCTTATTCCCATTATAACCCTCCCTAACTATTCAACTTACATCCAGCTCAAACCTTATTATAACTTCAACTCCCCCCTCCCTCTTTGTACATTTAAGTCCCCGTGTGTCTAACATAGCATTGATTATTAACAATATTTTATATTTTAAACCATGTGTCACCCAATCCCTATACCAATCATTTCATCTTAATTAGTCAATCGTCCAACATAGTATATGATGGCAGATAAAGACCTGTATGGTCCATCCAGACTGCCCAACAAGATAAACTCATTTTACATGGTATGTAATACTTTCTATGTATACCCGAGTTTGATTTGTCCTTGCCATTCTCAGGGCACAGACCATAGAAGTCTGCCCAGCACTCTTCTTGAACTAAAAGTTCTGAAGCTAACGTCTAAAGCCCCTTAAAATTTACACTCCAGTCCATCCATATCTATTCAGTCACGATCAGGGTGTAGATTGTAGACGTCTGCCCAGCACTGGTTTTGCTTCCCAATTACTGGTGTTGCCACCCAATCTCCGCTAAGATTCAGTGGATCCATTCCTTCTAAACAGGATTCCTTTGTGTTTATCCCATACATGTTTGAATTCCATTACTGTTTTCATCTCCACCACCTCCCGTGGGAGGGCATTCCACGTATTCACCCCCCTTTCCGTGAAAAAATACTTCCTGATATTACTCCTGAGTCTGCCCCCCTTCAACTTCAATTCAAGAAACTTCAGACAGCTCAGAACACTGCAGCTAGACTCATATTCAGAAAAACTAAATATGAAAGTGCTAAACCCCTACGAGAAAAGCTACACTGGATCCCACTTAAAGAACGCGTCACGTTCAAAATATGTACCCTAGTTCACAAAATCATTCACGGAGATGCCCCAGCCTACATATCAGACCTGATAGACTTACCACCCAGGAATGCTAAAAAATCATCCCGCACATTCCTCAATCTTCATTTCCCCAACTGTAAAGGTCTAAAATACAAACTAACGCATGCGTCAACCTTTTCCTACTTGAGCACACAATTCTGGAACGCACTGCCGTGTAGCCTGAAAATGATCTATGAATTAACTAACTTCCGCAAACTACTGAAGACCCACCTCTTCAACAAGGCATACCACAAAGATCAACAAATGTGAACTCCTACACATATATCCAGAATTGTCTTATAATATTTGCTTGCTACACTACTATCATGTTTCATCATTATCATATTACCCAATATCCTTATGTAATACTAAATGTATACTCTCTTATATATTTCCACCATTCATGATGTATTGTAAGCCACATTGAGCCTGCAAAGAGGTGGGAAAATGTGGGATACAAATGCAATAAATAAATAAATAAATTCATGTCCGCTAGTTCTTAGACTTCAAGCGAGCCTTAGCCTTCCATCTGGAGCAGACTAAAGCCCATAGACAGTCCATCCAGCTTTTTTTCTTTTCATGCAAATCGGATAGGGGTAGCCATCGAAAAAATGCACAATTTCCAATTGGCTAGCAGATTGAATATCCTTTACTTATCAAGGCTCATAATGTCAGAGCCATGACTATGTCGGTAGCCAACTTGAGGTCAGCCTCCATAGAACAGATTTGCAAAGGCACGACATGGTCTTCTGTCCACACATTCACGTCTCATTACTGCCTTGAGCAGGATACCTAAAGTGGCAGCCAGTTTGGGCAGGCAGTCCTGAAGTACATAAGTACATAAGTAGTGCCATACTGGGAAAGACCAAAGGTCCATCTAGCCCAGCATCCTGTCACCGACAGTGGCCAATCCAGGTCAAGGGCACCTGGCACGCTCCCCAAACGTAAAAACATTCCAGACAAGTTATACCTAAAAATGCGGAATTTTTCCAAGTCCATTTAATAGCGGTCTATGGACTTGTCCTTTAGGAATCTATCTAACCCCTTTTAAACTCCGTCAAGCTAACCGCCCGTACCACGTTCTCCGGCAACGAATTCCAGAGTCTAATTACACGTTGGGTGAAGAAAAATTTTCTCCGATTCGTTTTAAATTTACCACACTGTAGCTTCAACTCATGCCCTCTAGTCCTAGTATTTTTGGATAGCGTGAACAGTCGCTTCACATCCACCCGATCCATTCCACTCATTATTTTATACACTTCTATCATATCTCCCCTCAGCCGTCTCTTCTCCAAGCTAAAAAGCCCTAGCCTTCTCAGCCTCTCTTCATAGGAAAGTCGTCCCATCCCCACTATCATTTTCGTCACCCTTCGCTGTACCTTTTCCAATTCTACTATATCTTTTTTGAGATACGGAGACCAGTACTGAACACAATACTCCAGGTGCGGTCGCACCATGGAGCGATACAACGGCATTATAACATCCGCACACCTGGACTCCATACCCTTCCTAATAACACCCAACATTCTATTCGCTTTCCTAGCCGCAGCAGCACACTGAGCAGAAGGTTTCAGCGTATCATCGACGACGCCACCCAGACCCTTTCTTGATCCGTAACTCTAACGCGGAACCTTGCAAGACGTAGCTATAATTCGGGTTCCTCTTACCCACATGCATCACTTTGCACTTGTCAACATTGAACTTCATCTGCCACTTGCACGCCCATTCTCCCAGTCTCGCAAGGTCCTCCTGTAATCGTTCACATTCCTCCTGCGACTTGACGACCCTGAATAATTTTGTGTCATCGGCGAATTTAATTACCTCACTAGTTATTCTCATCTCTAGGTCATTTATAAATACATTAAAAAGCAACGGACCCAGCACAGACCCCTGCGGGACCCCACTAACTACCCTCCTCCACTGAGAATACTGGCCACGCAATCCTACTCTCTGCTTCCTATCTTTCAACCAGTTCTTAATCCATAATAATACCCTACCTCCGATTCCATGACTCTGCAATTTCTTCAGGAGTCTTTCGTGCGGCACTTTGTCAAACGCCTTCTGAAAATCCAGATATACAATATCAACCGGCTCCCCATTGTCCACATGTTTGCTTACCCCCTCAAAAAAATGCATTAGATTGGTGAGGCAAGACTTCCCTTCACTAAATCCGTGCTGACTTTGTCTCATCAGTCCATGTTTTTGTATATGCTCTGCAATTTTATTCTTAATAATAGCCTCCACCATCTTGCCCGGCACCGACGTCAGACTCACCGGTCTATAATTTCCCGGATCTCCTCTGGAACCCTTCTTAAAAATCGGAGTAGTAACATTGGCTACCCTCCAGTCTTCCGGTACTACACTCGATTTTAGGGACAGATTGCATATTTCTAACAGTAGCTCCGCAAGTTCATTTTTTAGTTCTATTAATACTCTGGGATGAATACCATCAGTCCCGGTGATTTACTACTCTTCAGCTTGCTGAACTGACCCATTACATCCTCCAAGGTTACAGAGAATTCGTTTAGTTTCTCCGACTCCCCCCCGCTTCAAATATTCTTTCCGGCACCGGTGTCCCCCCCAAATCCTCCTCGGTGAAGACCGAAGCAAAGAATTCATTTAATTTCTCCGCTACGGCTTTGTCCTCCTGATCGCCCCTTTAACACCATTTTCGTCCAGCGGCCCAACGACTCTTTGGCCGGTTTCCTGCTTTTAATGTATCTAAAAAATTTTTACTATGTATTTTTGCTTCCAACGCTAATTTCTTCTCAAAGTCCTTTTTGCCCTCCTTATCTCCGCTTTGCATTGGCTTGGCATTCCTTATGATCTATCCTGTTACTTTCAGTTGGTTCTCTTCTCCACTTTCTGAAGGATTGTTTTTTGGCTCTAATGACTTCCTTTATCTTACTGTTTAGCCACGCCGGCTGACGTTTAGTCTTTTTTTTCCCTTTTTTCTAATACGTGGAATATATTGTCCTGAACCTCCAGGATGGTGTTTTTAAACAGCATCCACGCCTGACGCAAGTTTTTTACTCTGCGAGCTGCTCCTTTCAGTCTTTTTTTCACCATTTTTCTCATTTTGTCGTAATCACCTTTTCTATAGTTAAACGCTAGCGTACTTGATTTCCTAGTTTCACTTCCTTCAATGCCAATATCAAAACCGATCATATTATGATCACTGTTATCAAGCGGCCCTCGTACCGTTACCCCTGCACTAGATCATGAGCACCACTAAGGACTAAGTCTAGTATTTTTCCTTCTCTTGTCGGCTCCTGAACTAGCTGTTCCATGAAGCTGTCCTTGATTTCATCAAGAAATCTTATGTCCCTTTTGTGTACAGATGTTACATTAACCCAGTCTATATGCGGGTAATTGAAATCCCCCATTATTATTGTGTTGCCCAGTTTGTTTGCGTCCCTGATTTCCTTTAACATTTCCGCATCCGTCTGTTCGTCCTGGCCAGGCGGACGGTAGTACACTCCTATCACTATCCTTTTCCCCTTTGCACATGGAATTTCAATCCACAGTGATTCCAAGGAGTGTTTGTTTCCTGCAGAATTTTCAATCTATTGATTCAAGGCTCTCGTTAATATACAATGCTACCCCTCCACCAATCCGATTCACCCTATCACTACGATATAATTTGTACCCCGGTATGACAGTTTGTATCTAGAATCCAACTCCACCCCCTTAAGCCCAGCTTTCTTTAGTTCTAGGCTGCACCTTCACAACTAGTATGTAAATAGTTTCAGGTTAATTGATTTTGAGGCCTCAACGTTTCTAGTCCCTACTATCCTAGCATCGTTTTAAGTGAGACTGGTAGCTAGGGATTCCCAGCTGTGAGAATACAATGGCCTGCTTGTCCTCAGTGAAAGCAAAGTTACACTCACCTGTAGCAGATGTTCTTCGAGGACAGCAGGCCAAGTATTCTCACATTCCCTCCCACCTCCCCTTGGAGTTGTAGTCTAGAGAGTTGCCCGGGAACAGAAATTCAACCCGTCCCCACTGGAATCCAACCCGTCCCCTTAGGGAATCTAACCCGTCCCCGCCCATCCCCACGGGGAATCTTACCCGTCCATCCCCGCAAGAATTTAACCTGTCCTCACCCACAATAATTTAATGGTACATTAAAAAAAATTCCTGTCAGTTCTCTCAGTCTCTGGGTTTGAGCCGCAGCACTGCAGGCAAGGAAGGAATGGAAGCTGGAACAGTCTGGTGCGCACATATAAGGCTTCTCTGATTCACTGGCACTGTGTGCTAAGAGATCACCACATGCACGCGCCAGTAGGTCAGGTAACATCTGATGCTCATGCTTATGTCAGAGCTGAGGTCTGCGCATCAGCCCGGAAGCAGAGAGGATTAATAGTAATAGTAAATGACAGCAGATAAAAACCGGATCGGTCCATCCAGTCTGCCCAATAGTCACAATCATTATCCATTCATGATTAAATCAACAATGACTGTGATATTATATACTTGATTATGGTCTTTCTGTGGCGTTTCTGGGACATAGACCATAGAAGTCCGCCTGGACCTATCCTTATGTTCCACTGCTTGAGTTGCCCTCAAAGCGCACTCCAGCCTATTCATCTTCTCATTTGCGGGACACAGACCGTAAAAGTCTGTCCAGCACTGTCCTCATGTTCCAGCCACTAAAGTAGCTGTCTAAACCCTTTCCAGCCCATCCAAAACCAGATTGCCATATATGAGACACAGACCGTACAGGTCTCCCGGTATCGGCTCTAGTTCATCACAGCCAGAGTCACCATGTGTCACATGACACATCCACACACATGCAGCCATTTAAGTTAGGTTTTTTTAACTTCCATTTTCTAAATAGAGATCCTCTGTGTTCATCCCATGCCTTTTGAATTTCGTCACCATTTGTATCTCTACCACCTCCTTAATGGAGGCTTTCCACATCTATGCTGTTTAAAGCAAGGAGGAGGAGGAGACAGCACTCAAAGAACTGGTACTCGGTAGGTGATGAGGCTGGCGCAAGTGCAGCATACACTTCCACGGGAACCCCACAGGAACTGCTTCCGTCCCCACGGGATCCCGCAGAACTGCTTCTGTCCCCGCGGGATCCCGCGTTCCCGTGCAAGTCTCTATTGTAGTCCTTAGCTTTTTTTTAAATGACTGAGGAACCCACACTCACACATTGGGTGGGAAGGCACCAGCTCATGCATGGTGGGATGCTGCTAGAAAGTTCTAAGTTATTCTTGCTAGTCAGCTTCCACACTGGGCTCTGTCAGATGATGTCACCCAGCTGTGAGAACATCAGCTACAGGTGAGTAACTTTGCTTTCCCAACTTCTTCAAGTCAAGTACCTCCTAAGTCGAACAAATTTCCACCAAGTACCCCTGAGCTCCAACCAGAAGAGATTTTGAAATGGACATGTCTAACCAGCTCTGACAGATGTACATTCCAAAAACTGACATATTCTAATCACAAAATAGAAAATACAAATGCTTTTTCTACTTTTGTTGTCTGGAGTTTTTATTTTTCTAATCATGTTGGCCCCAGTATCTGGTTTCTGCATTCCTCTCTCTTAACACTTTTGCCAGAATCTCCTGTGCATTTGACATTTCTTCTGTCTCCACATCCATCATTCACCCACTCTTTGTGTGTGCCTCTCCCCCCCCCCAAGTCATGAGGTATCTCCCGTGTGTGTGTGTCTCACTACCAACATCCAGCTTCACTCCAACTTTTTTCTTTCCTCCTCCCAATCACTCACCGGCACACTTACCCACTGCCTCTCCAACTCCATGGCAGCAAGGAAAGAGAAAAAATGCCTAGGGCCACGGCTCTGTGCATGCTGCTAGCAGTTCGTATCAGTCCTGCCCCTCCGACATTGCGTCTGGTTTCTTTGCAGCCACGGAGTCAGGGAGGCGGCAGGCAAGTGGGTGAGTTAACAGAGGATGGCAGAAAGGGGAAGGCAGCAGTTGGGCACTGGATGCCTCATACATAGAAACCTAGAAAAATGAAGGCAGATAAAGACGGCCTATCCAGACTGCCTACCCATGCCATCTACTCTCCCTTCCTCGTCCCTAAAAATCCTATGTACTTGTCACAAGCTTTCTTGAATTCAGATACCTTTTCTGTCTCCACCACTTCCACCAGGAGGCCATTCCAGAAATTCCATGAAGAAGTATTTTTTTCAGGTTACTTGGGTCTATCCCCTTTCACCTTCATCCTATGCCCCCTCATTCCAGAGCTTCCTTTCAATTGAAAGCAACTCATCTCCTGTGCATTTTTACCACATAGGTATTTAACGTCTCTATCGTATCTTCCCCCCGCCACCTTTCTTCCAATTATACATATCGATATCTTTAAGTCTGTCCCCACACACTTTATGACAAAGACCACTAACCATTTTAGTAGCCACCCTCTGGACCAACTCCATCCTGTTTACATCTTTTTTAAGGTGCTGTCTCCAGAATTGTACACAATATTCTAAATGAGGTCTCAGCAGAGTGTTATACAGGGGCATCATCACTTCCTTTTTCCTGCTGGCCAATAAATCTGAGCTGCCGCATTCCGGACCATTTTCAATCTCCGCTAGGTCCTTTCTCAAGCTATCCACACCATCAAAGGTGTCTACCTTATTGCGGATTTTGATATAATCAACAAAGCAGCAACCCTGACCAGACAGCCCTTCAGCAATATCGCTTACAAAACTAGTAAAAAGAACCAGCCCAAGAAGTGAACCTTGTGGCACATCACTAGTAACGTCCCTTTCCTGAGAGTGAGTCCCATTTACCACTACCCTACGTCACCTTCCATTCAACCATTTCCTAACCCGGTCATTCACTTTAGGGCCCATACTGAGGGTACCCCTTGCTAATATCTCACATATCCCTTAGGGTAAGCGTACTTGCATGTTGGGAACTACTGATTTATAGGGAAGAAATCTGGTAAGACACAGGATGGTCTAAAGGTTCCTCAATCCTGGGTCTAACACTACTGTCCTAGAATAGAAAGGCAGGGCATGATCATACTTGGAAGTTTCTGGACTAAAGGAGATAAGGGAAAATGTCTCAAATTACTTTTATGAAATCAGCCCCTCTGTCTGCTAAAAATGCAGAGAATGCAGTTCTTACCTAGTGAGATCAGGATCTCATAATTCTCCTTCATCACTTCCTTGTAAAGCTCCTTCTGGACTCATCCAAATACTCCCACTGCTCCTGAGAGAAGTAGATAGTGATATCCTCAAATGTCACTGGCACCTGAAACACAAACCAGAAACAAACTCGGTGACATGTGGAGGAGCTCAGAATGTATTAGACTAGGTCAAATGACTTTATTTTCCTAATATTATATCATGGAAGAGTTGGCTTCGTTTCCCCATGTGTGGCCCTAGACTCAGTTTCCTCCAGGGTTTGTAAGTCTAATTTAGGTGCACAACTTGTACCAGCTCTATGGGGCTGGCATTATGTGCATCCACTTGAGCACATCTTTACCCTCTTAAGCTAGTGTTTGATAAAAGAAAGTCAACACCTAGCTTCCTTTAAAGAACAGGCATACAGTTAAAGGATTACCGGATTCATGTGCCCGTCAGTCACTTAAAAGGTTCAGATGACATCTTGCCTACATTGAGCAGAGTTTCCAAGTAACCCAGTTCCAAGAGGGAGATTTTAGGCCAGTCCTAGATTTCAACCCTGTTCTGGTGTAATCCTTGAAATCAGTGCTACTGGTTCCATACTACAAATACCACCTTGCTTTTGGGATACAAGAACTGGCCACAAAGACTCCTTCTGGAGCTGGTAACTTCTCAGTTCTGCTTTGATTTAGGAAGATTATCGCATAGAAGCTTGAAATACCAACCAGCCTTTTCTCCCCGAGTAGGTGATCAGAAGGCTTTGTAGACACAACCCTGATAGAGCAAGCTGCACTGCGGAATGTGGTACCGTAGATCTCATGGGGGGGGGGGGGGGGGGGATGTTCCTACTGGAAAAGCAAAGGGTGCTGCACAGCAGAATGAGGAGCATTTAAGGATTTCTGTGTTGGGAGGAATCTCTTTTGGAATAAAAGAGGGTGCTGCATGTCAGGAGAGAGAAGAATGGCAGCACTGTGTGTGTGAGGCAGTTTCTGTACGGAATAGCAAACAGTGTGGCTGTTACACTCTGTTCACTCCTCCAGAGGTGCAGCCTGCCTGCTTGCGCAGGGTATGGGCATTCGAGGAAGCGGCAGCCATCTTGGATGTGGTATCTCCAGGATAGGACGGCCATCTTGGAGATGGGTGTCTCAGGTTGTGGCAGCCATCTTGGAGTTGGGCAGCTTCAGGAAGGAAGCCCATATTTGGGCGTAGGGCATCTCTTCTGATGGAGGCAGCCATCTTGGATCAGCTGCATATGTTTGAACCTAATTCCTATACTATTTAAAGCCCTGCCTCCAGTCCTTCCTTGCTTCAGCTTCTTTTGCTGTAGAGGTTGTAGTCCTCGCCTGTGTTCTACTACTGGTTATCTTGTGATCCTGTGTTTTGACCCTTGGATTGTTTTCTGACTACTCTGCTGTGTTGCTGCCTGCCCAGACCTTGGATTGTTTTCTGACTACTCTGCTGTGTGCTGCCTGCCCAGACTTTGGACTGACTCCTGACTACTCTGCTGTATTGCCATCTTCCTGGTCCCTGGACTGTGTCAGCTTCCCCGCCTGTCTGGTTGGTGGCCGTACACCCCGCCGGTTCCAGAAGTCCTGGTGGCCGCCTGCACCTGGGGGCTCAACTCCCGGGGAACGGCGGTCGCTTCCCAGGTGAAGGTAGGGGGTGTCTGGCTGCCTGACCGAGCGCCGTGCTGCTCCATCTTCACCATGCTCAGCCGGGGCACAAGGGCTCACTTTCCCAGACGTAACAGTGGCATGGCAAAAATAAGATACACTGGCAGAGTTCTGTGTGTAGAAGAAAATCTAGAATTGGACTAGCAGAAAGTGGTGGCAGCAGGGCAGGAATAAGGTGCACTAGCAGCACACTGTGTGTGAGGGTCTCATTACTGGAAAAGCAGAACAGGGGCTGTTGCATAGCAGGAATGAGGTGCAATAGCAGAGCTGTATGATAAAGGGGTCCCAGTCCTGGAGTAGCAGAGGCAGAAGTGAAGCCAGCATTCAAATGGTTTCTACCACTGACATTTCTTGTGACATTGGGCCAGTCACTTTATCTCCTGTTGTCTCAGCCATTGAATTCATAGCTAGGTGTTTCAGCTGCTTTATTGATGGTCACTCTGGACACTTAGGGACCGATATTCAGGCCATTTCTGGTGACCAGCATTGAATATCCAGTTTATTTTTGGCCAATTTGAACATAACCAGCTAAGTTGACTTAGCCAGTTATGTTCAAAGTGGACAAACATAGCTGCTGAAGTGGGGCTGAAAACTGGCAGATAGCCGGTTATATCGGCAGATATAACTGGCTAGCCGGTGACAATATTCAGCGGGAGATAACAGGTTATCCCCTGTTGAATAGCCGGTTCTGAAGCATTTAACCGGCCAGGTGCCGATTCTGGTCAGTTAAATTCTTTTGAATATCAGGGGATATAAATTCAAGCCTCATTTTTTTTTTAACCAAATGCAGTATTCCAGCCAGAGACCCCTGATCAGAATGCACTATCATTTCCCAGTATTTGAAAGAATCACCTCAGGGGGGACGGACGGACCACGTTGATCAGGTTCAGCCTGGCCCAATGGCTTACACAAGGACCTGAGTCTGATAAATAATTTGCAATGATGAATCAATGTAAATATATTTGCATAAGCAAATTATATACTCTATAGAAACACAAGACAAACTGGGGGGCGCCATGGGAATGGCTGCTCCCCCAAACGGACTTCCACCGGTGCCGATGCCTATTTTTTACACAATCTGTTGCATTTTAAACACGCGCCGGCGCCAGTCCGCTCTCCGGTCCCCCCACACCTTCAACCTGGCTATGCTTCTGTTTCCATGGCACTATTTCTCATTTTAAAGATTTGATTGTCCCCTTTTTTGGGTATGCTGAGTTGGCCACCCTAACAGGGAGACAATGTGGTGACTTGAAACGAGGGTTTGTTTGGGTGCAGTGACTCTGTGGAAGCCACATAGGAGGAAGTATTTTTTTTGTTCAACGAATAATTGTGCTCTGGAACTTGTTGCCGGAGGATGTGGTAACAACAGTTAGCATATCTGGATTTTAAAAAGTTTTGGATAAGTTCCTGGAGGAAAAGTCCATAGTCTGCTTTTGAGATAGACATGGACATGGGAAAGGGGAAGGGGAACTTGATATACTGCCTTTCTGTGGTATTTTGCAACTACATTCAAAGCAGTTTACATATATACAGGTACTTATTTTGTAGCTGGAGCAATGGAGGGTTAAGTGACTTGCCCATGGTCACAAGGAGCTGCAGTGGGAATTGAACCCAGTTCCCCAGGATCAAAGTCTGCTGCACTAACCACTAGGCTACTCCTCAACTCCACTGCTTGCCCTGGACTTGGTAGTATGGAATGCTGCTACTATTTGGGTTTCTGCCAGATACTTGTAACCTGGATTGGCTATTCTTATGTAGGAAGCTGAGGGGCTGCAGGGAATAAAGAGCAGAACTTTCTTTTCTGGAGACCCAGGAACGGATTGAGCAGTGCCAGGCTCATTTCTTCTTCTGCTTGTGTATCAGAGGCTGCCTGGCATTGCCCGGCACTGCATCCCCTGCTGCCCACCTCCTGCCAGTCTCCTACCTGCTGAGCACAAAGCCCTGCAGCCATTCTCCTGCCCTTCTCCACAGCACCATTTCCAGCCCCTGTGAAGGGAGGGGAACCAGGAAGAAGAACTTTCTTTTTCGTCTGCTTGCTCCATGCACCATGTGTGTATCAGAGGTTGCATGACATTGCCTGGCACTGCATCCCCTGCTGCCCACCTCCTGCCAGTCTCCTACCTGCTGAGCACAAACCCCATGAGCCATTCTCCTGCCCTGGCTCCCTCTTTGCTGGCTGAGGAGCAGCAGCCCTGTGAAGGGAGGGGAACCAGGAAGAAGAACTTTCCATGCACCATGTGTGTATCAGAGGTTGCATGACATCGCCTGGCACTGCATCCCCTGCTGCCCACCTCCTGCCAGTCTCCTACCTGCTGAGCACAAAGCCCTGCAGCCATCCTCCTGCCCTGGCTCCCTCTTTGCTGGCTCCTCAGTGCAGGCATTCAGCTTCTCTCCTCACGGCTTTGCCTTGCCAGTCCAGAGAGAAAAAAGGGGGGAGGGGAGGGAGTGGAACGAAAGGGGAAGTCTGGGACACATCATAGAGCAGGGAAAAGCAGGAGGGAGGGAATTCGAGAACCGCTTGTTTGACTGCTGCCATCTAGTGGAACCTGAGAGCCTAGGAGCTGATCCTGTGCACACTATCCCAGACTCGTCCAAGAATCTGTATTACAAGAATTTGTACAGATGTCAGCAAGAAAGTGCTGTGTTACCAAGAGAAAAGAGAAATAAGCGAGCCAGTTGCTCACTTATGAGATGGATCGGTTTGTCTCTGCTCACAGTGACAGGAATAAGAGCCACAGGTTGGATCCTGCCTTTAGAGGGACATGAGGGTTGGTAGAAAACAAGAACATTTGAAATAAAGAGGAATCAGTTACCTGTGGAACCATGGTTTACCACCCCATCAGGGACCCAGGACCAGGGTCCACAAAACAGACTGTACTTCAGATGCTGGGGCGCAGGCCAGGGCCTGGCCAAATCCTGGTAGGCTGTGGGATTTTTAAAACCACTTTTATCTTTGTATCACTGTTCATAAAATACACTCTGGTTAAGGTTTTAAATTCAAATAAAGTTTACTAACAACTTGCAACAGTCAAACAAGTCCAATAACAGCAAATGAGACAATTCCAACTCTTCTGATATATCCCTTGAGAAAATATGCGCACAAATTTGATGTGCTAAGGAAGGAATCCTCGTTATTTAACTATTTATAACAGTTTACCTAATCCTTTTCTCCCCATATCACCCATTCCCTCTGGCAGAACAATCCGGGGCTGCAATTTGTCTGCTGTCTTATCAGGTAAGTTCAAGACTCCTTTTATCAAGTTCCTTTTATCTCACTGCACCTCACGCCTGGAATAGACTTCCTGAGCCTGTACGTCTAGCCCCGTCTTTGGCCATTTTCAAGTCCAAACTCAAAACCCACCTCTTTACCACTGCTTTTGACTCCTAACTCACTTGCCCTGTCCTTATCCTCACCTCTTTACTCCCTAACTAGCCGTTCAGCCCGTAAAAATAGGCTAGCATAGGAAGGGGGGGGTTGAAAGGCCCCCCACCCCGCCGCCGAGTTCGCCACTGCCGCTCCCCCACGGAGTTCGCCCCCCCCCCGGAGCTGTTGCCACCCACCTTCCACTTGGTCGGGCCCTCGCTCCGCTATTGAAACAGCGAGGGCATGCAGCCTTGGCCTTCCTTCTTCTCTGCCTGTGTCCCACCCTCGTGTGACGTAACGTCGTCGAGGGCGGGACACAGGCAGAGAAGAAGGAAGGAAGGCCGACGACAGCTAAGCAGAGCTGTGTGCTGCGTGCCCTTGCTGTTTCAATAGTGGAGCGAGGGCCCGACCGGGTGGAAGGTGGGTGGTGGTGGCGACTCCGGGTAGAGGGAGCGTTAGCGACGGCGGTGCCCTCGCAAATGCGCAGTAGAGACCCTCTCTGTTCCGCCCTCGTCATCACGTATTGACGTGGGGGCGGGGCAGAGAGGGTCTCTACTGTGCATTTGCGAGTGAGTACGATACTCGCCATTTATATATATTGATTGTTCTGTCTGTGTACTGTCTTATCTAGATTGTAAGCTCTTTGAGCAGGGACTGTATTTGTGTCTGGTGTACAGCACTGCGTATGCCTTGTAGCGCTATAGAAACGATAAGTAGTAGTAGTAGTAGTAAGTGTCTTGCCAGGCGCTTTCCAGCCACCAGGCCACTTCAGAACCAGACCTCACTTAGGGTTACCATATGGCTCCAGAAAAAGGAGGACAAATTGAGCCAGTCTGGGTTTTACTTCCATTGCTTTCAAAATGGAAGCAAAATACGGACTGGATCAATATGTCGTCCTTTTTCTGGAGCCATATGGTAACCCTACACTTTACTCAAAGGTGCAGGTTCACCCTCCCACCTCTGACTCCAAACAAGTCCCGGGAAGGTTCCTTTCCTTTCCTTCTCCCAGAGCTCTCCTTTCAGTCCCTGTTCTTATAGCGAAGACTCCTTTCTTGCATCAGCCCTTGGTTGCAGTGCCAGACAAGATACCTCCAATCCTCAAAGGTCTTGGTGGGGGCGTGGGCAACCAAAGACCCTGTCCTTAAACCGACACCCCTTTTTATTTTGCCCAAATCCTCCCCCCTCCCCCAATGACATCCACCCATCAGTTATATTTCTATACTCCCTCTTCATTAGCAGTAGCTCTTATCGCTCCTCCCCTTTGTAAGGTTAACCACCCCTACCAGCCAATAACCACTCCCCCAGTCCACATGGCAAGAGCCTCCCAGTTTTTTAAAGTAATCTCCTTCCCAGTTCTCCAGAAGTTCTCCGAATAAAGCAACTGAATAAAGCCCAACAAGCCCAGCGATCCTTCCAGGGAATCAACTCTGCGAACGGCTCAACACAGCCCAGATGAACAGCGCGACCCGTTGATTCGACACCCTGCATGCGATCAGGACGAGAGGAGCAACGACTAAGTGCTAGTAGCTGGAGACGCTCCATTGCATGCTGCAATAGACCGAGATAGTAAATTACCGTTGGGTCATCGCTGGAAGAGCAGCCGAAGCCCTGACTCCCATCGCGCACAGAACTGGTGCTGCACGACATAATTTCCACACAATCTGTGAGAACCACGCGGCGCACCCAACCCCTGCCCTCGACTGGTGACGGCGACTCGACCACCCACCAGCATCTAACGATCGGGCCCTACCGAATCGTGGCCATCCCAGCGCACGGAGAGATAAGCTGAACTTCTCCCCGACTAAACAAAGGAACTACACATAAAATACATTCCGTGAGCGATACCTAAGTCCATTGATTAGACTGCTATATCCTAAACTTCTGCTCTGCAGCATACTGAAAGCTTACTTTAATTGCTTTAAATGCGAATCTCTTTAAATTGCTTTACAGGCTTTGTAGCATGTCTAAACTGTAATCTGCCTATCATTCATCTCATAGCTTGATACTGCATTTAGAACTGTAATCCGCTTTAAATGCCTGTAATTTGCACCTAGAACTGTATTCTGCGTATCTTTCATCTCATAGCACCCCATAAGGACTACTACTAACAACTCTGTCTACTCCCCTTGGACGAAGTATCAGGACAACTAGCTCAAAGAGTTCTCAGCTTGTTCCAGTCCGTCCGTTCTAGCTTGTCCCAATCCGTCTGTTCATGGCCCATATTCACATTCTCTTCCATGCCCTATCCCTTCCTAAACTTGTCCCCCTCCCCCTACCGCTGCCTACCGCAGGAACTCACTGCCCATCCATGTCCTCTCCTGTCCTGCTCACTACTGCAATTTTTTATTTTTATTTTTGTTATATTTGTATCCCGCGCTTTCCCACTCATGGCAGGCTCAATGCGGCGGGCAATGGAGGGTTAAGTGACTTGCCCAGAGTCACAAGGAGCTGCCTGTGCCGGGAATCGAACTCAGTTCCTCAGTTCCCCAGGACCAAAGTCCACCACCCTAACCACTAGGCCACTCCTCCACTCCTCCCTACCCACCCCTGTCCCCCATCACCTCACCTTCTCTCCTGTCCTCTTCCTCCTTCCTAGCTCTCAACCTTCAACACCTCATTCCTGCCATTAACCCTTCCCCATTCCTCCTAAGCGCATCCCGTATTCGTCGCCTTCATCGCCCTACCTCCCCCACCCTCCTATGCACTCTCTTGCTCCTTCTCCTGCTATCCGCGGGAGACATCAATCCCAACCCATGTCCCCCACACCTGTCCTCATCTTATCCATGCAAACGATTCCGCGATGTCTCCAATCTCATCCCTATTCCCCTCCTCCCCCACTCTTCCCTCCCCTTCTCGTGTGCCCTGTGGAACGCCCGCTCGGTCTGCAACAAACTTTCCTTCACCCATGATCTCTTCCTCTCCCGTTCCCTTCAACTGCTAGCCCTAACCGAAACCTGGCTCACCCCCGACGACTCTGCCTGAGTTGCGGCCCTATGCCATGGAGGTTATCTTTTTTCCCACTCTCCCTGCCCAGTTGGCCGCGGAGGAGGCATCGGGTTACTACTTTCACCCTCTTGCAGCTTTCAACCCCTCCTCCTACCGCAGTCTCACTGCTTCTCATCCTTTGAAGTTCACTCCATCCGTCTATTCTACCCACTGCCACTCAGAGTTGCTGTCATTTACCGCCCCCCTGACAAGTCCCTCTCCTCCTTCCTTACCGACTTCGATGCCTGGCTCTCCGTTTTTCTTGAACCCTCATCCCCGTCCCTCATTCTTGGAGACTTTAACATACACGCTGATGACCCATCCGACTCTTACGCTTCTCAGTTCCTCATTCTGACCTCCTCCTTCAACCTCCAACTGAGCTCCACCACCCCTACTCACCAAACTGGCCATTGTCTTGACCTCGTCCTCTCCTCTACCTGCTCACCCTCCAATTTCTGCACCTCAGCTCTTCCTCTCTCAGACCATCACTTGATCACCTTCACACTTCATCACCCTCCCCCTCAGTCCTGCCCAACACTAACCACTACTTCCAGGAATCTCCAGGCTGGTGATCCTCCCACATTATCCTCTAGTATCTCTAATCTCCTCCCTTCCATCATGTCCTCCGAGTCTGTCGACAAGGCTGTCTCCGCCTACAATACCACTCTCTCCTCTGCCCTGGACACCCTTGCACCATCCATCTCCCGTCCCACAAGGCGTACTAATCCCCAGCCCTGGCTGACCCCTTGCATCCGATACCTTCGCTCCTGCGCCCGATCGGCTGAACGCCTTTGGAGGAAATCTCGCACCCATACCGATTTCATTCATTATAAATTCATGCTATCCTCTTTCCAGGCCTCCCTATTCCTTGCCAAACAGGACTATTATACCCAATTGACTAATTCTCTCAGCTCTAACCCTCGTCGTCTCTTCGCCACCCTTAATCTTCCTGTTAGCCAATTTTTGAGAATTAGGAGGGTTTAACATAAGTACATAAGTACATAAGTAGTGCCATACTGGGAAAGACCAAAGGTCCATCTAGCCCAGCATCCTGTCACCGACAGTGGCCAATCCAGGTCAAGGGCACCTGGCACGCTCCCCAAACGTAAAAACATTCCAGACAAGTTATACCTAAAAATGCGGAATTTTTCCAAGTCCATTTAATAGCGGTCTATGGACTTGTCCTTTAGGAATCTATCTAACCCCTTTTTAAACTCCGTCAAGCTAACCGCCCGTACCACGTTCTCCGGCAACGAATTCCAGAGTCTAATTACACGTTGGGTGAAGAAAAATTTTCTCCGATTCGTTTTAAATTTACCACACTGTAGCTTCAACTCATGCCCTCTAGTCCTAGTATTTTTGGATAGCGTGAACAGTCGCTTCACATCCACCCGATCCATTCCACTCATTATTTTATACACTTCTATCATATCTCCCCTCAGCCGTCTCTTCTCCAAGCTGAAAAGCCCTAGCCTTCTCAGCCTCTCTTCATAGGAAAGTCGTCCCATCCCCACTATCATTTTCGTCGCCCTTCGCTGTACCTTTTCCAATTCTACTATATCTTTTTTGAGATACGGAGACCAGTACTGAACACAATACTCCAGGTGCGGTCGCACCATGGAGCGATACAACGGCATTATAACATCCGCACACCTGGACTCCATACCCTTCCTAATAACACCCAACATTCTATTCGCTTTCCTAGCCGCAGCAGCACACTGAGCAGAAGGTTTCAGCGTATCATCGACGACGACACCCAGATCCCTTTCTTGATCCGTAACTCCTAACGCGGAACCTTGCAAGACGTAGCTATAATTCGGGTTCCTCTTACCCACATGCATCACTTTGCACTTGTCAACATTGAACTTCATCTGCCACTTGCACGCCCATTCTCCCAGTCTCGCAAGGTCCTCCTGTAATCGTTCACATTCCTCCTGCGACTTGACGACCCTGAATAATTTTGTGTCATCGGCGAATTTAATTACCTCACTAGTTATTCCCATCTCTAGGTCATTTATAAATACATTAAAAAGCAACGGACCCAGCACAGACCCCTGCGGGACCCCACTAACTACCCTCCTCCACTGAGAATACTGGCCACGCAATCCTACTCTCTGCTTCCTATCTTTCAACCAGTTCTTAATCCATAATAATACCCTACCTCCGATTCCATGACTCTGCAATTTCTTCAGGAGTCTTTCGTGCGGCACTTTGTCAAACGCCTTCTGAAAATCCAGATATACAATATCAACCGGCTCCCCATTGTCCACATGTTTGCTTACCCCCTCAAAAAAATGCATTAGATTGGTGAGGCAAGACTTCCCTTCACTAAATCCGTGCTGACTTTGTCTCATCAGTCCATGTTTTTGTATATGCTCTGCAATTTTATTCTTAATAATAGCCTCCACCATCTTGCCCGGCACCGACGTCAGACTCACCGGTCTATAATTTCCCGGATCTCCTCTGGAACCCTTCTTAAAAATCGGAGTAACATTGGCTACCCTCCAGTCTTCCGGTACTACACTCGATTTTAGGGACAGATTGCATATTTCTAACAGTAGCTCCGCAAGTTCATTTTTTAGTTCTATTAATACTCTGGGATGAATACCATCAGGTCCCGGTGATTTACTACTCTTCAGCTTGCTGAACTGACCCATTACATCCTCCAAGGTTACAGAGAATTTGTTTAGTTTCTCCGACTCCCCCGCTTCAAATATTCTTTCTGGCACCGGTGTCCCTCCCAAATCCTCCTCGGTGAAGACCGAAGCAAAGAATTCATTTAATTTCTCCGCTACGGCTTTGTCCTCCTTGATCGCCCCTTTAACACCATTTTCGTCCAGCGGCCCAACCGACTCTTTGGCCGGTTTCCTGCTTTTAATGTATCTAAAAAAATTTTTACTATGTATTTTTGCTTCCAACGCTAATTTCTTCTCAAAGTCCTTTTTTGCCCTCCTTATCTCCGCTTTGCATTTGGCTTGGCATTCCTTATGATCTATCCTGTTACTTTCAGTTGGTTCTCTTCTCCACTTTCTGAAGGATTGTTTTTTGGCTCTAATGATTTCCTTTATCTTACTGTTTAGCCACGCCGGCTGACGTTTAGTCTTTTTTCCCTTTTTTCTAATACGTGGAATATATTTGTCCTGAACCTCCAGGATGGTGTTTTTAAACAGCATCCACGCCTGATGCAAGTTTTTTACTCTGCGAGCTGCTCCTTTCAGTCTTTTTTTCACCATTTTTCTCATTTTGTCGTAATCACCTTTTCTATAGTTAAACGCTAGCGTACTTGATTTCCTAGTTTCACTTCCTTCAATGCCAATATCAAAACCGATCATATTATGATCACTGTTATCAAGCGGCCCTCGTATCGTTACCCCCTGCACTAGATCATGAGCACCACTAAGGACTAAGTCTAGTATTTTTCCTTCTCTTGTCGGCTCCTGAACTAGCTGTTCCATGAAGCTGTCCTTGATTTCATCAAGAAATCTTATGTCCCTTGCGTGTACAGATGTTACATTAACCCAGTCTATATGCGGGTAATTGAAATCCCCCATTATTATTGTGTTGCCCAGTTTGTTTGCGTCCCTGATTTCCTTTAACATTTCCGCATCCGTCTGTTCGTCCTGGCCAGGCGGACGGTAGTACACTCCTATCACTATCCTTTTCCCCTTTGCACATGGAATTTCAATCCACAGTGATTCCAAGGAGTGTTTTGTTTCCTGCAGAATTTTCAATCTATTTGATTCAAGGCTCTCGTTAATATACAATGCTACCCCTCCACCAATCCGATTCACCCTATCACTACGATATAATTTGTACCCCGGTATGACAGTGTCCCACTGGTTATCCTCCTTCCACCAGGTCTCAGAGATGCCTATTATATCTAATTTTTCAACTCCCCCATCTTATTTCTTAGGCTCCTGGCATTCGCATATAGACATTTCAAACTATGTTTGTTGTTCCTAAGTACATCATGCTTGGTACTTGACAGTATTAATTGGCAATCTTTTGTCTGATTTTTATTGTTATTTAAAGATACCCGATCTACTACAATCTCTTTTGCAACCTCACTATCAGGATACTCTATCTTCCCTGTTATGGTGATATCTTTGAAAGATACCTTATCCCGAACCATGCTCTTTTGAGCGACTGTCGGCCTTCCCCCCATTTCTAGTTTAAAAGCTGCTCTATCTCCTTCTTAAACGCCGATGCCAGCAGCCTGGTCCCACTCTGGTTAAGATGGAGCCCATCCTTTCGGAATAGGCTCCCCCTTCCCCAGAATGTTGCCCAGTTCCTAACAAATCTAAAGCCCTCCTCCCTGCACCATCGTCTCATCCACGCATTGAGACTCTGGAGCTCTGCCTGTCTCTTGGGCCCTGCGCGTGGCACAGGTAGCATTTCAGAAAATGCTACCCTGGAGGATCTGGATTTCAGCTTTCTACCTAAGAGCCTAAATTTTGCTTCCAGAACCTCTCTCCCACATTTTCCTATGTCATTAGTACCCACATGTACCAAGACAGCCGTCTCCTCCCCAGCACTATATAAAATCCTATCTAGGTGACGCGTGAGGTCCGCCACCTTCGCACCAGGCAGGCAAGTCACCAGGCGATCCTCACGTCCACCAGCCACCCAGCTATCTATATGCCTAATGATCGAATCACCAAGTACAACAGCTGTCCTAACCTTTCCCTCCCGGGCAACATTTGGAGATATATCCTCGGTGCGAAAGGATGATACATCCCCTGGTGGGCAGGTCCTGGCTACAGGAGTACTTCCTACTTCACCAGGGTGATGCTCTCCTTCTAGGAGACCTCCCTCCTCCAAGGTAGCACAGGGGCTACCTGACTGGAGGTGGGACTTCTCTACAACATCCCTGTAGGTCTCCTCTATGTACCTCTCTGTCTCCCTCAGCTCCATCAAGTCTGCTACTCTAGCCTCAAGAGAACGGACACGTTCTCTGAGAGCTAGGAGCTCTTTGCATCGGGCACACACATATGACACCTCACCAATTGGGTTTGCTCTTCATTAGATGAATTTAAACGTCAATCAAAAGAATTGAAAGCTAGATTTATATCTAGAGGTTATCCAAGAGCATCTATAAAGAAAGCTTATACAAGAGCAAGATTTGCTCACCACTCATGGTTGCTAACGGAGAATATTAGAGAAGAAAACTGATAGTCTAACATGTGTATTACCGTTTTCAAACATAAGTCAAAAAATTGTACAAAGTATTAGAGATCAATGGCATATTCTTCAACTATAGCCATGTTTCCCTGAAATGCCAATAATATCTTATACAAAAGGGAAGTCAATTGGTGAAAAGTTAGCGTATAATACGTTTTTTGATCCTTCAATTAAGCCTAACAATGGTATACATACAGGATGTGGGCACTGCCAGTGGTGCACACAATCGATAGTGGGTAACTCTTGGCTAGTACCTGGGAAAAATATGATTTTGAGATCTAAAACTATAACTAATTGTGATACTAGCAATATAATCTACGCTATAGTATGTCCATGTGACCTTATATATATATAGGGAGGAGTGCTCGTTCTATTAGGACGCGCCTTACTGAACATAAATCCCGTATAAATACTCAAAACATTCAGGCTCCTTTAGTTGAGCATTGGCTTCAGAAGGGTCACAGCAGCGATGATATCAAATGGAGGATTATTGAACAAATTGAGGTGAGGAGGGAGGGTGGTTCATTGAAGAAATTGCTTAACTATAGAGAACAGTGGTATATTTTCTCTTTACAAACGGTTGCCCCTAGGGGTCTTAATGCAGAATTAGAATGGGCATCATTAATCTAGCTCAGATCCAATTAGAACTCAGGGGAGGGACTACTGACGTCATGAGATAGAGAGTATTTCAGATTGTAAGAAGAACGCGGCCACCATCTTTGTATATGAAGGTTTGGACAAAGCTGGCGCTGCAATAAATGCTCGGGGTGAGATTTCATTGCTTAGTGTCTGTAAATAAGATTGGTCCTGAGCAATGATTGTATTTATTGATTAATTAAAGCATTTGTTTTATAGGGGACTGTCCTTGAGGCAGCTCAGACTAGAGCGAAACATATGTCGGACAACTGTAACCCCTGGGTCGATGTTAAACGGAGAATAAGATAAGTGGAAAAATTTAAAAGTTTATAAACTAAGATATATGAAAGCTTTAATGAATAAAAAAAGCTGACCTATGAAGATGATGGATGTTGCTAGCATTGCCATAAAAAAAGTTTTTGGGTGGCAATGAACATCACTGAGAAATGAATAATCGTGAAAAACTTTGGAGATGAGAAGAATTGCTTCTTTATCTATAACATCAGCAAAATTCACCCTTTCCTGTCTGAGCACACCACCCGAACACTCGTCCACTCTCTCATTACCTCTCGCCTTGACTACTGCAACCTACTTCTCACTGGCCTCCAACTTACCCATCTATCCCCCCTTCAATCCATTCAGAACTCTGCTGCATATCTTATTTTCCGTCAGGACCGATATGCCCATATCACCCCTCTCCTCAAGTCACTTCACTGGCTTCCGATCAGGTACCGCATACAGTTCAAGCTTCTCCTACTAACCTACAAATGCACTCGATCTGCAGCCCCTCATTACCTCTCTACCCTCATCCCCCCTTATGTTCCTACCCGAAACCTCCGCTCACAGGTCAAATCCCTCCTCTCAGTACCCTTCTCCACCACCACCAACTCCAGGCTCCGCCCTTTCTGCCTCGCCTCACCCTATGCTTGGAATAAACTCCCTGAGCCCATACGCCAAGCCCCCTCCCTGCCCATCTTCAAATCCTTACTCAAAGCCCACCTCTTCAATGTCGCCTTCGGCACATAACCATTATACCTCCATTCAGGATATCTAGACTGCCTCAAATTGACATTTTGTCCTTTAGATTATAAGCTCCTTTGAGCAGGCACTGTCCTTCTTTGTTAAACTGTACAGCGCTGCGTAACCCCAGTAGTGCTTTAGAAATGTTAAGTACTAGTAGTAGTAGTAAGATTACACCTGTAAGAGAGATTCACCACAGAAAGGTAAGGAATGTAGCTGCACTAACTGGTGACGTCTTTCTTATGAACCTGTGTGCTTCCCCAAAGCGAATGCTACATACCTGTAGAAGGTATTCTCCGAGGACAGCAGGCTGATTGTTCTCACTGATGGGTTGACGTCCTCGGCAGCCCCCTCCATCGGAAAGTTTACTAGCAAAGGCCTTTGCTAGTCCTCGCGCGCCCATGCGCACCGCGCATGCGCGGCCGTCTTCCCGCCCGAAACCGGCTCGAGCCGGCCAGTCCAGTATGTAGCAAGACAATACACTTCAAGGGAAGACTCAACTCCAAAGGGGAGGCGGGCGGGTTTGTGAGAACAATCAGCCTGCTGTCCTCGGAGAATACCTTTAACAGGTATGTAGCATTCGCTTTCTCCGAGGACAAGCAGGCTGCTTGTTCTCACTGATGGGGTATCCCTAGCCCCCAGGCTCACTCAAAACAACAACCATGGTCAATTGGGCCTCGCAACGGCGAGGACATAACTGAGATTGACCTAAAAAATTTACCAACTAACTGAGAGTGTAGCCTGGAACAGAACAAACAGGGCCCTCGGGGGGTGGAGTTGGATCCTAAAGCCCAAACAGGTTCTGAAGAACTGACTGCCCGAACCGACTGTCGCGTCGGGTATCCTGCTGCAGGCAGTAATGAGATGTGAATGTGTGGACAGATGACCACGTCGCAGCTTTGCAAATTTCTTCAATGGAGGCTGACTTCAAGTGGGCTACCGACGCAGCCATGGCTCTAACATTATGAGCCGTGACATGACCCTCAAGAGCCAGCCCCGCCTGGGCGTAAGTGAAGGAAATGCAATCTGCTAGCCAATTGGATATGGTGCGTTTCCCTACAGCCACTCCCCTCCTATTGGGATCAAAAGAAACAAACAATTGGGCGGACTGTCTGTGGGGCTGTGTCCGCTCCAGGTAGAAGGCCAATGCTCTCTTGCAGTCCAATGTGTGCAGCTGACGTTCAGCAGGGCAGGAATGAGGACGGGGAAAGAATGTTGGCAAGACAATTGACTGGTTCAGATGGAACTCCAACCTTTGGCAAGAACTTAGGGTGAGTGCGGAGGACTACTCTGTTATGATGAAATTTGGTGTAAGGGGCCTGGGCTACCAGGGCCTGAAGCTCACTGACTCTACGAGCTGAAGTAACTGCCACCAAGAAAATGACCTTCCAGGTCAAGTACTTCAGATGGCAGGAGTTCAGTGGCTCAAAAGGAGGTTTCATCAGCTGGGTGAGAACGACATTGAGATCCCATGACACTGTAGGAGGCTTGACAGGGGGCTTTGACAAAAGCAAGCCTCTCATGAAGCGAACAACTAAAGGCTGTCCTGAGATCGGCTTACCTTCCACATGGTAATGGTAAGCACTGATTGCACTAAGGTGAACCCTTACAGAGTTGGTCTTGAGACCAGACTCAGACAAGTGCAGAAGGTATTCAAGCAGGGTCTGTGTAGGACAAGAGCGAGGATCTAGGGCCTTGCTGTCACACCAGATGGCAAACCTCCTCCAATGGAAGAAGTAACTTCTCTTAGTGGAATCTTTCCTGGAAGCAAGCAAGATGCGGGAGACACCCTCGGACAGACCCAAAGAGGCAAAGTCTACGCCCTCAACATCCAGGCCGTAAGAGCCAGCGACTGGAGGCTGGGATGCAGAAGTGCCCCTTCGTCCTGTGTGATGAGGGTCGGAAAACACTCCAATCACGGTTCTTCGGAGGACAACTCCAGAAGAAGAGGGAACCAGATCTGACGCAGCCAAAAAGGAGCAATCAGAATCATGGTGCCTCGGTCTTGCTTGAGTTTCAACAAAGTCTTCCCCACCAGAGGTATGGGAGGATAAGCATACAGCAGGCCCTCCCCCCAGTCCAGGAGGAAGGCATCCGATGCCAGTCTGCCGTGGGCCTGAAGCCTGGAACAGAACTGAGGGACTTTGTGGTTCACTCGAGATGCGAAGAGATCTACCAAGGGGGTGCCCCACACCTGGAAGATCTGTCGTACCACACGGGAATTGAGCGACCACTCGTGAGGTTGCATAATCCTGCTCAACCTGTCGGCCAGACTGTTGTTTACGCCTGCCAGATATGTGGCTTGGAGCCCCATGCCGTGACGGCGAGCCCAGAGCCACATGCTGACGGCTTCCTGACACAGGGGGCGAGATCCGGTGCCCCCCTGCTTGTTGACATAGTACATGGCAACCTGGTTGTCTGTCTGAATTTGGATAATTTGGTGGGACAGCCGATCTCTGAAAGCCTTCAGAGCGTTCCAGATCGCTCGTAACTCCAGGAGATTGATCTGCAGATCGCGTTCCTGGAGGGACCAGCTTCCTTGGGTGTGAAGCCCATCGACATGAGCTCCCCATCCCAGGAGGGACGCATCCGTGGTCAGCACCTTTTGTGGCTGAGGAATTTGGAAGGGACGTCCCAGAGTCAAATTGGAGCAAATCGTCCACCAATATAGGGATTTGAGAAAACTCGTGGACAGGTGGATCACGTCCTCTAGACCCCCAGCGGCCTGATACCACTGGGAGGCTAGGGTCCATTGAGCAGATCTCATGTGAAGACGGGCCATGGGCGTCACATGAACTGTGGAGGCCATGTGGCCCAGCAATCTCAACATCTGCCGAGCTGTGATCTGCTGGGACGCTCGCACCCGCGAGACGAGGGACAACAAGTTGGTGGCTCTCGTCTCTGGGAGATAGGCGCGAGCCGTCCGAGAATCCAGCAGAGCTCCTATGAATTCGAGTCTCTGCACTGGGAGAAGATGGGACTTTGGATAATTTATCACAAACCCCAGTAGCTCCAGGAGGCGAATAGTCATCTGCATGGACTGCAGGGCTCCTGCCTCGGATGTGTTCTTCACCAGCCAATCGTCGAGATATGGGAACACGTGCACCCCCAGCCTGCGAAGTGCCGCTGCTACTACAGCCAAGCACTTTGTGAACACCCTGGGCGCAGAGGCGAGCCCAAAGGGTAGCACACAGTACTGGAAGTGGCGTGTGCCCAGCTGAAATCGCAGATACTGTCTGTGAGCTGGCAGTATCGGGATGTGAGTGTAGGCATCCTTCAAGTCCAGAGAGCATAGCCAATCGTTTTGCTGAATCATGGGGAGGAGGGTGCCCAGGGAAAGCATCCTGAACTTTTCTTTTACGAGATATTTGTTCAGGGCCCTTAGGTCTAGGATGGGACGCATCCCCCCCTGTTTTCTTTTCCACAAGGAAGTACCTGGAATAGAATCCCAGCCCTTCCTGCCCGGATGGCACGGGCTCGACCGCATTGGCGCTGAGAAGGGCGGAGAGTTCCTCTGCAAGTACCTGCTTGTGCTGGAAGCTGTAAGACTGAGCTCCCGGTGGACAATTTGGAGGTTTTGAGGCCAAATTGAGGGTGTATCCTTGCCGGACTATTTGCAGAACCCACTGATCGGAGGTTATGAGAGGCCACCTTTGGTGAAAAGCTATCAACCTCCCCCCGACCGGCAGGTCGCCCGGCACTGACACTTGGATGTCGGCTATGCCCTGCTGGAGCCAGTCAAAAGCTCGCCCCTTGCTTTTGCTGGGGAGCCGCGGGGCCTTGCTGAGGCGCACGCTGCTGACGAGAGCGAGCGCGCTGGGGCTTAGCCTGGGCCGCAGGCTGTCGGGAAGGAGGATTGTACCTACGCTTACCAGAAGCATAGGGACCAGTCTTCCTTCCCCCGAAAAATCTTCTACCTGTAGAGGTAGATGCTGAAGGCTGCCGGCGGGAGAACTTGTCGAATGCGGTGTCCCGCTGGTGGAGAGACTCTACCACCTGCTCGACTTTTTCCCCAAAAATGTTGTCCGCACGGCAAGGCGAGTCCGCAATCCGCTGCTGGATTCTATTCTCCAGGTCGGCAGCACGCAGCCATGAGAGCCTGCGCATCACCACACCTTGAGCAGCGGCCCTGGACGCAACATCAAAAGTGTCATAAACTCCTCTGGCCAGGAATTTTCTGCACGCCTTCAGCTGCCTGACCACCTCCTGAAAAGGCTTGGCTTGCTCAGGGGGAAGAGCATCAACCAAGCCCGCCAACTGCCGCACATTGTTCCGCATGTGTATGCTCGTGTAGAGCTGGTAAGACTGGATCTTGGCCACGAGCATAGAAGAATGGTAGGCCTTCCTCCCAAAGGAGTCTAAGGTTCTAGGGTCTTTGCCCGGGGGCGCCGAAGCATGCTCCCTAGAACTCTTAGCCTTCTTTAGGGCCAAATCCACAACTCCAGAGTCATGAGGCAACTGAGTGCGCATCAGCTCTGGGTCCCCATGGATCCGGTACTGGGACTCGATCTTCTTGGGAATGTGGGGATTAGTTAATGGCTTGGTCCAGTTCGCAAGCAATGTCTTTTTCAGGACATGGTGCAAGGGAACAGTGGACGCTTCCTTAGGTGGAGAAGGATAGTCCAGGAGCTCAAACATTTCAGCCCTGGGCTCGTCCTCCACAACCACCGGGAAGGGGATGGCCGTAGACATCTCCCGGACAAAGGAAGCGAAAGACAGACTCTCAGGAGGAGAAAGCTGCCTTTCAGGAGAGGGAGTGGGATCAGAAGGAAGACCCCCAGACTCCTCGTCAGAGAAATATCTGGGGTCTTCTTCGTCCTCCCACGAGGCCTCACCCTCGGTGTCAGACACAAGTTCACGGACCTGTGTCTGCAACCTCGCCCGGCTCGACTCCGTGGAGCCACGTCCACGATGGGGGCGTCGAGAGGTAGACTCCCTCGCCCGCATCGGCGAAGCTCCCTCCGCCGACGTAGTCGGGGAGCCTTCCTGGGAGGTGGCCACGGTCGGCACCGCACGTGGTACCGACGTCGGGGACCTCAACCTGGGCGATGGACCAGCCGGCGCCACGCTCGACGGTACCGGAGGCGCAAGCACCGCCGGTACCGGAGGGGTAGGGCGCAACAGCTCTCCCAGAATCTCTGGGAGAACGGCCCGGAGGCTCTCGTTCAGAGTGGCTGCAGAAAAAGGCTGAGAGGTCGATGCAGGCGTCGACGTCAGAACCTGTTCCGGGCGAGGAGGCTGTTCCGGGCTGTCCAGAGTGGAGCGCATCGACACCTCCTGAACAGAGGGTGAGCGGTCCTCTCGGTGCCGATGCCTGCTGGGTGCCGACTCCCTCGGCGACCCAGAGCTCTCGGTGCCGACACGGGGAGGAGACCGGTGTCGATGCTTCTTCGACTTCTTCCGAAGCATGTCACCGGAGCTCCCCGGCACCGACGAGGACGTAGAATCCATCCGTCACTTCCTCGGGGCCGAGACCGAAGAGGGTCGATCCCGGGGGGGCTGTACCGCAGGAGCCCTCAGGGTAGGAGGAGACCCACCCGAAGGCTCACCGCCACCAGCAGGGGAATGGACAGCCCTCACCTGCACTCCTGACGATGCACCTCCGTCCGACGACATCAGCAGACGAAGTCTCGGTACCACCGACGTCGATGCAGTCGCCCGATGCCTCGGCGCCGATGCAGAGGTCCTATGCCTCGATGCAGTCGATGGAGCGGCAGCCAAGGAAGATGGTCCGGACGCTGACGACGTCGATGCACTCGATGCCTCCGGTGCCGATGCCGACGAAGAGCCCGAGAACAAAACGTTCCACTGGGCTAATCTCGCTACCTGAGTCCGCTAGGCCTACCCCGACAACGAAAGAAAACTTACAGGGCAAAAGCTGTGAAAATTACGGGAAGGGCAGAAAACCCGAAAGGGTCTTCCGGAACACTTCCGGAGCGCTTCCCGAACTTTTTCAACGAAAAACAAGGAAAAAAACACGTCGAAAAGGACGCGCGAGGTCGACTCTCTGGGGCACGAACGGCGTAACACGACCGTACCGAGCGCGGACGAAGAAGACTGGCCGACTCGAGCCGGTTTCGGGCGGGAAGACGGCCGCGCATGCGCGGTGCGCATGGGCGCGCAAGGACTAGCAAAGGCCTTTGCTAGTAAACTTTCCGATGGAGGGGGCTGCCGAGGACGTCAACCCATCAGTGAGAACAAGCAGCCTGCTTGTCCTCGGAGAAGCATGCCAATATTTCCACACTAGGCAGGCTTTACCTCCCCAGCTCAATCTGTATCAAAGCAATTTGTTTACTTTTTTTTTTTTTGAGAGGGAATGAGGAGAGGGTAAGTCTATATACTGAAGACCATGTGGCAGCCCTGTAGATATCTCCTGTGCTGGCTATGCCTAGGTTTGTGTTAGAGATATCTGCTGCTCTCAGATGATGGGGGTTCAACCATGCATAGTAGCTTTATCTTGGTTGTTCTGCCCTCATGTTCATGGAAGTAGGGTGCATTGTTATGTATATTTAGTATGAGTATTATTTGCATTTAATTGCATTGTCTGTGTAATATGGTTTACTGAAGAACTAAAAGAACTAAAAACACAAGTCAGAAGTCTAGAACGTGCATGGAACGAGAAAAAAGACGACTCTAAACTTAACGCCTGGAAGCAACTACAGATAAAATAGAAATACACTATCAGACAGACTAAAAGAGCATATTATAAAACTAAAATCAGTCCAGGCTACAAGGATACACATAAACTCTTCCAACTCATAAACAATCTACTAAATACCACACCGGTTACCTCTAATAATATAGATACCCCATCAGCAAACAACCTGGCCAATTACTTCAAAGAGAAAATCATAAAGCTACGAACCACTATACCCAACAACTCAATTGATTATGCAAGCCTCCTTGAATGCCTAGACCCAATACATGGAGAATACCCAGCAGACCGATCATGGACCAACTTTGACGCGCTATCGATCGAAAATATTTCCCAATCACTCAAAAGGTACGCCAAATCGCACTGTAGATTAGACATTTGATAAGAAATGCCCCCCAACAATTTATAACAGACCTCATGAGACACTTGAACGACATGCTACAAAATGGTTTTTTCCCAAAGGATAAAGGAAATATTTTACTTACTCCATTACCTAAAGACGCAAAGAAAAGTACAAATGACCTAACCAACTACCGCCCAGTAGCATCTATCCCTCTAATAACCAAACTGATGGAAGGTGCAGTGACGAAACAACTCAGTAACCACCTACTGGAAACACATGTGGAAACAAAAACTGGAAACACGGGAAAAAGGGGAAAAGACCGTAAAGGTCTTCTTCCAAGTTCTTTCTTTTATTTTTTTTCTAAGCAAAAACTCAAAGACGCACGAGGGTCAACTTGAGGGGCTCGAAACGGCGCAAACACGACCGTCCCGAGCGCAGACAAAAGAAGACTGACGAACATGAGCCGGTTCGGGTGGGAAGACGGCCACGCATGCGCGGTGCGCATTGGCGTGCGAGGACTAGCAAAGGCCTTTGCTAGTAAAGTGTTCCGATTGGAGGGGCTGCCGTGGACGTCACCCATCAGTGAGAACAAGCAGCCTGCTTGTCCTCGGAGAACATACTTCTCCTACAATTTGACATGTTCAGTGCCTTCGATATGGTCAACCACGGAATATTACTACATATCCTGGAATACTTTGGAGTTGGAGGTAATGTTCTTAATTGGTTTAGAGGATTCCTGACAACTAGATCATACCAAGTAACAACTAGCACGGCGATATCAGACCCATGGATACCTGAATGCGGAGTCCCCCAAGGATCCCCCCTCTCACCAACCCTCTTTAACCTAATGATGATACCACTAGCCAAGCTATTAGACAATCAAAACCTTAACCCATACATATATGCAGATGATGTCACGATCTATATCCCATTCAAACAGGACCTAAAGGAAATTACCAACGAAATCAACCAAAGCTTCCAAATCATGCACTCCTGGGCGGATGCATTCCAGCTAAAACTCAATGCAGAAAAAACACAATGTCTTATACTAACCTCACAATATAACACAAATAAATTCACCACCATAACCACCCCTAACTATTCCCTCCCTATCTCAAACAGCCTGAAAATTCTGGGATTCACCATTGACCAAAATCTCACACTTGAAAACCACGTGAAGAATACAACGAAGAAAATGTTCCACTCCATGTGGAAACTCAAAAGAGTAAAACCTTTCTTCCCAAGGGCCATCTTCTGAAACCTGGTACAATCCCTAGTACTAAGTCACCTGGACTATTGCAACTCGCTCTTCGCTGGCTGTAAAGAACAGACCATCAAGAAACTCCAGACGGCCCAGAATACCGCAGCCAGACTCATATTTGGAAAAACAAAATATGAAAGTGCAAAACCCCTAAGAAAGAACCTATACTGGCTCCCACTGAAAGAACGTACCATGTTCAAGATATGTACGATTGTTCATAAAATCATTCATGGAGATGCCCCGACCTACATGCTAGACCTAGTGGACCTTCCACCCAGAAATGCTAAACGATCTTCCTGCACCTTTCTCAACCTACACTTCCCCAGCTGCAAAGGGGTCAAATACAAACTAACACATACGTCCAGCTTTTCCTACATGAGTACAAAGATGTGGAGTGCACTACCAACTCACTTGAAAACGATCAATGAATCAAATAACTTCTGCAAAGCTTTGAAAACCTATCTTTTTAACAAAGCCTACCACGAGAACCCATAACTACTTGAACACAACCCTTACACTCCTTTATTCAGAATGTCTCACTGTACAACTGCATAACCAGATCCTCTTGTTTTCTTTTATCTCTTTGCAACACCAGTTGTATTTCTTCCCTGTTATGGAGCTGCCATAACAGAGCTTTGTAAGCCACATTGAGCCTGCAAATAGGTGGGAAAATGTGGGATACAAGTGCAATAAATAAATAAATAATAGATAGCACTGTATAATGGGGATTCCCCCTCCCCCCTATAGTGTGCAGTTTCCTGTGATTGACTCTTGCTGAAAGTGTATTCTTGCTCCCTGTGTGAGCTTTCCCTATTGGCTGTTAGCTCTGAGCTAGGGCCAGCCCTCCCTCTCTGCCTCTGGAGGCTGTGTGACAGAGTCCCGTGAGGAGCTGCAGAGTGAATGCACTTATCTCTCTATATAAAAGGCAACACCAACGTTCTGTGAAGCCTCCAGAAGGAAGTGTGAAGGGGGAGAGATATCCGGTTTCCCCATGAGTGTCTGCCCCGCCCTCTCTGTAACACAAACAGTCAGTGAAGGAAAACAGCAGAGCACGAAATCAAATCGCTGGCTCTGTAACAGTGAAGGACTCAGAGGGGGGAGGGGAGAGAGGGCAGGGACACACACACTCCCACATGCACACAGAAGAAAACATTGCTAGCCCCCATTTCATTTGCATCAGAAACGGGGCTTTTTTACTAGTAAGTCAATAAGAGGAGTTTGAACTGTATGCGAAAATGGATAGGGAGCCAATGAAGTGACTGAAGGAGAGGGCTAATATGAGCATAGCGACACTGGCGAAATATACTTACCATGTCAACACAGTAAAACATCATAACAGCGAGGGGCGTAAGCAGAGGGAACATATGGGCAGATAAAACAGAGTAACAGGAGTTAGAAAAAAATAGGCCTAAGTTAAAGGAAGTTTCATGTGAAGTCAGAAAGGAGCAGGAATATGATCTTAACTAGGTATTCGTCCTGTTGTGTGTGTGACTAGCAAGTTAGTTGATTCTTCCATTAAAAGCTTTCACCTGCTTCCTGAAGTACAGATAGGCTAGCGTTGAGTGAAGCCTTTCAGGGAATGCATTCCAGAGTGTGGGGGTTACTCTTGTAATAAAGAGATTTAGGTCTTTTTACCACCATCCCAATATTCATACATATCCCGGGAAAAGATTGGAATGATAAAAGACCAGGTCACGTATGAGAAAAGCAATTTATTAACTTACCAATAGAGTATACAGAATTAAAATAAATTTTCTCATAGGAGTACAGTTCTGCTTATACAAAAGTATTGGCTGACACTGCCTCAAACATTTACTAATCAGGCTGCTGCTTATATGCTGTTTCTACACAAAGCCCTTTTTATAAAACATTAGTTCATTCTTTTCACTCATCATCTTTTTCTCTTGTGTTGTACAGCCCAAAACTCCCTGCTACTTTATGTATTACCTCATGTTCTGCTTCCTGAACTCCTGTTCACATACTATTCTAACTACAGTCTTTGTCTGCTAGTTTGGTCAGCCTTCACCTTTAACAATATCCCTTGATCCATAACGGTGCTGCTATTTCTTCACTCTGGAGAAGGCTCTTTTATTAGATGTATATCTATCGTTATAATAAATGCTATGTACACCGCTCTGAAGGCCTGTGCCCTAGGGTGGTATGGAAAAGATATGGAAAACTTAGGGGCCCCTTTACTAAAGGGTTGCTGCTCGGCAACCCGGAACTACCGCCAGCCCAACGCAGCCACCGGCAGTAGTTCCCCCTCCAAACGCACACCATTTCCGGCGCTGCAGGATTTAAAAAATATATACTACCAGGGTTGCGTGGGAGCCCTTACCACCACCTTAATGGGTGGCGGTAACATGGCCATGTGTTTTTTCAAGCTTTTTACCTGCTGCGGTAAAAAAGGGCCCTGGCTCACGGCAAAAACAGCAGCTGCCACAGGGCCCTTTTTAACGCAGCTTGGTAAAAGGGCCCCTTAGTGCATGGCCATTAATAGAAAAACTGGAAAAAGCAGTCATTTTACATATGCAGGAAAAATAGCCTTAGCACACAGGA
This sequence comes from Microcaecilia unicolor, assembly GCF_901765095.1. Taxonomy (NCBI): domain Eukaryota; kingdom Metazoa; phylum Chordata; class Amphibia; order Gymnophiona; family Siphonopidae; genus Microcaecilia; species Microcaecilia unicolor. The sequence continues at coordinate 30,847,789 of NC_044031.1, read as the reverse complement.
ATGATCCGTGTAAGCAAAAAAAAAAAAAAGGCTGCTATCTTTGGTGATCTGGATCCTTTTGGATATCCGTCTATCAAGTTTATCTTTACTTGCAATGATTTTATTTTTTCTTCGATGTGTTTTTTTTTTTCCTCAAGGAGTAGTAGTTACTTTTCTTCTTTACACCTGGCCCTGATTGTTAAAATTCTCTCAATATGTTTATTAATTACTTGTTATACTGCCCTTCAATATAAATTAACAGAGCGGTTTACATACTAATCTGGTTAAAAAAAAAAGTGACTACAATTCAGTAATAGGCTAGAAGAAATGAAGTACAGCATAACAAACAAACAAGCAAACCCACACAATCTGTCAATACTGTCGCCATAACTGTTAATTCCAACATCTTTCTCTTTCACATCTTCTTCCTCTTCTGTTGACTTCTTTCTCTCTTCCATTTCCAGATCTCCTCTCTCCATTTCTACTCACCCATCACAGATACGTCTTCTGTTGCCACAGATATGTCTTCTGTTGCCCCATCCTGTCACTGTCGTTGCACCTCTCCTATTGCACTCTTTTCCAATCCCCCCTTCTGTCTACATATGTCTCTTCCTGCAGCAGTTCTCCGCTTTTCTAAAACGTTCAGTACATGAACATATTTTGGGTGGATTCTCTGCTACTTGGTGAGGGGTGCATTCAGATCGTAGCTTTTACCACACTCAGTACATATAAAATAGTTTGAATCCTGAATGGATTCTCTAGTGCTTTTGTGAGGTTTTCTTTTTCCATACTAAGTACATGTAAATGATTTCACTTAGGGACAATGTCTCCAAACAGGTCAGTTTTGCACATTCCATGACAGATAATGAACCTCATTCCCGATTATGAGGAGTAAGAGTTCAGTCTCTTAAATTTACTGCTAACGCTTGTTGCAGTACATGGATTATGACAAACAAAGCTTCCTTCAAGAGTTCATAAGTTGTAGCATGTAAAGGCAACTTATCCATATAGCTTGGAAATTCTATTTAATCAAGCTTGATGGGACGTATTTCTGTATCCTTCTTCACAATCAAGTTTTCATACCCTTTTCATTCGCCATAATTTTTTTTAGGATTATGATCTCAATGATTTTCTGGTACAGTGATATTGTAATACTTACTAAGGACCCGATAGTCAGAAAATGTCTCCCTTATGACTGAAGCTTTTACCATACTTAGCACATTTATATAGTTTCACTACCATGCGGATTTTCTGGTGCTTTGAGAGGTTTACCTTGTATCTGAAGCTTTTACCACAATTAGTACAAGTAAACATTTTCACTCCAGTGTGGATTATCTGGTGTGTTGTAAGGTGTCCCTTTTTCCTGTAGCTTTTACACTCAGTACATCTATACTGTTTCACTCCTGTGTAGACTTTCTGGTGCTTCGAGAGGTTTACTTTGTATATGAAGCTTTTGCCACACTCAGTACAAGTACAGGTACAAAAACTTATGATCTTTCTAGGGACAGAGAAAGCATCTGTTCATAATTTGTGATTGTTCTCCACTTTGAACTGCTATACAAATGCTAATGCTAATAATAATATAAATGCCTAAATTAAATTAAATTGTTTCATTCCAGTGTGGATGATCTGGTGTGCTGTAAGTTGTCCCTTGTTCCTGAAGCTTTTACCACACTCAGCACATGTATATGGTTTCACCCCTGTGTGGATTTTCTGGTGCGTTGCAAGGCACCCTTTGCCACTGAAGCTTTTTCCACACTCAGTACAAGTAAATGGTTTCACCCCTGTGTGGATTTTCTGGTGCCTTATGAGGCAACCTTTGCCCCTAAAGCTTTTTCCACATTCAGTGCAAGTGAATGGTTTCACCCCTGTGTGGATTTTCTGGTGCCTTATAAGGCATCCCTTGTCCCTGAAGCTTTTTCCACACTCAGTACAAGTAAATGGTCTCGCTCCTGTGTGGATTCTCTGGTGTGTGGTAAGGTTTTTCTTATGACCAAAGTGTTTACCACACTCAGTACATGAATATGGTTTCACCCCTGTATGGATTTTCTGGTGTGTAGTGAGGTGCCCCTTGGTCCTGAAGCTTTTACCACACTCACTACAACTAAATGATTTCATACCTGTGTGGATTTTCTGGTGTATTGTGAGGTATGCCTTAAGAAGAAAGGTTTTACCACACTCAGCACAAAGATACTGTTTCACTCCTGTGTGGATTCTCTGGTGCATTGTGAGGTATGCCTTCCGACTGAAGCTTTTATCACACTCAGTACATGTATATGGTTTCACCCCAGTGTGGATTTTCTGGTGTGCTGTGAGATGCCCCTTGTTCCTAAAGCTTTTATCACACTCACTACAACTAAATGATTTCACTCCTGTGTGGATTCTCTGATGTATAGCAAGGTATGCCTTAAAAATAAAGCTTTTACCACACTCAGCACAACTATACTGTTTCGCTCCTGTGTGGATTCTCTGGTGCATTGTGAGGTATGCCTTCTGACTGAAGCTTTTATTGCACTCAGCACATGTATATGGTTTCACCCTAGTGTGGATTTTCTGGTGTGTTCTGAGGTGCCCCTTGTTCCTGAAGCTTTTACCACACTCACTACAAGTAAATGGTTTCACTTCTGTGTGGCTTCTCTGGTGCATTGTGAGGTATGCCTCCTGACTGAAGCTTTTATCACACTCAATACATGTATATGATTTCACCCCTGTGTGAAGTTTCTGGTGTGTTGTGAGGTTCCCCTTGTTCCTGAAGCTTTTACCACACACACTACAACTAAATGATTTCAATCCTCTGTGGATTCTCTGGTGCATTGTGAGGTATGCCTTAAGAATAAAGCTTTTACCACACTCAGTACATATATACAGTTTAATTCCAGTGTGGATTCTCTGGTGCATTTTGAGGTATGCCTTCTGACTGAAGCTTTTATGACACTGAGTACATGCATATGGTTTCCCCCCAGTGTGGATTTTCTGGTGTGTTGTGAGGTGCCCCTTCTTCCTGAAGCTTTTACCACACTCATTACAACTAAATGATTTCACTCCTGTGTGGATTCTCTGGTGCATTGTGAGGTGTGCCTTAAGAATAAAGCTTTTACCACACTCAGTACATATATAAAGGTTCGCTCCTGTGTGGATTCTCTGATGCATTGCAAAGTATGCTTTCTTACTGAAACTTTTATCACACTCAGTACACATGTACTGTTTCACTCCTGCCTGGATTCTCTGGTGCATTGTGAGGTGTGCCTTCTGTCTGAAGTTTATATCAGACATATACTGTTTCACTCCTGTATGTTTTTGTTGGTGCTTCACAAGGTTTGCCTTACAACTGAAACTTTTACCACACTCAGTACATGCATACAGTTTCACTGCTGTGTGGATTTTCTGGTGTTTTGTAAGGTTTTGCTTGGACCTGAATAGTTTACCACACTCAGCACACATGAATGGTTTCACTCCTGTGTGTATTCTCTGATGCGTTGTGAGGGTTCCCTTCTGACTGAAGCTATTACCACACTCATTACAAGTAAATGGCTTAATTCCTGTGTGAATTCTCTGATGCGTTGTGAGGGTTCCCTTCTGACTGAAGCTTTTACCACACTCAGGACATACAAATGGTTTCACTTCTGTGTGGTTTCCTTCGTGGACTGTGTGGCTGTCCTTCATAGTCAATCTTTCACCACTCTCAGTAGATGTGCCTAAAATAAGTCTCTCTCCTGAACGGAATGTTACAGTTCTTATGAAATTTTCTTCGTGATTGAAGTTTTTGTCTGAATTAGGACTTGAAGGTATTCTGTCACCAGTATTGTTTTTCTGGTGTTTTATGATGTTAGGTTTATTGCTAAAGCTGTTTCCATATTCAATACTTGTACACATTCTAGCTTCTTTATTATTTTTCTGGTGTTGCACTAACTCTTTCTTCCTACTGAAACCTTTCTCGCCCTCAGAGAATGTAAAATATGCATCTCCGATAAAGATTTTCCGTTGTCCCTTCTGACTGAAGGTTTTTCCACTGTCTGTAGATGTAGGTGGTCTCTCTTCAGTGTCAGATCGCTGCTGTGATTTCAGAATTGCACAATCACAATGAAATATCTCGCAAACATCACATAAATATCTTTGAACTCCCATCCTGTTTCTCTGCTCTTCCCCTATGTACGTGATAGTATTGGTACTGTGCTCACACAGAGCTGAGCCTCCTGCTGAATTTGTTTCTTTATTTTCTGAAATCCATCGATATTTTCCTGTTTCTCCCCTGTCAGAACAAGAAGCGGTTTCTTCTTTTCTTTCTAATAACAGCTTTTCCCCTTCTGACTTCTCGATGATCTTCCTGTGACGTGTCTCTGTATTAATGTTTCTAAGATCATCTTTTTCTATATTAAAAAAAAAATCAGAACATTGGACATTATTATAGTTGAATAGTTTAACAAGTTCAGTTAATACAGCCCTTTGTAAATTAGCCACCCACGCTGTACAGGAAAATAGTTACTCAACTGTAGCAGATGTTCTCAGAGGACAACAGGATTATTACTCTTACTGTTGGGTGACATCATACAGACACAGCCTGTGCGAGAACAACTCCCCTGCGTTAGTTCTAGAAATCTTTGGAAAAGATACACTTTGCATGTACTAGCTGTGCATGCTTGTTTTAATAAAACTGAGCATGCTCAGTTTCATTAAAATGAGTGTGCACGACGCTGAAAGCAGGACAGGGTGCCATCAATGTAAGGTCAGCGCGGGACAAATGCTTTAGCAGGCAGGGGTTGGGGACCAGCCAATGTACCCTCCAGCAGTGGCGGTGGCGGGGAGGGGGCAGAGGTGGCGGCGGCAGCAGGGAGGCGGGCCAAAATGTGCTCCCCCACCCTTGGGCTCTGGCCCCCCCCCCTCCCGTCGAGGTCTGGCTACGCCCTGTATGTATCTCCCTCGGGCAGGACCAGTTCAGTCTAATCTTAATAGCTTGTACAATACAGCTCCAAGGGAAGATGGGTAGATCAGTAAAAATAATCATCCTGATGTCTTCAAAGAACATAGGGTCAAGCAGAATGCAGTTATTCTTACTTTATGAAGGCTGACTTCCAGAGAGATCAGCCAAGGCTCTGACATTATGAGATGTGACATGACCAGCTAGAGTCAGTCCAGCCTTAGCATATGCCAAGGAAATACCACAACTAATAATCATTTTTATAGCGCTACCAGACATACACAGAGCTGCATGCATTAGATGCAGGTACTTTCTCTGTCCCTTGAGGGCTCACAATCTAAGTTTTTGTATCTGGGGCAATGGAGTGTTAAGTGACTTGCCCAAAGTCACAAGAAGTTGAAGTGGGAATTGAACCCAGGTTACCAGGATCAAGGCCTGCTGCACTAACCCTTGAGCTACTCCCCCATGAAATACAGTTTGCTATCCAATTCAACAGAGTGTGTTTGCTGATGGCAGCCCAGAGCCACTTCAGGTCAAAGGAAACAAAACCCTGGGTGGACTTACCCTGGTCTTTAGTCTGTTGCAGATAGAAGGCCAAGACTCTCTTGAAATCCAGAGTGTGCAGTGAGCTTTTACCTTGATGGGCATGTGGCATTGGGAAGAACAACTGACTGAAATAGGAAGGAACTTAGGATGCATGCACAAAACCACTCTGTTATAAAACTGAGTTTAAGTTGGATAAGCTATTTAAGTCTAGAACTCACTAACCCTGTGAGCTGAAGTTACTGCCACCAGAAATAAGACATTCCAGGTCAGGTACTGTAAGGAAGTGAATTTTAAAGATTATTTTTCAGCTCTGTCTTGACCGACCAGTGCACTCGGGGTCTGTATTGTTGATTAGAAGTAATTCTGTTTAAAAATGATTGTTTAACTTTGATTATGTAAAAACAAGTTGGAATGAAGAAGATAAGACACAGCTCTAATTAATTTGGTATGTGAAGAGGAGTATGGCACTTGCTTCCCAGCTCCAGCCTGGCCACCTGAAGTTGGAGAGCATGTGACCATGTTCCCACAGCATGGCTTGTTTATCTAGACAGAGAAGCATTCTGTAATTTTCCTCAGCTCTGAACATGAGTTCTGAGCCTAATAAAAAGGGGAGTTTCTTTCAGTGAAATCGGGAGCTCATCTGTGAGTAATGTACGTACTGCGCAGAGGACTTGTTCCTGGTCTAAAAAGCTCCTGGCTTTCGCTGTAATGGGCCCCCCCCCCAGCTGATGTTAAGAGCCTGAATGATGTAAAGACCAGTGATGTTGTATGTATGTATTATTGTTTCTTTTCCTGGTCTAAGAACTCTTAGCATTACTTAGATGTAGAGACCAGTGATGTAATGATTGTTTAGCTAATCATTGTGTGTATATAGCTAATCATTGTATATATCTTAACCATTGTATATATATCTTAATCAATGTAGAATTTAGCTCCTCTGATAAAGGTTTCATTTATCTAATACGAATCCAAAAGAATCCACGGTAATTATTGAGTAGTATGTGTCACTGAGACAGGCTGTAAATTCATAGCGGTACAGGTACTTCAGATGGCAAGTGTCCAGTGGCTCAAAAGGAACTGTCATGAGTTGGGTCAGGATGCTGTGCTGGGTCAGGACCCAGTAAAATTGTAGGGGCTTGATAGGAGGCTTCAATAAAAACAAGCCCCTTATAAATCAAACAACTAAGGGCTGAGCATAGATGGGTTTACTTTCTATACGATGATAAGTACCAGTTGTACTAAGGTAGACCCTTACATAATTGGTCTTTAGAATTGACTCAGACAAGTGGTATTCAAGTAGTTTTTGTGCAGGACATGAAAATGGATTTAGGGCCTTGCCCTCCTACCAGATGGCAAAACTCTTCTCCCTGAAATTGTAGCACCTCCTAGTGGAATCTCTTCAGGAAACCAACAGGACCTGGGAGACACACTCTGGAACATCGAGCAATTCCATTACTACCCTCTCCACATCCAAACCATGAGGCCCAGGGACTGGAGGTCAAGATGAAGAAGGGATCCCCGATCCTGAGACAGAAAGCACTTGTGTCTTCATGGATTTTTGGAGGCTACCTTCATATGCCAGTAGGGTGTGATCCATACCATAGTTCCTCGATCCTGCTTGAGTTTCAGTAGTACTCTTGCTATGAGAGGTGGAGGAGGATAATCATACAGAAGACCCTTCCCTCAATAGAGGAGGAAATCATCCGAGGCTCGGCTCCCACACAATCTTAGTCTGGAGCAGAAATGAGGGATTTTCTTGTTGAGGTAAGAAGCAAAAAGATCTATCAAGGGAGTACCCCTCTCAAAAAGATCTTTCAGACTGTGCCCATGTTCACAGACCACTTGTGAGGTTACAGTTACAGTACAGTTAATTTTCTTATATTCCGCTAATACCATTTATATAGTTCACAGTGGATTACAGAAAGAACACTAGACCATAAAAACATCTAGGATGTAACAAATATAGAACCAAGGAAAAAAACAAAACAAAAAATTAACAAAGCTAGCACCCTCTACTTTTTAGCCACATACTCAGAAAACAATAAAGTCTTAAGGACTTTCTTGTAGATATCATAAGATGAAGGAAGACGTAAATTAATAGGTAAAGCTCTCCAAAGTTTGGCTACCTGATACGCAAACTTGTAAAATATTTCTTCATGAGAAATACCCTTTGGACTTGGAAAATCAAATGAAACAAATTTGCAATTGTTATACAATGTTCGACCTAACCATACAAGAGATGTCAAATAGAGCGGCATTAATCCCTGTACAATTCAATGTCTCTCGAAGCCTTAGAGTAGTTGCACTCCCCAGAAGCAGTGCATGGGCCTCCAGGACAGGTTGAATTGCCTCCGGCCTCGATGACATAAATGTCTTCAATGCCATAGCCTCCTATCAAGTCTGGAGACACTCCATCTACTCCTCAATCATGGTCCTCAGCTGCTCCTCAAGGGCTGCCATTGAAAAAGGCAAGGGCTCAGCTGGTGTGTTCATGTCCTTTAGTATCACCTGGGCTGTACCAGTAACCTCTCTCCCATTCAACAATCTACCCAATGATAAAAACTGTCTACCCATCATTCTCTTGCTATTATTCGATCACCGTAGTAATTCCCCAACGTCATATCCTATAGTTTCTACGCCCCAAAGGTGACCGATATAACTCTATCTTCCTTAACTATTCACAATGTAACCATAATCGTAATGTAACAAACTGTATTTCTATTATTTACAATGTATTGTAAGCCACACTGAGCCCGCAAATAGGTGGGAAAATGTGGGATACAAATGCAACTAAATAAATAAAAAAATAACCTGGTGTCACTGCCACCCTGCTCGTTAGCCCTTGAGCCCAGGCCACAGACAGAAAGGAAGTCTAGGAGAGACCTGAGGTAGACCGAACCACAATAAATAAAAGAAATAGGCCACAGGGTACTCACCCAGGACTCCAGCTCCCGCAGAGAGGTGCAGAACTCAGGACACGAATGTTCTGCACACAGATAACGGAAGCGGGGCCACAGGAACCGGCTGGCAACAACAGGTACTCCCAGGAGAACAGCAGGAACAATGATACTGGAACAGCTACCAGACTTCACCTGCACCTGGCCGCCGTTCACCAGGAGTTGAGCCCCTGGTTGCAGGCGGCCAGCAGGACTTTGGGCCACCGCAAGCAGCAGCAGGAGCAGGTAGAGCTGAACCAAACTGACCGGCAGAACAGGCAGACAGCCCCAGTACAATAATCAGAAAGAATCCCAGCCAGAGCAAGGCTTCTGGCCACAAACCCCTACACAGCCAGACACAGAGACCAAAGGGTTAACACAGCAAACTAGACTCAGAGAAGGGGGTGGAACCACAACAGACAGAACTAAGGAGAACAAGTGACCAGCACACAGCCCAGCATCAGAGGGAAGCTAATTAACCACACACTGAGAAAACAAACAAAAGATGAAACAAAACACTGAACAAGTGCTGAGAACCAAACTCAGAAAGGGAGAGAGGCAAGAGAGATATCTACCCTTCCTCCCACAGAGCAACAGCTCTCCAAACAGAGATAAGAAACGGCTTCCAGCAGCCACAAATCTGTAACGCCAAAGCAAGTTTACCAGGCACTGCAGGCAAAAATAGATCCTGGCTACTGGCATCTGAGCTGCAGACCTCAGCTACTACTCAGCTGACCAATAGTGAGCAAGTCCCTCCCAGCTACCCTAGCAGAGAGATTCCCACCCCCCACCCAGCCTGCTAGCAGAAACGTAACACCTGGTTTCAGCTTGATAGAGGCTGTCGCACCTTGTTCAGTTTCAAGAAGGGCAAGCCACCCTCGTTTCAGGGGTGCTTCAGCTTTGCATTCTCTGTGCTCTTGCAGCCATATTTTGAATGGAATCGACCACGATGCTTCTTGGCCTCTGCCGAAGGCATCGCATCGACAAGGATGATGACAGCTTCTTTCAACACTCCATATTGATGAAGGTTGAGACCCTTTCAATGTTGATGCAGCTCCCGGAGCCATTGAGAGCAGTGCCTCCAATGCCAAATTTGATGGACTGGACTTGTTGCCACCAATAATTTGGTTTTGCTGCTTGTCACGACCTTTGATGCCTCCTCTTAATATCTGCGTACAGAGTTTATGAGAACAGGAATCATCAGTAGTTCCCAGGCATTTGAGGCTCTAGTTGGGGGGGGGGTACCTGAAATTAAATCATATGGCTCGATTTTAGCAAAAATATACCTGGCTGAGTGCCTTGAGGCCTAAGGGGGTTCAGTGGGCTACGCAAAACAAAAGAACCACCCAAGGAGAAAACTAACGGAAATAAAGACCCTGTGCAACAGGACTTAAACACTAGCTGTAGAATGTGAGAGACATCATTAGAAAAAAATGGTGGTGAATTTTCTCTCACGGCACTGTGTGAAGGAGAGCTCTACAGTATGTCTTCACTGCTCTGCACAAAAACAAGACTGAGTGTGATGGCGAAAGAAAGATGCATATGTGTGTAGTGTATCACTTCCAAAGACTTCTAGAACTGACTCTGCAGAGTGTTCCAGAGGGGGCTCCATCCAAATGATTTCACCCAACAGTAAGAATAATTGCATCTTGCTCATTCTCATAGAATACAACATTTCTAAGCTGTTCACTGCAAGAAAGGGAAATGGGACTTGATATCCTGACGTCAGACTCACAGAAACAGAAGCCTGCGCGGCCGCGTTGCTGATCTGCAAGGGCAGGCTTCTACATGGAATGTTGCTAGTGGAATAGCAACATTCCATGTTGAATCTCAAATAGGGAAATGGAAATGGGACTTGATATACCGCCTTTCTGAGGTTTTTGCAACTACATTCAAAGCGGTTTACATATATTCAGGTACTTATTTTGTACCAGGGGCAATGGAGGGTTAAGTGACTTGCCCAGAGTCACAACGAGCTGCAGTGGGAATTGAACTCAGTTCCCCCGGATCAAAGTCCACTGCACTAACCATTAGGCTACTCCTCCATTCATTCCACCAATAAGAGCCAACCTCATCAGTGATGTCACAATGCCTTGATTGCCCAATACTTGGCTCACTTCTGATATTGTGATGTCATAAGGTAAAGGGAAATGGGACTTGATCTACCACCTTTCTGAGGTTTTTGCAACTACATTCAAAGCGGTTTACATATATTCAGGTACTTATTTTGTACCAGGGGCAATGGAGGGTTAAGTGACTTGCCCAGAGTCACAAGGAGCTGCAGTGGGAATCGAACCCAGTTCCCCAGAATCAGTCCGCTGCACTAACCACTAGGCTACTCCTCCACTAGCAACATTCCATGCAGAAGCCTGCCCTTGCAGATCAGCAATGCGGCCGCGCAGGCTTCTGTTTCTGTGAGTCTGACGTCAGACTCACAGAAACAGAAGCCTGCGCGGCCGCGTTGCTGATCTGCAAGGGCAGGCTTCTACATGGAATGTTGCTAGTGGAATAGCAACATTCCATGTTGAATCTCAAATAGGGAAATGGAAATGGGCCTTGATATACCGCCTTTCTGAGGTTTTTGCAACTACATTCAAAGCGGTTTACATATATTCAGGTACTTATTTTGTACCAGGGGCAATGGAGGAAGGCAGATAGAATATATGATTATATTCAAGCTGATATTTAAAATCCCCTTTTCAGTCTTTCCACAGAGTCATAAGAAAAGCCTTGCTGAATCAGGCCAAGCTCCATGGAGTCCAGTATCTGACAGTGGCCAGTAGATCCCAAAACACAGATGTTTCTTTACTAAGGATGTTTGTTTATGATATACTAAGGAACAATAGGCTCAATACTTGCTAATGATAATGATAAATATCAAACAAAACAAAAAAAAAAGCAAGTAGATAGTTGAACTCTACTGAGTGTTTTGAATAATTACTACTACTATTTAACATTTCTAAAGCGCTACTAGGGTTACGCAGCGCTGTACAATTTAACATAGAAACATAGTAACATAGTAGATGACGGCAGAAAAAGACCTGCACGGTCCATCTAGTCTGCCCACGATAAACTCATATGTGTATACCTTACCTTGATTTGTACCTGTCTTTTTCAGGGCACAGACCGTATAAGTCTGTGCAGCAGTATTTCCCGCCTCCCAACCACCAGTCCCGCTTCCCATCACCGGCTCCGGCACAGACCCCGTATAAGTCTGCCCTCCCCCATCCTAGCCTCTCAACCACCAACCCCTCTTCCCCCCGCCACCCAATTTCAGCTAAGCTTCTGTGGATCCATTCCTTCTGCACAGGATTCCTTTATGCCTGTCCCACGCATGTTTGAATTCCGTTACCGTTTTCATCTCCACCACCTCCCGCGGGAGGGCATTCCAAGCGTTCACCACCCTCTCCGTGAAGAAATACTTCCTGACATCTTTCCTGAGTCTGCCCCCCTTCAATCTCATTTCATGTCCTCTCGTTCTACCGCCTTCCCATCTCCGGAAAAGATTCGTTTGCGGATTAATACCTTTCAAATATTTGAACGTCTGTATCATATCACCCCTGTTCCTCCTTTCCTCCAGAGTATACATGTTCAGGTCAGCAAGTCTCTCTTCATACGTCTTGGAACGCAACTCCCATACCATCCTCGTAGCTTTTCTTTGCACCGCTTCCATTTTTTTAACATGACAGTCCCTGCTCAAAGAGCTTACAATCTAAAGGGCAAATGTACAGTCAGTCAAGTATAAGAATAAGAGGAGGAAAAGACTTCAGACGCTCAGTCACCTGTGCATTACAACAAGCACTGCTCTAACCGAGGAGCTTCTTGAGTCTAAAAAACCTCCTGTTCAATTATATTTTAATTGTATTTCAATTAAGCCTTTTTCTTTTTCATTTATTTAAAAATGCAGCTCTCTACTGACAGCCCTCTACCATAATACCTGTACAGTTAAGCAATACTGTACAAGGACCTTGAACTGTTCATGACCCTGTACATACACAATCTGATAGCCTAAGCAAGTCAGTACATATAACTCATTGCAGCTGGCCTCACCCAGCTCCCATGAGGATTCATAGTGACACACATGATACCACCATCTGCTATACAGACAGTGAAGGGCATAATCGAATGGGGCGCCCAGCATTCCTGAGGGTGTCCTTGCAGGACGTCCAGGCGAAGGGGCGGGGAAACCCGTATTATTGAAACAAGATGGGTGGCCATCTTTCGTTTCGATAATACGGTCGGGGACGCCCAAATCTCCACATTTAGGTCGACTTTAGAGATGGTCGTCCCTAGAGAGGGTCGTCCCCGATTTTCGGCGATAATGGAATCCGAGGACGCCCATCTCAGAAACGACCAAATCCAAGCCCTTTGGTCGTGGGAGGAGCCAGCATTTGTAGTGCACTGGTCCCCCTTATATGCCAGGACACCAACCGGGCACCCTAGAGTGGTACTGCAGTGGACTTCAGAAAAAGCTCCCAGGTGCATAGCTCCCTTACTTTGTGTGCTGAGCCCCCAAAACCCCCCTACCCCCACTCCCCACAACTGTACACCACTACCATAGCCCTTAGGGATGAAGGGGGGCACCTAGATGTGGGTACAGTGGGTTTCTGGTGGATTTTGGAGGGCTCACATTTACCACCACAAGTTTAAGAGGTAGGGGGGATGGGCCTGGGACCGCTTGCCTGAAGTACATTGCAGTACCCACTAAAACTGCTGCAGCGACCTGCATACTGCTGTCATGGAGCTGGATATGATATTTGAGGCTGGCGTAGAGGCTGGAAAAAATATTTTAACTTTTTTTTTTAGGGTGGGAGGGGGTTAGTGATCACTGGGGGAGTAGGGGGAGGTCATCCCCGATTCTCTATGGTCATTTAGGGCACATTTTTGTGGCTTGGTCGTAAATAAAAAAGGACCAAGTAAAGTCGGCCAAGTGTTCGTCAGGGACGCCCTTCTTTTTTCCATTATCGGCCGAGGACGCCTATGTGTTAAGCACGCCCCAGTCCCGCCTTCGCTATGCTTCCGACACGCCCCCGGGAGCTTTGGTTGTCCCTGCGACAGAAAGCAGTTGAGGGCGTCCAAAATCGGCTTTCGATTATACAGATTTGGGCAACCCTGGGAGAAGGACGCCCATCTCCCGATTTGTGTCGAAAATGAGCCCAAATGTGTACCAGGGCATGATAGATATATCCGACATCCTTATGGTTCTGCAGACTGATTAGTCTTTCTATGCTGGGAACGGAATTGCAGTGTGAAGCACTGAAGCATGTGTTTACACTATTCTAAGATAACTTATGTATATAAGTATGAACTGCACAAGACAACTTTGGAAAAGTACCTGACACAGTCCCTAAGCAGTGCTTTGTAGCCAGCATCTGAGAAAGGACTTTCCCCTCAGCTAACAATATTATTTCATTGTCTTTGCCAGATTATTCTCCTGTACTGTAAGTACCGTACATGTATTGTATTAGCTATGATATTCTTTCAGCCATACAATAAAATTGCCTATGTTTTATACCTGGTATTGTTGGTTATGTTTATCCCCGAACACCTCCCTTCTAAGGGTAGCCAGGTAAGGGCTACCAGGGGAGCTACCCAGCTCCCTACACTAAGGCCCCCTTTACTAAGGGGTGCTCATGTTTTTTTAGGGCGTGCTAAACGTTAGAGAGGTCAATGCATTCATATGGGCGTCTCTAATGTTTAGCGCGCCCCCAATTTTAGCACGCCCTAAAAAAACATGAGCGTGCCTTAGTAAAAGGGGGCCTACCAGCAGTAAAACTACTGAGCTGCGTTTTGGGGTTTTTTTTTGTGAAGATGTGGTGAAAATACAGAAAAGGAAACCGTTTCTCCCAGTGAAGTCTGTCAAGGACTCCACTACTATTTCTCCTGATGAAGTTTATTTGTAGAACGATAGTGCTCTGTTGAGCACATCTTTTTGTCAGATAAGAGATCTTCTATATCAATATTGATAATGATATTTTAAATGAACCTAACCTAGGGGACTCCACGATACAGTGCTTACTGGAGGACAACTACTACTATTACTACTACTTATCACTTCTATAGTGCTACTAGACGTATGCAGCGCTGTACACTTGAACATGAAGAGACAGTCCCTGCTCGACAATCTAGAGCTTACAATCTAATCAGGACAGACCAGGACAAATGCTGTGAGAACAATCCGTGACCACTTAAACTTCAGGAAATCACTCAAAACTCACCTCTTCAAAAAGGCCTATCCCACCAATCCAACATAAATCCCCGCACCCAGCATAATTAATGATCGTACTGCACAGTTTATAATCTTCACTTCCTTCGACCCCATGACGCCTGATCCACACCTACCTCATCTGACCACATTATAACTTTGTACCTGCTATCAACCGAATTCAAACGCCTCTACGGTACTATGCAAGCCACATTGAGCCTGCAAATAGGTGGGAAAATGTGGGGTACAAATGTAATAAATAAATAAGGGATAAGGGAATTACTAAGGTGGAAATGATAAAATAAGGGTACTGAACAAGTGAGTAAGGGTTAGGAGTTAAAAGCAGCATCAAAAAGGTGGGCTTTTAACCTAGATTTGAAGACGGCCAGAGATGGAGCTTGATGTACCGGCTCAGGAAGTTTATTCCAGGCATATGGTGCAGCAAGATGAAAGGAACGGAGTCTGGAGTTAGCGATGGAGGAGAAGTGTACAGATAAGAGAGATTTACCCAGTGAATGGAGTTCCCGGGGAGGAGTGTAGGGAGAGATAAGAGTGGAGAGGTACTGAGGAACTGCAGAGTGAATGCACTTGTAAGTCAATAAGAGGAGTTTGAACTGTATGTGGAAACAGATAGGGAGCCAATGAAGTGGCTTAAGGAGAGGGCTAATATGAGCATAGTGACACTGGCAGAATAGAAGTCGTGCAGCAGAATTTTTAACTGATTGAATGGGGAGAGAGATGGCTTAGTGGGAGATCTGCGAGAAGCAAGTTGCAATAGTCTAAGCGAGAGGTGTTAAGAGTGTGGATAAGGGTTCTGGTCGTGTGCTCAGAAAGGAAAGGATGAATTTTGGTGATATTATAGAGAAAGAAACATCAGGTTTTAGCAGTCTCTTGAATATGTGCAAAGAAAGAGAGAAATGAGTCAAAGATGACCCCAAGGTTAGAAGCTGATGAGCCTAAGGACTCCTCCAAAGCCGTTCAGGCTCACTCTCGCCTGAAAGACTCCAAGAGGTACTGTCCTGGTCAGTCTCGGTCACTCCAGAGACCAGCTCTGTGAGTACCAGTGAGCACACTAAATATTGAACAAACGCCTTCATTGAGTTGAGGGATGTCAAACCCATTGTATTTGGCATCCCCAGTCATTTTGAAATGTTGGCACCTACGCCTGGAGGAAAAGCCAATGAATCATTCTTAACCAGACAGACCAGAGGAAAGCCACTGCTTATCCCTGGCTGTAAACTGCTCAGAATCTATATATCTTTTGGGATCCTGCCAGGTACTTGGCCTCTGTTAGAAACAGAAAATGTTTCATCTGCTCCAATTTGGTATTTCTTATGATTTTCTTTGCACCATTTTTGTAATTCTTAGTTCAGGCCCTCTGTATGTTGTAATACCTCCCCTTTCTATGTAGAGTACTGATTATTACTCAACTGTACTGTGTAATATCTGCTATTACTCACCTGTGCATGAATGAGTTACTTCTTTCTCTCCTGATTCCTTTGGATCCCAGACATGTGGCTCTTCCTCTTGTTTAATCCTTGCTAATACTTCAGGATTGATGCTTTCATTGTCTGTGCCTAGGAATTACAAAGAAAATACATAGCAGTAATTCAAAAGCTGAAGTATATAATGGGGGAGGTTCTACTACTGTCATTAAAGCAGAGGGATATGGGGGTCATTGTTACAAATGACCTTGAAGCAGATTCTGAAAAAAGATTTTTACATCTATCTATCTATCTATCTATCTATCTATCTATCTATCTATCTATCTATCTATCTATATAACCAGAAGGAGATGGTAATATTTCTCTACAAATTATTGGTGAGACCTCATCAGGAGTATTGTGTCCCATCCCCTTCCTTGAAGAAAACTACTCCTTCCACCCCTTCCTACCCCGGGGTGTCCATGGTGGTCAGTGGTGCCTTGGCAGGAGTGGTCACCCTCTCCTCCTACCTGGCCCTAGGCTGGGCTCTAAAACAGCAGCCATGACCGCTCATGGCAGTCTCATGGTACTACCACTAGGAGGCATACATCCTTCTAAGGAGGTGGTTCTGGTTGTGGTTCTATGCTATTCCTTTTGGGACAGATCACTGTGCAAAGAAATTTACTGCTCTTTCCATGTGACACCAAAGTTCACAACAGCACCAGATGCAGGTTCAGCAACAATTCTGATGATAGAGACAGCAACAGAAATAGTGAGTAGGTTAGAAAGACTGGAAAAGAAACTGGAAATACACCAAAAGGGAATGGAGGAGACCGAGTCAGTGTTTAACTGATCAAAAAGAGATCAAATGACTCAGAAGGGACATTGAGGCAGTCAAAGCAAATGACCACGTGAACAGGAGAGAAGATCCAGTGGATGAATCATTGGGGTCCTGGAGCTGCTGCATATGAAACTGAAAGGGCACAGAGCAATAACTATCTCACCTTCCAGATGAAAAAAGGAACACATAAAACATGAATAAAAACAATTTCCCTACAGAAACTGGTCACTGAGCATTTCAGATATCAGCATTGAGAGAGTACAAAAAAAAGAGAGATCTTTACAAGTACAAACTGAAATTAGTCTCCATGGGTATAGTAGCAGCAATAAAGTTTCCAGCAAAGACTGTCATTTTTAAGGAAACTAAGAAGATATTCCTAATTCCACAGTAGAGGCAGGAAAATATATTACAGACCTAACACCTTCTAGCCCCTCCCCCAATTCATAAGCAAAATATGGAGTACAAAGTTGGAGGACACAGCAGAGTCCCTACGTACAGTTTCTTACCAGAGGGCAAGAGGTGACTGAGAAAAGCAAAAATACACCAGACTAAAAGCAGAAAAAAATCAGGGAAACCAGCAGACTAAAAGAATATAAGAAGGAGATCCAAGATGGCGGACGTGTGCAAAACTGCTGCACACCTCTTTATGGTTTGTCGATTTGCCTTGATAAGGAAGGGTAAGGGAGAGCAGAGGCAGAGACCCTTCCAATCCTCTGCTGTTCTGTGAGCTGGCCTGATTGATGGGTTTATTGTCCACGGAGGAAGGCAGCCGACATGGGTCGGCTGCTGGCATTAACATTTAAAAAGGAGAATAAAGATCAGGCAGACATAAATAACTTTTACCGACTTTTGATGAAGTTTTGTTGGGCTGGGAAACGAGCTAAAATCCAGCAGAAATTCTTGATAGGAGGGTGGAAACAAGGGGAAATGGGGATCCCAAATATCAAATACTACAATATGGCCTGTTTATTAAGACAGGTGAGAGATTGGATATTTTCTACTCAGGCCCATACCCCTCTAGAGTTTGAAGAAGCTTTATTTACACCATATAATCTCACAACGTTGCTACACACTCAGAACAATGTGCTCCCCTGTAGGTTTGGGCATAGTGTTTTATTGCTTCCCATTAGAGAAGCGTGGAGATTTTTAGGGAAACTATTGGGGGGGGGGGGACCCATTTGTAACTGAACTTCTAACAATCAAAGGCAACCCGATGTTCTTACCGGGATTAGAGACTCAAACGTTTACTAACTGGGAACGAAGTGGAATAGCTTGTCTGCAAGATGCATTAAAGGAAGATGGGACCATAAAAGCGATGTCACAATTACAGACAGTTGGGACGGTGAGATGGGGGGATCATTTCGCGCATTGGCAGCTGCAACACTATGTGCGAACTCTTAACAGAGAAGCTCTAAGTAAAAAATTGGGTGAACGATTTAGAAGGTTTTTTGAGGAGATTTCTGAAAATGCCCCCTCTATTTCCAATATACATCTGAAACTGTGGGAGTTGGTGCCGGGGAAGGAGCTAGCCCAGCCTCGTCAACGTTGGGAAATAGATATGGGAAGAGAATTGACAACATGGGATATTGTAAAGCAAATAAAGGGTATTCCCAGGGTAGTTGGAGGAGCAGGCCTTAGAGAATGCGCGTTTAGAATGATACACAGGGCCTATTTTACCCAGGTACAACTGTACAAATCGGGGGGAATCCAGACAGCTACTTGCTTGAAATGTAATAGGGATAATAATACACTATACCATGCGCTTTGGGCTTGTCCATTAATACAATGATTCTGGAGATAAATAATTTCATTTTTGTCTAACATCTTGAACAGTAGAATTGAACTGAATCCACTACCGTTACTACTAGACATGCAGGAAGGGTACTCTAGACTAAAAACAGACAGAAAAATGCTTTGCCGCAAGGTGTGTTTGGTAGCTAGAAAATGTATTATGCAGCACTGGACTTCAGCAAATCCACCGACCTTTTGGCATTGGCGCAATCAAGTACTTCAACTGCTGACCTGGGAAGCGAGAGAAGCGAAAGGAAGACACAAACGAAAAACGCGTTTTCTCAAAATCTGGGGGTGTTTATTGGACGAGATGACTCAGAGAGGGAGAAGCCTTATTCTCAATGTCTTGTAACAACCATGATAATTGTAGTGGTTAAATATATCCATAAAAGATTGAATAGGGAGGGAGGGGGAGATACAGTGAGGAAGTAAGAGATTGGCCTTCCACTTAGTCACCTCTTCTCTCTCCAGTCGGTTCAAAACTCTGCTGCCCGTCTCATCTTCCGCCAGGGTCGCTTTACTCATACTACCCCTCTCCTCAAGACCCTTCACTGGCTCCCTATCCGTTTTCGCATCCTGTTCAAACTTCTTTTACTAACCTATAAATGTACTCACTCTGCTGCTCCCCAGTATCTCTCCACACTCGTCCTTCCCTACACCCCTTCCCGTGCACTCCGCTCCATGGATAAATCCTTCTTATCTGTTCCCTTCTCCACTACTGCCAACTCCAGACTTCGCGCCTTCTGTCTCGCTGCACCCTATGCCTGGAATAAACTTCCTGAGCCCCTACGTCTTGCCCCATCCTTGGCCACCTTTAAATCTAGACTGAAAGCCCACCTCTTTAACATTGCTTTTGACTCGTAACCACTTGTAACCACTCGCCTCCACCTACCCTCCTCTCTTCCTTCCCGTTCACATTAATTGATTTGATTTGCTTACTTTATTTATTCTTTGTCTATTAGATTGTAAGCTCTTTGAGCAGGGACTGTCTTTCTTCTATGTTTGTGCAGCGCTGCGTATGCCTTGTAGCGCTATATAAATGCTAAATAGTAGTAGTAGTAGTAGTAATGGGGGAGGGAGGTGGGGGGAATGATACAAATCAGCTGGTAAATAGCAGATATAGATATCTGTCAATAACTTGGTGAATGATGTTATTAAATCTTAGTCAAAGGGGCATCTTGATGACTTACCTATGTTGACATGCTAGTAATAAAGCGTTGATATATAACATAGTCAGAGATGAAAGTGGAGCGGTAGGGAAATGTGGCCAGAGTAATTATAAATAATGCACAATATGACGTATCTGCTGATTTCATCAATTTATACTATTACTCCTTAACTCTCTAACAATAAAACACTAACATTTTGGAATCAAGGAGCGGGCGGGTGGGGGGGGGGGGGGAGGGGGAGAGAAAATGAGAAAACATTGTCGACTGGGGATAACGATGTGTTCATCTAATTGTGATGTATTAGTTATAATGTTCACAGTCAAGTGTACTGGATATGTTAATCTATGAATAAAAATTGTTGAAACATAAAAAGGAGATAGAGCCGACATGGGAATCCACCAGGTCTCTGAGATGCCTATTACATCTACCTCTTAATTTAGTGTTATATACTCTAATTTTCCCATCTTATTTTTTAGGCTTCTAGCATTTGTATATAGACATTTCAAATTGTGTTTTTTTCCTTGCATCTACAAGCTGCTTAGAAGTTGACAGGGATAATCTGCATCCTTTACCCTGTTCGCCCATTAAACACTTGGCTTTCTTTCACCATTATTGAAACCTATCTATTAGGATTCCCTAAATGTTCTGTTTCAGTAGTATCCTTCAAGATACTCCACTCCGAACCATGCACTCCTGGGCGACTGTCAGCTCCCCCCCCCCCCCCCCCCCCCATTTTAGTTTAAAAGTTGCTTTATCTCCTTTTTAAATGTTAGCGTCAGCAGGTTCCATCCCGGTTAAGGTGGAGTCCATCCTTTCAGAATAGGCTCCCTTTTCTCAGAATGTTGCCCAGTTCCTAACAAATCTAGATCCCTCAGCCCTGCACCATTGTCTCAACCACGCATTGAGACTTTGGCGCTTTGCCTACCTCTTGGGTCCTGCATGTCAAACAGGGACCATTTCCAAAAATGCTACCCTGGAAGATCTGGATTTCAGCTTTCTTCCTAAGAGTCTAAATTTGGCTCCTAGAACTTCCCTCCCACATTTTTCTATGTCATTGGTACCCACATGAACCAAGACAGCTGACTCTTCCCCAGACTCGTGAGGTCCGCCACCTTTGCACCAGGCAGACAAGTGACCAGGCGATCCTTATGTTCACCAGCCACCCAGCTATCTACATGCCTAATGATCAAATCACCAACTACAACAGCTGTCCTAACCCTTCCCTCCTAGGCAGAAGTTTCTGGAGACGCATGCTTGGTGTGAGAGGATAGTGCATCCTCTGGTGGGCAGGTCCAGGCTACAGGGTTACTTCCTACTTCACCAGGGTGATGCTGTCCTTTTAGGAGACCTCCTTCTTCCAAGGCAGCACAGGGGCTGCCAGACTGGAGGTGAGACCTCTCTAAAAAAAATCCCTGTAGGTCTCCTGTTCCTCTCTGTCTCCCTCAGCTCCTCTGTCTGTTACTCTAGCCTGAAGAAAACAAACTCGTTCTCTGACAGCAAGGAGCTCTGTGCATCTAGGGGGAATTCTGCTCAAATTCTGCATTGCGCAAATTCCACTAGGAGTATATTATTCATGCATTACTATATTGCAACTTGCTTACACTATTGCATTGTTAAGAAACACACGCACAACTATTTTTAGCTAGTATATCAAGCTGCCTGGTGCTCTGGAGCATCAGCCATCTTGAAATAGAGGGGACACATGTAGGGGCTAGATCCTTGCCTATATGGCTACAAACAGAGCTTTAGTAACAACCTCTTGCAATTCACATTTCAGACAATGTTTCAATGCATCATGGACTTTTGTCTCAATGTTTGCCAAGACTTGCATTTCAGCAGTGACCCACATTGACTGATGTAAGTGGCGAGCAATCATTGCATCCTAGACTTCTTATTCAGAGATAAGCACTTCTGGTCACACTACCCAGGTATATGTGAGGAGTAAGGCTTAGAGTTGTGGGTCCTCAATGCAGGGAACGTGGGTTTGATTCCCACTGTGGTTCTTTCTGGTCCAGAGGGTGGCTACTAAAATGGTCAGTGGACTTCATCATAAAACATAAGGGGACAGACTTAAGATCTCAATATATATTTTTGGGAAAAGAGGGGAGATACCTATGTAGCGTAAATGCACAGGAGGCAAGTCTCTTTCATCTGAAAAGAAACTCTGGAAAGAGGGGACATAGGATGAAGGTGAAAGGGAACATGAAATAACCTGAGGAACTACTTCACAGAAAGAGTGGTGAATTTGTGGAATGGCCTCCCAGTGGAAGTGGTGGAGATGAAATCAGTTTCTGAATTCAAGAGAGCTTGGGACAAGTATACGGGATTTCTAAGGGAGTGATAGGGAAAGTAGATGGCATGGATGAGCAGACTGGCTAGGCCATATGGTCTTTATCTGCCTAAAATTTTCTCTGTTTCTTTGAAGAAAAATTCCAGAATGACATAAAGGACATAAGCATTGCCATACTGGGGCAGATGGAAGGTCCATCAAGCCCAATATCCTATTTTCAACAGTGGCCAATCCAGGTCATAAGTACCTAGAAAGATCCCAAAGGAATAAAACAAATTTTATGCTGCTTAACCCAGGAATAAGCAGTGGATTTTTCCAATTCCATCTTAATAATGGCTTACGGTCTTTTCTTTTATGAACTTGGCTAAACCTTTTTTTTAAACCCTGCTATGCTAACTGCTTTTATCACAATCTCTGCTCTATACCCATAGCCGATAACCTGAGTATTTCCTTGTGCTTTTGGCTTTTATGGGGGTTACTCTTGGGCTCAAATACCTCCTTTTACCTAATTAGGCCTGAGATAAGGGTGGTTAAAGTTTTTTCACCGAAGGAAGCTGACCCCCAGGAACAAGGTAAGTCTGAGGGTGGTCACGGCCACAGACATGACACTACCTCTCCCTCCGCACCTTCAGTGTTCACTCTGGTGGATCCTCTTCTACTTCTATCCCTCTGTCTGTCGGCGTACCTGAGGGTTCTGTTCTTGGTCCCCTCCTCTTTTCTATCTACACTTCTTCCCTTGGTTCATTAATCTCATCCCATGGCTTTTCCTACCATCTCTATGCTGATGACTCCCAAATCTACCTTCTACCCCTGATATCTCACCTTGCATCCAAACCAAAGTTTCAGCGTGCTTGTCTGACATTGCTGTCTGGATGTCTCAACGCCACCTGAAATTAAACATGACCAAAACCGAGCTTCTCATTTTTCCCCCCAAACCCACCTCCCCACTCCCCCCGTTTTCTATTTTTGTTGATGGCTCTCTCATTCTCCCTGTCTCCTCAGCTCGAAACCTTGGGGTCATCTTTGACTCTTCTTCTCTGCTCATATCCAGCAGATCGCCAAGACCTGTCGTTTCTTTCTTTACAACATCCGTAAAATCCGCCCCTTTCTTTCCAAGCACTCTACCAAAACCCTCATCCACACCCTTGTCACCTCTTGTTTAGACTACTGCAATCTGCTTCTTGCTGGCCTCCCACTTAGTCACCTCTCCCCTCTCCAATCGGTAAAATCCGCCCCTTTCTTTCCAAGCACTCTACCAAAACCCTCATCCACACCCTTGTCACCTCTTGTTTAGACTACTGCAATCTGCTTCTTGCTGGCCTCCCACTTAGTCACCTCTCCCCTCTCCAATCGGTTCAAAACTCTGCTGCCTGTCTTGTCTTCCGCCAGGGTCGCTTTACTCATACTACCCCTCTCCTCAAGTCGCTTCACTGGCTCCCTATCCGTTTTCGCATCCTGTTCAAACTTCTTCTACTAACCTATAAATGTACTCACTCTGCTGCTCCCCAGTATCTCTCCACACTCGTCTTTCCCTACACCCCTTCCCGTGCACTCCGCTCCATGGATAAATCCTTCTTATCTGTTCCCTTCTCCACTACTGCCAACTCCAGACTTCGCGCCTTCTGTCTCGCTGCACCCTTCGCCTGGAATAAACTTCCTGAGCCCCTACGTCTTGCCCCATCCTTGGCCACCTTTAAATCTAGACTGAAAGCCCACCTCTTTAACATTGCTTTTGACTCGTAACAGTTGTAACCACTCACCTCCACCTACCCTCCTCTCCTTCTTCCTGTACACATTAATTGATTTGATTTGCTTACTTTATTTTTTGTCTATTAGATTGTAAGCTCTTTGAGCAGGGACTGTCTTTCTTCTATGTTTGTGCAGCGCTGCGTACGCCTTGTAGCGCTATAGAAATGCTAAATAGTAGTAGTAGTAGTAGACTCTCCAATTTCTTCTGGAGTCTTTCATGAGGTACTTTGTCAAACGCCTTTTGAAAATCCAGATACGCAATATCAACCGGCTTGCCTTTATCCACATATTTGTTCAGCCCTTCAAAGAAATGTAATAGATTGGTGAGGCAAGATTTCCTTTCACTAAATCCGTGTTGGCTTTGTCTCATTAATCCATGCTTTTGAATATGCTCTTTAAGTTTGTTCTTTATAATAATCTCTACCATTTTGCCCGGCACAAACGTCAGGCTCACCGGTCTATAATTTCCCGGATCCCCTCTGGAACCTTTTTCAAATATCAGCGTTACATGGGCTACCCTCCAATCTTCCGGTACCACACTTGATTTTACAGATAAATTACATATTACTAATAATAGTTCCACCAGTCCGTTTTTCAATTCTATCAGTACTCTGGGATGAATACCATCCAGTCCAGGAGATTTGCTACTCTTCAATTTGTCAAATTGCCCTATTACATCCTCTAGGTTTATACAGATTTCATTCAGTTTCTCTGACTAGTCAGCATTGAATACCATTTCTGGCACCGGTATATTTCCCAAATCTTCCTCGGTGAACACCGAAGCAATGCTATCTGCTAAGGCTTTGTCTTCCCTGATTTCCCCTTTTACCCCTCAGTCATCTAGCGGACCAACCGATTCTTTTGCTTGCTTCTTGCTTTTAATATACCTAAAAAAATTCTTACGATGTGTTTTTGCCTCCAATGCAATCTTTTTTTCAAAATCCCTCTTTGCCTTCCTTATCAGCGCTTGTGGTTTTTCAAATCAGAATATTCAGAACAGAATAAATTGTTTAACTTATCTTTGGGAACAGTGCCTCTTTTAGAACCATATAAAACAAGCAACTCCGGGGATCAAAAGTTATCTGGTAACATCATCAGATCCTGAGCTGTCATCATCTCGTCATCACCAGCTCGTGAATTACACTGAATTCCTCTACTCAGCTCTTCATCACTTGAACACTTCAGACAGTGCCCTGCCAGTGGAGCCACCTTCAGATCTCCGTTTCAAGGGAAATGAGACTTGCTTCACTGTCAGGCTGTATAAAATCTCTGGTATTGCTACTGGATAAGAAGCAGGTGGTCCAATTTATAGCCTGTAGGCAATGTGTGTTTACTCTGAATCATTTCTGATAAGTGTTTAATGTTTAAAGAGTGTTTGTCTATTGTTTTCCTCTGAGCTTCATAGCATTCATACATTATTCTCACATTCTAATTATCTCTGTTTGCTTTTCGGTTGTTTTACTTGCTTGAAAATAAATCTGCTATTTTTATTATTTGGGACTTGCATCAGTTGTTTGTCAGTATAATTGGGAGCTAAGGGCTCAGATACGCGCAGTCAGGGGAATGTGACCTAGAAATCCTGATTCCAGAGAGCTACCATAATATAATTTGCACTTCCTTTCATACACTGTCCCACAGCAGGCAATGTATATCTGATTTGCTCCTACAAGCTGAGGGGTATGAGAGAGTGAGAGAGAGAGAGAGAGAGAGAGAGAGACTTGGTGAAGGCTGAGGAGTACAAGAGAGATAGAGGCTTGGTGAAGACGACTTAGTGTAAGGGATACAGGTTTGGTTGTTTTACTTTTTCTGCTTCACATAGTAACATGTAGTACATTAAGAGGGGCATTTTCAATATAATGTCTAAGTTGGGCTTTGGACGTTTTGAGCTAAATGTCCAAAATACGAACAGAAAACATGACCATTTTCAAAACTGCAAAATGTCCATCTTTTTTTTTTTAATACTGTTTGTAACAAGGTTTTGTGCTCTGTGTGTTTATCTTTTCAGGCCATTTTCAAAAAACAAACTGTACAAGTTACAAACGTAGAAAATCAAGCCAGCATTTTTAGCAGACTGGTCTTCCAAACATCCCAAGAGAGAAACAGGGCACCCTAGGGTGCACTGCTGTGGACTTCAAATAAATGCTTCCTTGTACACATCTCACCACTGCTCCCTTATCTTGTCTGCTCACTCTCCCCGTCTGCGTGGTCTGCTCACTTTTACTGCCCTGAAACGCCGTTCTCCCTCCAGCACCGGCGATTCCCATAGCCAGCCTTCTGCCAGCACGCATAGTCGGGGCCTCTTCTCAGGCGCGTCCCGCCTACTCTGCAACTTCCTGCGTCCCACCTTTGCGGAAAACAGGAAGTTGCAGAGTAGGCGGGATGCGCCTGAGAAGAGGCTCCGACGACGCGCGCTGGCAGAAGGCTGGCTATGGGAATCGCCGGTGCTGGAGGGAGAATGGCGCTTCAGGTCAGTAAAATGACCAGAACTGACCATGTGGGGGGGGGGGGCTGTCGCAGCAGGTGGAGAGGAAATGCTGCTGCGGCGGCGGCGGGTGGGCGGGCGGGGGGGGTGGTAGCGGGTGGAGAGGAAATGCGAGGCCTGTGCCCGCCCAGTCCACCTCCAGACCCATCTAAAAATTAAACTCTGGCTATGCTACTGGCTCACAGTTTCCACCACAAGTACAACAGGTAGGGGGGGAGGTATGGGTCTGGGTCCACCTGACTACAGTGCACTACTCCATGGACCTGTATTCTGCTCTAATGGACCTGGCTATAACATTTGAGGCTGGTGAGTACTATTTTTATTCACATTTTTGGGGGTGGGAGAGGGGGGTCAGTGACCACTGGGGGAGTAAGGGGGGTCATCCCTGATTCCCTCTAGTGGTCATCTGGTCATTTAGGGCACCTTTTGTGCCTTATTCCTCTGGAGGAAATCTTGCACCCATACCGACTTCATTCATTACAAATTCATGCTATCCTCCTTCCAGTCCTCCCTATTCCTTGCCAAACAGGACTATTACACCCAATTGACTAATTCTCTCGGCTCCAACCCTTGTCATCTCTTCGCCACCCTCAACTCCCTCCTCAAAGTGCCCTCCGCTCCCACTCTCTCCTCAATCACTGGCTGACTAGTTCTGCGACAAGGTGCAGAAGATCAACCTCGAATTCACTACCAAGCCACCTCCTCCTCTTCACCCTTTAACCCACTCCCTCAACCAACCAACCCAGGCCTCCTTCTCCTCTTTTCCTGATATCACCGAGGAGGAAACCGCCCACCTTCTTTCCTCCTCGAAATGCACCACCTGTTCCTCTGATCCCATCCCCACCAACTTACTAAACACCATCTCTCCTACTGTCACCCCCCCCCCCCCCATCTGTCATATCCTCAACCTCTCTCTCTCCACTGCAACTGTCCCTGACACCTTCAAGCATGCTGTAGTCACACCACTCCTCAAAAAACCATCACTAGACCCTACCTGTCCTTCTAACTACCTCCCCATCTCCCTCCTACCCTTCCTCTCCAAGATACTTGAAAGTTCACAGCCGCTGCCTTGATTTTCTCTCCTCTCATACCATCCTCAATCTGCTGCAATCCGGTTTTCGCCCTCTACACTCGACAGAAACGGCACTCACTAAAGTCTGTAATGACCTGTTCCTTACAAAATTCAAAGGTCACTACTCCATGCTCATCCTCCTCGACCTATCCGCCGCTTTTGACACTGTCAATCATAATCTACTCCTTGCCGCACTATCCTCATTTGGATTCCAGGGCTCTGTCCTCTCCTGGTTCTCCTCTTATCTTTCCCACCGTACCTTCACAGTACATTCTCATGGATCTTCCTCTACCCCCATCCCACTCTCTGTTGGTGTTCCTCAGGAATCTGTCCTTGGACCCCTTCTTTTCTCAATCTACACCTCTTCCTTGTGCTCGCTGATCTCATCTCATGGTTTCCAATATCATCTTTATGCTGACGACACCCAGCTTTATCTCTCCACACCTGACATCACTGCGGAAACCCAGGCCAAAGTATCGGCCTGCTTATCTGACATTGCTGCCTGGATGTCCAACCGCCACCTGAAACTGAACATGGCCAAGACCGAACTCATTGTCTTTCCGCCCAAACCCACTTCTCCTCTCCCTCCACTCTCTATTTCAGTCGATAACACCCTCATCGTCCCCGTCTCATCTGCCTGCAACCTCGGAGTCATCTTCGACTCCTCCCTCTCCTTCTCTGCGCATATCCAGCAGACAGCCAAGACCTGTCGCTTCTTTCTCTATAACATCAGCAAAATTTGCCCTTTCCTCTCTGAGCACACCACCCGAACTCTCATCCACTCTCTCATTAACTCTCGCCTTGACAACTGCAACCTACTCCTCACTGGCCTCCCACTTAACCATCTATCCCCCCTTCAATCCGTTCAGAACTCTGCTGCGCGTCTTATCTTCCGCCTAGACCGATATGCTCATATCACCCCTCTCCTCAAGTCACTTCACTGGCTTCCGATCAGGTACCGCATACAATTCAAGCTTCTCTTATTAACCTACAAATGCACTCGATCTGCAGCCCCTCCTTACCTCTCTACCCTCATCTCCCCTTACGCCCCTACCCGTAACCTCCGCTCACAGGACAAATCTCTCCTCTCAGTACCCTTCTCCACCACCGCCAACTCCAGGCTTCTGCCTCGCCTCACCCTATGCTTGGAATAAACTCCCTGAGCCCATACGCCAAGCCCCCTCCCTGCTCATCTTCAAATCCTTGCT
The DNA here is from genome assembly GCF_901765095.1 of Microcaecilia unicolor. Classification (NCBI taxonomy): domain Eukaryota; kingdom Metazoa; phylum Chordata; class Amphibia; order Gymnophiona; family Siphonopidae; genus Microcaecilia; species Microcaecilia unicolor. The sequence goes on along the minus strand of NC_044031.1, from coordinate 30,819,182 downwards.
CAAAGCCCACCTCTTCAATGTCGCTTTTGGCACCTAACCATTATTCATCTATTCAGGAAATCTAGACTGCCCCAATTTGATTGACTGCACTTTTTTGTCCTTTAGATTGTAAGCTCCTTCAAGCAGGGACTGTCCTCTGTGTTAAATTGTACAGCGCTGCGTAACCCTGGTAGCGCTTTATAAATGTTAAGTAGTAGTAGTAGTTATTCGTTCTGAAAACAGGTCTAGACCAAAATGTTGAAGTTTTTGGCCCAGATGTTTTTGTTTGTTCTATTGTGGCTGTAAAAGTGTTAGTCCAAGTGTTAGGCATGCCCTAATCCCATCTTCGAAACACTCCCAACATGCCCTCTTGTGATTTGGGTGCACCGCAGACAAAATGCATAGATAGACGTCTGCAAAACAGGCTTTGAAAATACCAATTTGGACGTTTTTGAGAAGAAATCTTTCTAAATGGTGCTTTATGACACTTTTTGGACGTTCTTATGAGCCCCTAAGTATAATAATGTGTAATTCAAATTTACTCCTGTGCGTTTTGGGCCTCCAAACGTTACAAAATATAAAATGTGGCTCCTGATAGAAAAAGGTTGGGCAAGCTTCCCACAGACAGTGCTACCAAAACCAAAAGACTTGAACGAAGTTTAAGCTCTTTCCAGCCCCACAGTCATTCTGTTCATTTATCACATTTTGTCGTTAATTTTAAATCAAGTGCACATCATTAGTGCCTGTGTCATGAGCTGATGAAAACAGCGTCACACTTTTGACTAGATTTAAAGGCTGTTTCAGGCTGATCTGTTGCTGCCATGTCGTAATTATTTGTACTCTCCTTAGATTAAATTTAGATTGTGAGCCCTCTAGGGACAAAGTACCTGTATATAATATATGTAAACCACTTTAGTTGTAACACAGAAAAGCAGCATATCAAAGCCACAACCCTTTACCCTCACCCTGGCTTTCAGCCCTGCTCTGAGATCTGGAAGAAGATCTGTCTCTGATTCAAAGAGAAGAAAACTGGTAATACACATAGAATGGTGTCAAGATTGTAACTGCATTCCATGCCTACACTCACCTCGCCTCCAGGTGCCCAGGCCCTATGGCTGCTGTTGGACTGTCTTCTTCCTGTTTTCCAAACATGTTCCAGAGTTCATTCCAGTCCTATTCTGATCTTCCAGCATTCCAGACTTGCTTTGGGGTTCCTACAGCCAAGCCTCACTGTGGTGCTCTTGTAATCAAGCCTCGCCTTGGTGTTTCTGCTGCCAAGCCTCGCTCTGTTGTGTAGCCTAGTGGTTAGTGCAGAGGACTTTGATCCTGGGGAACTGAGTTTGATTCCCACTGCAGCTCCTTGTGACTCTGGGCAAGTCACTTAACCCTCCATTGCCCCTGGTACAAAATAAGTACCTGAATATATGTAAACCGCTTTGAATGTAGTTGCAAAAACCTCAGAAAGGCAGTATATCAAGTCCCATTTCCCTTCCCTTCCCTTCTAGCCAAGCTGTGCTCAGTTGTTTCTGCTGTCAAGCCTCACTCTTACCTGTGACCTCATCTGTAATTGCCTTTATTAAGCACCTGGGAACTTTCAGGCTTGCTTTGCAACAGAGGTCTTCAGATGAATTTTCATCTGTGTGTGCTTGCTGCAGTTCCTGCCCTGCTAGTTCTTGCCCTGTTTGCCTTCAGCTTCAGTTCCCTTCCTGCTTGTGCATGCCCTATTTGTCTTCAGCTTCAGTTCCCTTCCTGCTTGAGCCTGCCCTGTTTGTCTTCAGTTTCGGTTCCCATCCTGCTTGTGTCTGCCCTGTTTGCTTTCAGCTTTCACTCCAGACTAGCCTGTTCCAGTATCCTGAATCCTGTTCCAGCCAAGCCAAGTCCGTTCCGGCATCCGGTTCAAGCCAAGCCAAGTCCGTTCCTGCATCCGCTTCCAGCCAAGCCAAGTCCGTTCCTGCATCTGCTTCCAGCCAAGCCAAGTCTGTTCTAGCATCTGGTTCCAGCTAAGCAAGCCAAGTCCGTTCCTGCATCCGCTTCCAGCCGAGCCAAGGCAAGCCAAGTCCATTTCAGCATCTGCTTCCAGCCAAGCCAAGTCCGTTCCTGCATCCACTTCCAGCCGAGCCGAGTCCATTCCTTCATCCGCTTCCAGCCAAGCCAAGTCCATTCCAGCATCCGCTTCCAGCCAAGCCAAGTCTGTTCCTGCATCCGCTTCCAGCCAAGCCAAGTCCGTTCCAGCATCTGGTTCCAGCCAAGCCAAGTCCGTTCCTGCTTCCGGCTCCAGCCAAGCCAAGTCCATTCCAGAATTCTGTCTAGCCAAGTCTGTTTGAGAGTCCTGAATCTTGTACCAACCTGTCTGTGTTTGCCTCGCTTCCTGTTTGGGTGGTTCACCTGCTGCTGCTGACCCCGGCAGCGGCCCAATGGCTCACTACTCCTGATCATTCCTCACAGTTGTGACAAACGGTCTAAAGGCTATAACACTGCCGTCTCCAGACAGTAGGGTTGAGAGAGTCTCTGGATTAAAGGAGGTACAGGAATGGGGAAGGCTAGGGGAGGAAGAAAGGGCAAGGGATACTATGGACCATGGGGAAGAGACAAAATGGCCAACATCATATGCTCCGGCAGAAGAATGCTATTGATAAAAGGCTGTAAGGGGGACTCTGGTGGGGGGAAGGGAAGGAAGGAGTGGACTAGATGGGGAAATACTGTTAAAAAGGTTGATGTTCACATTGTTTGTTCATTCAAGTTTGTTCTTGTATCATCATTCACAGCTTGGACACTGTTAAGAGAATGAAGACAATTGTTGTTTATTAATTGTTGCTAACATCAATAAAAAACGTTGAAATCTAAAGGAGGTACAGGAAAATGTCTCAAATTACTTTTATTAAAATCAGTCACTATCAAGTTCATTTTCAAAAGAGAAAAATGTCTAAAAAGTGACATAAGTCTGCATTTGGATGTTTTTTATCACAAAAACGTCCAAATCAGTATTTACGAAAACCTATTGTTAGATGTTTTTCTCTGAAGTCCGTCAGACGTCCAAATCTCAAGGGGGCGCTTCAGGGGCGTGTCAGGGTGGGACTTAGGCGTTCCTATGACTTAAACATTTTTCAGCCATAACGGAACAAAACAAAAACGTCCAGGACTAAAACTTAGACGTTTTGAGCTAGACCTGTTTTTATTACGAATAAGGCACAAAAAGGTGCCCTAAATGACCAGATGACCACTGGAGGAAATCAGGAATGACCTCCCCTTATTCCCCCAGTGGTCACTAACCCCCTCCCACTCCCCAAAAATGTGATGAAAAACATTACTTGCCAGCCTCTGTGCCACCCTCCGATGTTATACTCAGGTCCATCAGAATAGCATGCAGGTCCCTGGAGTAGTCTAGTAGTGGGTGCAGTGCACTGCACACAGATAAACCCAGCCTCCTACCTCTCCCTACCTCTTACAATTGTGGAGGATATTGCGAGCCTTCCAAAACTCACCAGAAACCCACTGTACCCACATATAGGTGCCCCCTTTACCCGTAAGGGCTATGGTAGTGGTGTACAGTTGGGCGTAGTGGGTTTTGGGGGCTCAGCAGACAAAGTAAGGGAGCAATGGTCAGATGTGTACCTGGGAGCATTTTATGAAGTCCACTTCAGTGCCCCCTAGGGTGCCCTATTGCTGTCCTGGGATGTCAGGGGGACCAGTCTACTAAAAATGCTGGATTCTCCTACATCCCAATGGCTTGATTTTGGACGTTTTAAACTTGGACGTTTTTTTTTTTCCCAAATGGACCAAAAAAAAAAACCTGTCCAAATCACAAAACGTCCAAAATACAAAACGTCCATAGTATTTTCAAAAGAAAAAAGATAGACGTTTTTTGTTGTTGAAAATGACTTTCTTTCCTGTTCAGAATTTGGACGTCAAACTCAGATTGAGATGTCATATCGAAAATGCCCCTCTGTGTCTGCTAATAATACTGATAAAGAAATCCTTACCTAGTGAAATCAGAGTCTCATAATTCTCCTTCATCACCTCCCTGTAAAGCTCCTTCTGGCCTTCATTCAAATACTCCCACTGCTCCTGGGAGAAATAGACAGTGATATCCTCAAATGTCACTGGCACCTGAAACACAAACCAGAAACAAGCTCAGTGACGTGGAGGCGCTCAGGATACATTAGAGTCCAGATGACTTTATTCTCTGAACATTATAACGTAGAAAAGAAGACTCCAGGACCCCTCTTCCCCACAAAATGCCAGATTTGTTTCCCCATGTTTGGCCCTAGACTGAATTTCCTCTGTGAACTCTAAGGTTTACAAGTTTAACTATGACCTTAGGTGTACACACTTATAACAGTTCTACAGATGGCATAAGTGCTCGTGCCTGGCGGAGGAAGTGACGTCATGCCCCGAATGGCCGGCTGACTTTAGATATCTGGCATCATCAGCTCTATAATCTAGTCCATTTGGTGGATTTTATGCACCATTGAGGTTTTACCTTAAAGCAGAGATTGTTTGGACAGTGAGCCTGCTTTCCCGATTCCAGCATGCAAGAATAAAGTTGACTTGCAGGAGTTTTCATTCAAGGTGAATTTGGCAACCATGCGGCTGGAGAATCCAAAGATGACAGATGGTGGGGCGAGGGAGGAACCCGTGGAGTATGCTGGGGGAAAGGAGACTGAGAACATAATGCAAAAATGGTTTTCTGTGTTAAAAACAGAAATATCGGCCATCTGCATGGACTTACAAAATGTCCTAGGAGAAATGCATAAAGACTTGGATGATTTAGGCTGGTGAGTGAATACAGTAGAGATGAAGCTCGATGAGCAATTACAAATTACACCCTGAGCCAGCAACAGTTAACAGATCACGATAAAAGTCCAGAGGATTTATGGACAAATGAGGAAGATATTGAAAATTGCTCCAGGTGGAACAACATTCAGCTCAAGGGTGTGCCGGAGACTGAACAGTTCTCTAATGCATGACAAGTGATTCAACAGCTTGGTTACTATTTGATGCAACAGAAGGACCCTGAGTTGAGTGAACGGGACATTAAAATAGATAAAGCATATCACACTTTGGGGACACCAAAGGAGAATTGTCTGAGAGATATTGTCTGCAACAATAGGGGAGGAGTGGCCTAGTGGTTAGGGTGGTGGACTTTGGTCCTGGGGAATTGAGGAACTGAGTTTGATTCCCGGCACAGATAGCTCCTTGTGACTCTGGGCAAGTCACTTAACCCTCCATTGCCTGCCGCATTGAGCCTGCCATGAGTGGGAAAGCGCGGGGTACAAATGTAACAAAAAAAAAATATCAAGGAGAAAGTTATGGCAGCCACACATGCCTTGCCAGCTGTGGAATGGGAAGGTATCTCGTTTGCCAACTTGTCCACCATTACTTTAAAAGACTTTCAACTTATTACTCGCAAACTAAGAACTGAAAATATTAGATATATAAGTGGTTGTTTCCATTTGGCCCGCAGGGAACATCAATGCGACTCACCACATTTCAAGAGGCAGTGGAAGCACTACATAAAGCTGGAATCCGGGATCTCATGGAACAGACAAATAGACCTCCATTGCCATAGAGATCATCAACCATATGGCAGCATGTGGGCAAACATGAGAGACGGCTGTCCAGGTTATCAGGAGGACATGGGCCTATGGATCAGCAGGCTAATATGTGTACAATTTTGAGCTGTGGATATTTTTCCAGTTCATAGTAACATAGTAACACAGTAAATGATGGCAGATAAAGACCTGTATGGTCCATCCAGTTTGCCCAACAAGATAAACTCATATTACATGGTGTGTGATACTTTATATGTATACCCGAGTTTGATTTGTCCTAGCCTTACTCAGGGCACAGACCGTAGAAGTCTGCCCAGTACTGTTCTTGTACTAAGTTCTGAAGCTAACATCGAAGCCCCTTAAAATTTACACTCCAGCTCATCCCTATCTATTCAGTCATGATCAGGGCATAGACCATAGAAGTCTGCCCAGCTCCCGTTGTGTTTCCCAATTACCGGCGTCGCCACCCAATCTCCGCTAAGATTCCATGGAACCAGTTCAGGTGGCTTTTCTGAGCTATTTTGAAGAAGTGTTTGCAACATGTTCCTATTTCCACTTTTGGTGTATTTTGGGACTAGATACAGTTTCAGTTATGGACCATATGACATTTGATGGAGTTGTGACAGTCACGCCTCTCTAGTGTGGACCCAGAGCAGAGCAAAAGGGGCTGTAAGGGAAGGGGGAAGAAGGGTGGGCAACGCTGAAGGTTATTATTTCAAGGACGGGCCAAGCCTATCCACCTTATAATTGAAAGAGAAAAACGCCTAGATTTCGACCCAAATCGGGAGATAGACGTTTATCTCACAAAAACGAATAAATCGGTATAATGGAAAGCTGATTTTGGACGTTTTCAACTGCACTCCATCGCGGAAGCGTACAAAGTTGACGGGGGCGTGTCGGAGGTGTGGCGAAGGTGGAACTGGGGCGTGGTTATCGGCCGAGGAGAGATGGGCGCCTTTCGCCGATAATGGAAAAAAAGTATGCGTTTGTAGCTAGAATTTAGGGCACTTTTCCTGGACCCTGTTTTTTTCACGAATAAGGCCCCAAAAAGTGCCCTAAATGACCAGATTACCCCCAGAGGGAATCGGGGATGACCTCCCCTGACTCCCCCAGTGGTCACTAACCCCCTCCCACCACAAAAAATGATGTTTCACAACTTTTTATTTTCACTCTCAAATGTCATACCCACCTCCCTGGCAGCAGTATGCAGGTCCCTGGAGCAGTTGTTAGGGGGTGCAGTGGACTTCAGGCAGGTGGACCCAGGCCCATCCCCCCCCTACCTGTTACAATTGTGCTGCTTAATGCTTAGTCGTCCAACCCTCCCAAACCCACTGTACCCACATGTAGGTGCCCCCCTTCACCCCTTAGAGCTATAGTAATGGTGTAGACTTGTGGGCAGTGGGTTTTGAGGGGGATTTGGGGGGCTCAACACACAAGGGAAGGGTGCTATGCACCTGGAAGCTCTTTTACCTTTTTTTTTGTTTTTGTAAAAGTGCCCCCTAGGGTGCCCGGTTGGTGTCCTGGCATGTGAGGGGGACCAGTGCACTACGAATCCTGGCCCCTCCCACGAACAAATGCCTTGGATTTGTTCGTTTTTGAGCTGGGCGCTTTCATTTTCCATTATCACTGAAAAACAAAAACGCCCAGCTCACAAATTGTCGAATAAAACATGGACGTCTATTTTTTTCGAAAATACGGTTCGGTCCGCCCCTTCACGGACCCGTTCTCGGAGATAAACGCCCATGGAGATAGACGTTTTCGTTCAATTATGCCCCTCCACGTCTGTAACTGACATAGGCTGTATTTGGTAGGTCATTGGGGGGGGGGGGTCTGAATTATGGTGGGTGGGTCCATTGTTTGGTATTTTGAAGGTAATTACCGATGTGTTTTTCTGTCTGTACATATTATAATTTTGAATTTTAAGTGACTAAATACTCTTAGAAAATGCCAACAATCGTTTAAAGAATTACTTTGCTTGCAAAGTGGAATTGCTTGTATTCAGGAGACTCATCTACAGGTAAAATATGAAAAGCTACTATCTCATTAACAATATGATCAAATTTACTGTGCCTCTAACAAAGTGGAGAGAAAAAAGTGTAGCTATTTTAATATCAAAAAATACTAATTTTCTATATTAAAAAAGTATTTAAGGACCCTGAAGGTAGCAGGTGGGGGGAAGAGGGGGTGGTGGTTGGGAGGCGAGGATAGGGAAGGGCAGACTTACACGGTCTGTACCAGAGCCGGTGATGGGAGGCGGGACTGGTGATTGGGAGGCGGGAAATACTGCTGGGCAGACTTATATGGTCTGTGCCCTGAAAAGGACAGGTACAAATTCAAGGTAAGGTATACACATATGAGTTTGTCTTGGGCAGACTGGATGGACCATGCAGGTCTTTTTCTGCTGTCATCTACTATGTTACTATGATTTGTGGTGGTGATCAGGGGGAAGGTTAAAAGCTCCGATGTCCTGAACCACCTCATACGCATGTGTGGGCGTTGTTTGTCGGCCCCATGGGCTTGATGTGGTACTGGAGACTGATGACCCTGTGTAGCTGGTAAGCAATAATAAACAATTAGTTTGTAAGATAGCATAATTGTATAGTAGACATGTAGTTGATGACGTGGTTGATATTTTGCTGTTTTATATAGAATATCTGACCCCTAAAGACGCTAAAAATAGCGAAACATGTGCTTGTCGGGTCACTTCTAGTATAACAAGGGTAACAACAATGGAACGTTTATGAAGAATTGAAAGTACAGGCATGGTGATGTTGCTGATGTCAAAGATCATTGAAGGAGTTTTTGCATGTGACACAATTTAGAAGCTGGTGTGGACGCGAGGAAGTTGTTAAGTGGAATTATGGACCTTGCGTAACTCAGACTATCTGGTTTGGAGTGAAACATAATAACGGATGTGGGAGCGAAGGTTGTGGATCAAAGTGTTCAACTAGTAGACACGGAAGGAACTTTCAGTGTCTCATGAGGCGCGCACCTTGAAGATTTGCGGATTAAAACTGTTAACTAGATAACAATGCAAGCCTGTTCAATGTATTAAGTGTTTAGTAACTGGACTGGAAAAAGTCATCAACAACACAGTCTGTTTTTGTAATTAAGAAAATACTATAGATTTTAATTTGGGGAATATAAGGGGTAGGATGAAGGTGATATGGTTGAGAATTTGGGTGAATGTTTTATAATAAGATAACAGCATTTGAACAATTATATTTATAAGAGTATGGTTAAGTATTAATAAAGATTTATGATGAAGAATTAGCAGTTGTGATTAGAAGGTATGTCTATACTTATGGCTATGATTTCTGAACACGTGGCATCATTAAATGACAGACTTTTAAATGCCCAGTTGGGTATATATGCTAATCTCAACTTTGTTAAATGTTTCAGACACATCCATTAACTCGCTCCAGTGATATACTGAATTCTATTATTCTGTCTCACTGTATTTTCAAATGTAAACCACACTGAACCCAAGTTTGCTTGGGATAATGTGAGATATACATGTCAAAACAAAACAAAAAATCCTTTATCCTCCACCTATTAAGACACTGCCTATCCAGTGGATGGTGATGGCCAGTGTGTTTTTTCTAGCGAAAAAGGTGCCAGTACTTAAATGCCAGGCCATCCTTCAGGGGTGGGGTGATCACTGAGGGACCCATCCCACAATAGCCAGGCCCCCTGCAACCAGACACAGAATCTATGACAAGGCAGAATTTGTAAGTAGAGCCTCAGCTCTTTCATTAAACTGCTAGTAAAAGAGGCCCGTTTCTGGAGCAAATGGAACGGGCGCTAGCAAGGTTTTCCTCCCCAACACCCCCCCTTCTTCTTCCCTCCCTACCTACCTACCGACCCCTTTGTCGTTCTGACGCCATTGCTTCGCACCTCCTGAACGCACCGTACGCCATTGCTCCGCCCTCGGTGTGCGACGCCATTGCTCTACCCTCAACGTCATCACGTTTGACGCGAGGGCGGGGCCCCGAGGCTTGGCGATTTTGGTGGCTTCACCACCACGAACCCTTCAAACCCGTCTTGAAGGAAGTGACGGAAGTGATGTCAGTGTCTTCAGAACGTTGAAGGTGAGTTTTATTATATAAGATGAGGACCATGGGTCCCCTCAAAAAAAGCCCTGGTGATGGCACAAGAAAAGCAAGTTTGGTCCTTAGCTGGTGTTCTGCCCTGGTTTTACAGCCTGCTTCACTGACACAGACTACTCAGTAATTACTGTGGATTCTTTTGGATTCGTATTAGGTAAATGAGACTTTTATTAAAGGTTCTAAGGTCTAACATACACAATGATATACATATACACACACACACACACACACATATATATATATATATATATATATATACACATATACATATACACACACACACATATATACAATGATTAAGCCATATATACAATGATTAGCTATATAACTGAAAAGAAACAACATAAAGAGATTAAAGTTATGGCCTTTGCAGATGACTTATTGTTAACTCTCACTAACCCCCAAGTCTCTATCCCTCATTTAACCCGATTGATCTCCAAGTATGGTGCACTTTCGGGGTTCAAACTGAATTTTAGTAAGACTGTGGCCCTTCCCTCCTCTCCAACAATACAAAACTCGTGGCATGAGAATCTCCCGTTTACTTGGGCGGACGGCTGGATCAAATATCTGGGTGTCATTATTCCCGACAATCTGCCCACTTTATATGCTTGCAACATTCTTCCCTTGGTGATCTCCCTTCAGAAAACCCTTAGCCTGTGGCGAGCCTACCCGGTCTCATTACTGGGGCACATAAGTACATAAGTAGTGCCATACTGGGAAAGACCAAAGGTCCATCTAGCCCAGCATCCTGTCACCGACAGTGGCCAATCCAGGTCAAGGGCACCTGGCACGCTCCCCAAACGTAAAAACATTCCAGACAAGTTATACCTAAAAATGCGGAATTTTTCCAAGTCCATTTAATAGCGGTCTATGGACTTGTCCTTTAGGAATCTATCTAACCCCTTTTTAAACTCCGTCAAGCTAACCGCCCGTACCACGTTCTCCGGCAACGAATTCCAGAGTCTAATTACACGTTGGGTGAAGAAAAATTTTCTCCGATTCGTTTTAAATTTACCACACTGTAGCTTCAACTCATGCCCTCTAGTCCTAGTATTTTTGGATAGCGTGAACAGTCGCTTCACATCCACCGATCCATTCCACTCATTATTTTATACACTTCTATCATATCTCCCCTCAGCCGTCTCTTCTCCAAGCTGAAAAGCCCTAGCCTTCTCAGCCTCTCTTCATAGGAAAGTCATCCCATCCCCACTATCATTTTCGTCGCCCTTCGCTGTACCTTTTCCAATTCTACTATATCTTTTTTGAGATACGGAGACCAGTACTGAACACAATACTCCAGGTGCGGTCGCACCATGGAGCGATACAACGGCATTATAACATCCGCACACCTGGACTCCATACCCTTCCTAATAACACCCAACATTCTATTCGCTTTCCTAGCCGCAGCAGCACACTGAGCAGAAGGTTTCAGCGTATCATCGACGACGACACCCAGATCCCTTTCTTGATCCGTAACTCCTAACGCGGAACCTTGCAAGACGTAGCTATAATTCGGGTTCCTCTTACCCACATGCATCACTTTGCACTTGTCAACATTGAACTTCATCTGCCACTTGCACGCCCATTCTCCCAGTCTCGCAAGGTCCTCCTGTAATCGTTCACATTCCTCCTGCGACTTGACGACCCTGAATAATTTTGTGTCATCGGCGAATTTAATTACCTCACTAGTTATTCCCATCTCTAGGTCATTTATAAATACATTAAAAAGCAACGGACCCAGCACAGACCCCTGCGGGACCCCACTAACTACCCTCCTCCACTGAGAATACTGGCCACGCAATCCTACTCTCTGCTTCCTATCTTTCAACCAGTTCTTAATCCATAATAATACCCTACCTCCGATTCCATGACTCTGCAATTTCTTCAGGAGTCTTTCGTGCGGCACTTTGTCAAACGCCTTCTGAAAATCCAGATATACAATATCAACCGGCTCCCCATTGTCCACATGTTTGCTTACCCCCTCAAAAAAATGCATTAGATTGGCGAGGCAAGACTTCCCTTCACTAAATCCGTGCTGACTTTGTCTCATCAGTCCATGTTTTTGTATATGCTCTGCAATTTTATTCTTAATAATAGCCTCCACCATCTTGCCCGGCACCGACGTCAGACTCACCGGTCTATAATTTCCCGGATCTCCTCTGGAACCCTTCTTAAAAATCGGAGTAACATTGGCTACCCTCCAGTCTTCCGGTACTACACTCGATTTTAGGGACAGATTGCATATTTCTAACAGTAGCTCCGCAAGTTCATTTTTTAGTTCTATTAATACTCTGGGATGAATACCATCAGGTCCCGGTGATTTACTACTCTTCAGCTTGCTGAACTGACCCATTACATCCTCCAAGGTTACAGAGAATTTGTTTAGTTTCTCCGACTCCCCCGCTTCAAATATTCTTTCCGGCACCGGTGTCCCCCCCCAAATCCTCCTCGGTGAAGACCGAAGCAAAGAATTCATTTAATTTCTCCGCTACGGCTTTGTCCTCCTTGATCGCCCCTTTAACACCATTTTCGTCCAGCGGCCCAACCGACTCTTTGGCCGGTTTCCTGCTTTTAATGTATCTAAAAAATTTTTTACTATGTATTTTTGCTTCCAACGCTAATTTCTTCTCAAAGTCCTTTTTTGCCCTCCTTATCTCCGCTTTGCATTTGGCTTGGCATTCCTTATGATCTATCCTGTTACTTTCAGTTGGTTCTCTTCTCCACTTTCTGAAGGATTGTTTTTTGGCTCTAATGATTTCCTTTATCTTACTGTTTAGCCACGCCGGCTGACGTTTAGTCTTTTTTCCCTTTTTTCTAATACGTGGAATATATTTGTCCTGAACCTCCAGGATGGTGTTTTTAAACAGCATCCACGCCTGATGCAAGTTTTTTACTCTGCGAGCTGCTCCTTTCAGTCTTTTTTTCACCATTTTTCTCATTTTGTCGTAATCACCTTTTCTATAGTTAAACGCTAGCGTACTTGATTTCCTAGTTTCACTTCCTTCAATGCCAATATCAAAACCGATCATATTATGATCACTGTTATCAAGCGGCCCTCGTATCGTTACCCCCTGCACTAGATCATGAGCACCACTAAGGACTAAGTCTAGTATTTTTCCTTCTCTTGTCGGCTCCTGAACTAGCTGTTCCATGAAGCTGTCCTTGATTTCATCAAGAAATCCTATGTCCCTTGCGTGTACAGATGTTACATTAACCCAGTCTATATGCGGGTAATTGAAATCCCCCATTATTATTGTGTTGCCCAGTTTGTTTGCGTCCCTGATTTCCTTTAACATTTCCGCATCCGTCTGTTCGTCCTGGCCAGGCGGACGGTAGTACACTCCTATCATTATCCTTTTCCCCTTTGCACATGGAATTTCAATCCACAGTGATTCCAAGGAGTGTTTGTTTCCTGCAGAATTTTCAATCTATTTGATTCAAGGCTCTCGTTAATATACAATGCTACCCCTCCACCAATCCGATTCACCCTATCACTACGATATAATTTGTACCCCGGTATGACAGTGTCCCACTGGTTATCCTCCTTCCACCAGGTCTCAGAGATGCCTATTATATCTAATTTTTCATTTAGTGCAATATATTCCAACTCCCCCATCTTATTTCTTAGGCTCCTGGCATTCGCATATAGACATTTCAAACTATGTTTGTTGTTCCTAAGTACATCATGCTTAGTACTTGACAGTATTAATTGGCAATCTTTTGTCTGATTTTGGAGGAGTAGACTAGTGGTTAGTGCAGTGGACTTTAATCCTGGGGAACTGAGTTCAATTCCCACTGCAGCTCCTTGTGACTCTGGGCAAGTCACTTAACCTCCATTGCCCCTGGTACAAAATAAGTACCTGCATATATGTAAACCACTTTGAACATAGTTGCAAAAACCTCAGAAAGGCAGTATATCAAGTCCCATTTCCCTTTCCCCCTTTCCCTTATGACATCACAATATCAGAAGTGAGCCAAGTATCGGGCAATCAAGCCATTGGCCATTGTGACATCACTGATGAGGTTGGCTCTTATTGGTGGAATGAGTGGAGGAGTAGCCTAGTGGTTAGTGCAGCAGACTTTGATCCTGGGGAACTGGGTTCGATTCCCACTGCAGCTCCTTGTGACTCTGGGCAAGTCCCTTAACCCTCCACTGCCCCTGGTACAAAATAAGTACCTGAATATATGTAAACCGCTTTGAATGTAGTTGCAAAAACCTCAGAAAGGCGGTATATCAAGTCCCATTTCCCTTTCCCTCTTTCAATATGATCTGGGCTCCAAAGTGGTTATACGTTTTTCAGATGTTGCCCTTTGTTCTTGAGGGTTAGGGATAAAAAAGCACTGAATAAAATGTTGCAGGTATATCTGTGGCTGGGGAAGAGGGCCCGACTACCCATTTCAACTTTGCAGAAGCCCAAATCACAAGGGGGACTAGGTCTGCTAAACTTGAGACACTTAACAGTAGCTTGCACAATGAGACATATCAATGACTGGTACAGGAATGTAAATGACTTTTCTTTATCTGGACTGGAGCCTAACCTTTTTTGCAGATCCCATTTCAGCTGGCAGATACACACAATACCGAAGCGCTCCCCAACACAGCTACGTTTTAACCTGTTTATCCACGCAGCACGAGCAGTTTGGAGATGAATGTGCAGACGTCACCACTTCTCGGCAGCAGTGACCCCCCCCTTTTGGCAATCAGACACAACCCAGACTTTCCTGCAGAAACTGATTCAGCGGTATTTGCTCGTTGGAAGACTCTGGGGATTCAATACCTGTCCCAGTTGCTCACGGAGGATGGTAAATTGTAACCCTTTGAGGTGCTGTGCACTCATTATCAACTGCCCCCCACAGACTCTTTTGTCCATTTTCAACTACAGCATTATATGAATAGTCTGCCTTGAAAAGACTTATGCGAAGATGTTCAGGAGACACTGAGTGAAGCACTCACACTGAACTCTCAGAACTTGGTGCCTTTAGCCTTTCATCATAAGTACCTGCAGGAGTCTTCATCAGAGTTGGATTATGCACGGCTGGCTAAGAATTGGAACTTAGACTTGCTGACACAGTTGTCCAGCCAGCACATCCAAACCTGTCTGCACCAGATATATCGAACCACCTGTAATGGGCAACTGTGGGAACTACAGTACAAATTTCTTTTGAGGCTTTACATCTCGCCACGTCGGGCACACAAGGCAGGATTTGCGAGCTCTTAAGAGTGCCCGAGGTGCCTGGGCACCCCGGCCTCACTGGGTCATATGTTCTGGATGTGTCCCAGAATACAGGGCTTTTGGGCAAAGGTGTTGCATGAGTCAGAGGCAAAGTGGGGATGCACCCTCCATAAGGGCCCCCAGATTATGTTTGAAGACTATAAATGACCTACACCCTCGCCTACGGGCCTCTTAGACTTCTTCCGGAGACTGGTGCTGATGGCAAAAAAGACTATTCTGCAACAGTGGAGGGAGCCCGCGACCCCTACTTTCTTGTCTTGGTGGACGCAAATGACTTCTTTGCTGGCTATTTAGGCTCAAATTTTTTCAGATGCCTCCTCGTCCTCAGGTAGACATTTTCGCCACTGTTGGGAGCGCTTTGGTTCTACTTTGCAGCCTGCCGCTAGAAATTGGATATTCCATTGAAGGACAGTCCGGCTTCCATGCAGCACAGGGGTGGGGGGAGGGAAGGAAGGGGTAGGTTTATGTTTCAACATTTTTATTGATGACATGTCAAATTCAAACACTTCCAACAGTAGGAAAATGCTAACATTCAAATCTCAGATGACAAACCATATCCAAGCAGAATTAAGTTTTAAAGGCAGCCATCAAACCTTTTACAGTTCCCCCACCATCCTCCCCCCCATTCCTTGAATTGAGCAAACTACTGAGGCCTAGCCTATCTGAATATTATTACATGACCTGACACACAGCATTATAAGATTTACCATATAGCGGCCATGCCAGCAAACTTGTTATACACTCTTCCCCCCCCCCCACTGCCCCCTCTCCTCATCATAATCATATAACTCTGCCAAACTAAAATAGCAGAAAGAACTCTTATAAATCAATGGACAATACCTAGATCAACCAACATAGCCTTATTACTACTACAAATCCAACACTTATCTCTACCAGTTACCCCAAAACCCTCTGCTCCCACCCACCCCATAACTGCCACGTGAATCGGCAATTTAATATATAGCTTCTCCCTTTATTTCATTTGTATCCCACATTTTCCCACCTATTTGCAGGCTCAATGTGGCTTACAGGGACTTGTTATAGCATAGCCATTCCAGGTTATCAGATACAATTGGTATTGCAAAAAGATTAAGGATGAGAAAAGAGATCTGAGCAGATAGTTATAGAAAGATGATTTTCAGAGATGGGGTGGATTGGCGATGTGGTGTAGTTAAGCTATGGGTTTTCTTTGTAGGCTTTGTTGAAGAGGTACGTTTTCAGAGATTTATGAAAGTTCGTTATTTCGAGTATTCCAGAGTGGTTCCCATCTGTCTCTGAACCTAGCTCCAGGAACACTATCCCATCGTTTGACTTCACATCTATCCACCCTCATTTGTTGTATCATTTGAGTTCTCCACAATTGTAGAGAGGGGCCTGATGGGGAGAGCCAGGCCCTCAAGATTGTATTGATTCCAAAGAATATGGCCACCCCCACTAAACCCCTAATTCCTGCAGGAGGATACGAGGTGAACGTAAAGCTCTGAAAAAGGAGCAGCGGGTCCCACACCACTGAACAGTTCCACATAGATTGCACCAACTTCAAGAGTCCCTTCCAGAAATGGCTCACCGATGGGCAAGACCAAACATGTGCCCCAAGGAAGTCATTCCATTGCCACACTTCAAACATGCCCCAGTCCCTCCAATATTAGCCAGCAGTGCCCGTCTCGGCGATATATATAATCGCATTATAAATCGGTATAACTTTTCTTGTTAATATACAGTGGGGGAAATAAGTATTTGATCCCTTGCTGATTTTGTAAGTTTGCCCACTGACAAAGACATGAGCAGCCCATAATTGAAGGGTAGGTTATTGGTAACAGTGAGAGATAGCACATCACAAATTAAATCCGTAAAATCACATTGTGGAAAGTATATGAATTTATTTGCATTCTGCAGAGGGAAATAAGTATTTGATCCCCCACCAACCAGTAAGAGATCTGGCCCCTACAGACCAGGTAGATGCTCCAAATCAACTCGTTACCTGCATGACAGACAGCTGTCGGCAATGGTCACCTGTATGAAAGACACCTGTCCACAGACTCAGTGAATCAGTCAGACTCTAACCTCTACAAAATGGCCAAGAGCAAGGAGCTGTCTAAGGATGTCAGGGACAAGATCATACACCTGCACAAGGCTGGAATGGGCTACAAAACCATCAGTAAGACGCTGGGCGAGAAGGAGACAACTGTTGGTGCCATAGTAAGAAAATGGAAGAAGTACAAAATGACTGTCAATTGACAAAGATCTGGGGCTCCACGCAAAATCTCACCTCGTGGGGTATCCTTGATCATGAGGAAGGTTAGAAATCAGCCTACAACTACAAGGGGGGAACTTGTCAATGATCTCAAGGCAGCTGGGACCACTGTCACCACGAAAACCATTGGTAACACATTACGACATAACGGATTGCAATCCTGCAGTGCCCGCAAGGTCCCCCTGCTCCGGAAGGCACATGTGACGGCCCGTCTGAAGTTTGCCAGTGAACACCTGGATGATGCCGAGAGTGATTGGGAGAAGGTGCTGTGGTCAGATGAGACAAAAATTGAGCTCTTTGGCATGAACTCAACTCGCCGTGTTTGGAGGAAGAGAAATGCTGCCTATGACCCAAAGAACACCGTCCCCACTGTCAAGCATGGAGGTGGAAATGTTATGTTTTGGGGGTGTTTCTCTGCTAAGGGCACAGGACTACTTCACCGCATCAATGGGAGAATGGATGGGGCCATGTACCGTACAATTCTGAGTGACAACCTCCTTCCCTCCGCCAGGGCCTTAAAAATGGGTCGTGGCTGGGTCTTCCAGCACGACAATGACCCAAAACATACAGCCAAGGCAACAAAGGAGTGGCTCAGGAAGAAGCACATTAGGGTCATGGAGTGGCCTAGCCAGTCACCAGACCTTAATCCCATTGAAAACTTATGGAGGGAGCTGAAGCTGCGAGTTGCCAAGCGACAGCCCAGAACTCTTAATGATTTAGAGATGATCTGCAAAGAGGAGTGGACCAAAATTCCTCCTGACATGTGTGCAAACCTCATCATCAACTACAGAAGACGTCTGACCGCTGTGCTTGCCAACAAGGGTTTTGCCACCAAGTATTAGGTCTTGTTTGCCAGAGGGATTAAATACTTATTTCCCTCTGCAGAATGCAAATAAATTCATATACTTTCCACAATGTGATTTTCCGGATTTAATTTGTGATGTGCTATCTCTCACTGTTACCAATAACCTACCCTTCAATTATGGGCTGCTCATGTCTTTGTCAGTGGGCAAACTTACAAAATCAGCAAGGGATCAAATACTTATTTCCCCCACTGTATGGAAAGTCTCAGCGTATATATCTTCTTAATATATGTACAGCACAACTCGGGGGTGATCATGCAACCTAGGTCTTGTGCCCAGCTCAAGGCCAATCGCTCATAATTCAGCTCTGCTATCGTGTCCTTCAATTGCTGATGATGGAACCTCAGCAGTACCGATTGCTGCAAGCCCAAAGAATAACCCTCCGTTAAGATATCTATTACAGCCTCTGTTAAGTCCATCCACAGCAGTGTCGAGATATAATGCTGCAGTTGGAAATAAGCAAAATATTGCCCTGGAGGAATCCCATATTGCCTTTGCAGATCACTAAAAAGTCTTCTTCATTAACCACCTGTGCAATATACACAATGCCCTTTTTTGCCCAGGACCCAAAGATGCTTCTCCCCCATCCTGGTGTGAAAGCCAGATTTTGGCAAATGGAAAGCAATGGTGTGGTCTCGGCTGATAAATGATGCCTTCTACACATCCAGCTCCAGGTGGCTCTCAAAGATGCCAAAAGGGGGTGACGTCGAAAGGTGCCCTGTGGGAGCTGCCCTCCGGTATGCAATAACTGACTAAAATGGACTCCTGCAAATAAGGACGTCTCCGATCCTGTTAAAGAAAATTCCAAAGTCCCTCTAAACCAGTCGTTAATATGACGCATCAAACACGCTATTGTGAGATTTCTTAAACTTAATAGACCCATCCCCCCACTTTCTCTCGGAGTTGTCAATATCGCCAAGGGAAGTCTAGGTCTCTTACCTCTCCAGAGAAACGCCTGCATTAGCCTATCCATTTTCCTCTCATCTTTCTTTAGCAAATACAATGGCAATTGTTGAAACACATACTACTACTACTACTATTTAACATTTCTAAAGCGCTACCAGGGTTGCGCAGCGCTGTACAATTAACAAAGAAGGACACTTACAATCTAAAGGACAAAAAGTGCAGTCAATCAAGATTGAGGCAATCTAGATTTCCTGGATAGAGGTACAATGGTTAGGTGCCAAAAGCGACATTGAAGAGGTGGGCTTTGAGCAAGGATTTGAAGATGGGTAGGGAGGGGGCTTGGCGTATGGGCTCAGGGAGTTTATTCCAAGCATAGGGTGAGGCGAGGCAGAAAGGGCGGAGTCTGGAGTTGGCGGTGGTGGAGAAGGGTACTGAGAGGAGGGATTTGTCCTGTCCTGTGAGCGGAGGTTACAGGTAGGAGCGTAAGGGGAGATGAGGGTAGAGAGGTAGTGAGGGGCTGCAGATTGAGTGCATTTGTAGGTTAGTAGGAGAAGCTTGAACTGTATGCGGTACCTGATCGGAAGCCAGTGAAGTGACTTGAGGAGAGGGGTGATATAGCCACTTTGGTACCAAAATCATGTTGAACAGTGCGATCCGGACCCACAATAAGGGCAAATCCCGCCACAACATAAGCTTCTGCCTAGTCATCTCTAACAGAGGTCCCACGTTAATTGTATACAATGAAGCTAAATCTCTAGGAATCTGTACTCCCAGATATTTCAAGGTACCTTCTGCCCATCTGAGAGGAAACTGCCCTCTCCATTGCTGTTCCAACTCTTCATCTAAAGACTTTTGCAGATTCAAGGAAAACCCGGATATCATTCCATAATCCATTATTACCTCTAGGGCCCTCCCCAGTGAGTCCTGCGGATCTGACAGTAAAAGCATTATATCATCTGCATAGGCCAGCGCCACCCTTGTTTCTGTCCCCACCGTGACTCCTTTGACTTCCGGGGTATTATTCAACAGCCGAATCAGTGGCTCCAACGAGATGTCAAAAAGAAAAGGAGATAAGGGGCATCCCTGCCTGGTTCCCCTCTGTATCACCAAGCTATCTGACCTACCCCCTTTGACCAGCAACTGAGCTTCCATCCCTGAATAAAGCGCCCGTATGGCCCCCACAACCCGTTCTCGCAGACCCACCCAGTCCAATACCCTAAAGAGATAGCTCCAAATCACCTGATCAAACGCTTTAGCAGCATCCAAGCTTACCAGCATTGCTGGATCCCCCTGATTACTGCTTTGGGCCGTCGAGAGTAAAATCCTCCGTACATGCCAAACTGAGTGTCGTTTGGGGATAAAACCCACCTGCGAGGTACTGATCATACCTGCCATACATGGTGATAGTCTGTTACTCAGTATCTTAGCCAAGATTTTAATGTCTACATTAATTAGGGAGATAGGTCGATATGACTCGGGTTCATCTACTGGTTTTCCAGGTTTAAGTAAAAGAGATATCAAAGCGGTATTCTCATGCGTCGGAAACCTACCCTCTTAAATGACCGATTTATAACATTCGAACAGATCCCCTCCTAAGGAGAGTTGCATGGTCTTATAAAATTCGCCCGAGAATCCGTCAATGCCGGGTGCCGAATGGGCCTTCAGCCCTTTAATGGCTTGCTTTAGCTCTCTAAATTGTAGTGGTGACCCCAACTTCTCTATGGCTGGCTCCATCAGCCTAGGCATACCTGCTCATGCTAAGAAATCCTCGATGTCTGCCCTTCTCGGAGCCCTCCTAGCACTATACAGCACTTGGAAGTGATCATAGAGGATATGCTTTATGGCCTCTGGTTTATTTGTGAGCTTCCCTTGTTTATCCCGTAACACTGTAATTACATGGTAACCATCCCGTGTTCATACTAGTCTGGCCAAGAGACCCCCCGCACAGTTACCAAAATGGTAAAACCGGTATTTCTGAAACATAATCTGGCATTGGGTCTGCTCATGCAATAATGTATTTACCGAGACCTGTAGAGATGCATACACCTCCCTATTAGCCTTGGAGGGTGAGTGCAGGTATACTCGCCTAGCCCTACTCAGACTTTGTTGCAAGTTCACAATGCTAGCCGCAACCTTTTTTTGCCTTGCAGCTACATACCAGATTATCTGCTCACGCAGTACCTCCTTCGCGGTGCACCAAAAAAGTTGAGGGTCTGAACGATGCTGAGCATTATGACCCACATATGTCTCCCATTTGCCCCGCAAGAACTCCAGAAAATCTAAATCCTTAGCCAAGTAGCTGGGAAACCTCCATCTCTGTGTTACCTGAAACCCACTCACAGCTTCCAATGTTACCCATACTGGAGCATGGTCTGACACCACCACCTGCTCCAGCTGTGCACCCATGACCCATGGAAACAAGGACGCCGATAGCAGTATGTAATCTAAGCGTGCCCATGACTCATGTGCACGAGATCTGTGTGTAAAATCTTTTTCACCTACAGTATATGCAATAGCCTCCAGGCATCGACCAGCTCCAGGGAGGCCGCTAACGCACTTAATACCCCCTTATCAGGCCTGCCCTGGTACCCGCCTCTCCTGGCCCCCGTGCAGTCCACCTCCGGATCCATGAGATTGTTCATATCTCCCACCATAATATTTTCTTTCTGATACGGAAGCAATAACTTCAGTAATTCAGGGGAAAATGTTTATCAAAAGGTGTCTGGGCATATACATTTAATAAGTACACTTCTCTCCCCTGTAGCCATATCTTGAGTAATAGGAACTAGCCCTTCGCGTCTCTTAGGATGACCTCCGAGACATGGGCTAGTCTCTTATGTAATAATATTGCCACACCACCTTGTCGAGCCCAGTAGCGTAGCCAGATCTCATTTTTTGGGTGGGCCTGGGGGTGGACTGGGTGGGTATGACCCACATATTTCTTCTCTGTCCATCCCCCTCCCGTAAAGATAAATACCTAGGCTGGCGTGGATCTCCAGGCCCTGCCAGCTGAAGAATATTCTGGAGGCCCCCAAGGCTTGAGAAGTCTCATCCCTGCGCCAGTCACCAGCGTGGCGGGAAGCAGCGTTCAGCAGCGTTGCCTGCGTGCGTGCCTGCCTTTTAAAATAATTCGTCTCCCCAGGCTCCGCTGCATTTACTTCTTCGCCCGTCGCAAAGCGCTGCCGTTCGCACAGGCAGCTCCGCTCCCCTTTGCCGCATCCATCCAGCCCTCTCTGATCCACTTCCTGTAGTGGATACGTAGGGCCAGATGGACACAGCAAAGGGGAGCGGAGCTGCCTGTGCAAATGGCAGCGCTTTGCGACGGGTGAAGAAGTAAATGCAGCGGAGCCTGGGGAGACGAATTATTTTAAAAGGCAGGCAGGCAGGTAGGCAACGCTGCTGAACGCTGCTTCCCGGACCCGGCGGAGCCGCGGGAGAAAAGGCAGCGACAGCAGCAGGATGTTGGATGGGTGGGCCTGGAGGGAAAGTGGCTGGGCCTGGGCCCGTCCAGGCCTGCCCTTGGCTATGCCCCTGGTCGAGCCCCTGATGAGGTGAAATGAACCCGGCCCACCCAGGTCCGTTTTAATTTGCCATGCTCTTCATCGGACAATCTGGTTTCTTGTAGACACACAACATCAGTTTGCAGGCGTCCCATATGCGTCAAAATCTTTTGCCGCTTAATGGGAGAAGTAATCCCTCCCACATTCCATTAAATTAATTTACAACTAGCCATCCTCCCTGTGTCTCTGCCAGCCCAAAAATCCCTCATGAAGCTCGCCCCGGGGGCCCAGCCCTACCCCCAAGGCCCTGATACCATTTACCTCATACCACACATATAAAACACCCAACATGCTAATCCACTCCAAACTTATATATCTCCCATTGCAACCCACCCCTCCCCCACTCCCCTTCCCGAGATAGCCCTGGCCCTTCCCTCCTCCCCCCCCCCCACCCTTTCCCCTGACCCCCCAACTTCCTTGACAGGATTAACCCCATCCAGGTGAAATCACTACATGCTAAGGTCCCCACTCTCCCCGACCCCCCCACCCCTCTCCTACATTACTTTTACATAAATTTGTAAACCTCCATGCATATGAGTCTTCCCGTCACCATTTAAACCGGTCATGTACATTATGTCCTCTTTCATTCCCGTCAACTAGGAATATATATAGTACAATGTCAAGAAGGATCTTCGGCCGCCTTCAGCTCCCGGTTGATAAACTGTAAGGCTAGCTGGTCTGAGGTGAAAGGGACCCATTTCCCCGCATGCAAGATCTTCAGCGTTGCCGGGTATATCAACATGAACCATGCATTCTTTTCCACCAGCTTTGTACAAATCGGGTGGAATTTCCGTCTCTTTTCCTGAACGCTGGCAGAGTAATCTTGGAAGATGCGCACTTGGGCCCCAGCATGGGTCAACGACTCTCTTTTCTGTCAGTACCCCCGCAGTATCTCTTCCTTGTGGAGGTAATTGTGCACTTTGATAATAATTACTCTAGGCCGCTGACTACTCTGCGGAGCCCGCCCAAGCCTGTGTGCTCTTTCGATGCAGAAGGGGCCTCTGCTGTCTGATAAGGCAAATTCCTTAGACAGACAGTCCTCCAGCATTGGGCCGAGATTTTTCTCCGGTATACTTTCTGGAAGGCCTACCAACCAAAGGTTACTGCGCCTTGCCCTGTTCTCCAATTCGTCTATCTTCTCAGCTTGGCTTGCCAGTTTTTCTTTTAATCCAGTAAGTTCAGGCTCATAGCACTGCCAGGAATCTTCAAGATCGGAGACCCGTTTCTCCGCCTCTGTGGTTCTACTTATTATGTCGGCCAACGGCCCATCAAGCTTCCCCAGCCGGCCCTCCAACGAAGTGAATCGGGGCTCCAGCGCGCTCCCCACAGCCGCTGCAAGTTGTTCCAATTGTCTGTCTGAAAATTCCGCCTCGCCACAAAGAGACGCGGCCGCCATCTTGTTTTCACCGCTGGGTAAGAGTGGCTTTTCTTTATCATTTTTCGCGCCCTTCCTGGTACTTCCGAGTGGCATGGATACTACATATTGTTCCATGCACCTTCCCCGGATTCTCCTTTGGGTCGGGCTGCGTTCAACGGAGGTTTTAATGGGGCTCAGACAGCCAGAGACAAGCGGGGACCTCAGAGCAGCACAGAATCACTGCTACTGCTTCCACCGCATCACGTGATCTCCGGAAGGGGTAGGATTAAGGGAGAAATGTTTGTACTTACTCTTGAAATCTCTCATTATAGACAGCGGGGGTCAGAAGGGACTCTGCTGTCATGCTTCAATAAAAATTATTTCAAAATAACTGAAAAGAAACAATAATACCTATCTATCTATAAACAATCATTACATCACTGGTCCCTACATCCAAGCAATGCTAGGAGTTCCTAGACCAGGACAAGAAGCAATAATACACTATAATATACATGCGTCCATCACTGGTCCTTAATCTCTACATCCAGGCTTTTTACATCAGCTGAGAGAAGCCCCTTTTTCAGCGAAGCCGGAGTTTGACCAGGGGTCTGGTTCTATACAATGCATCCACCCGTAGATGAGCTTCCAGCTTCACTGTAAAAGGCCCCCCTTTTTTATTAGGCTTAGAACTCATGTTCAGAGCTAAGGAAAATTACAGAATGCTTGAGAATTTCTCTGTTTTGGTAAACAAGCCATACTGTGGGAATGTGGTCACATGTTTCTCAGTCCAGGTGGCCAGTCTGAACTCGAAACAGGCTCCACCTCTCCCTTCACATACCAAATTTATTTATTTATTTTCTGCATTTATATCCCACATTTTCCCACCTCTTTGCAGGCTCAATGTGGCTTACAAATACTGTAGTGGCGATCGCCATTTCCAGAATAAGAAATACAGAGTAATATTCCAGTTAAAAAATAGAGAATACACAATAAAATTAGAAGAAAATAGATAAACAATACATTTCAGGTATTTAAGATCAAGGGTAGTGAAAAAGGTTCAATAATAACAATGTGATAAAGTATCCAAATAAGAATGATTCAATGTTAACTAGTTCTAGTACAGTTCTGATGTCATGCTTTTAAGAAGGATCCTTTTGATAAGACTCTTTGAACAGTTTAGAGCTGTGTCTTATCTTCTACATTCCAACTTATTTTCACACAAAGTTAAACAATCATTTTTAAACAGAATTACTTCTAATCAAAAATAGACCCCGAGTGCACTTGTCAGTCAAGGCACAGTTGAAAAACAATCTTTAAAAATTCACTTCTATTACAGCTGGGCTCTGGTATTACCATCTTGAAAATGTGACCACACCATGCCTCTGTGGTTATGTTCTACTCATACGTTAAATGATTAACTGGCTTTCTTGAAAGGATTACATAATCTTTGGATGCATGACTAGAAACAAAAACACACACATATGCAATATCACAATTCCTCGTGTACAGGCATAAAATAACCTTTTAGGGTGGATAATGTTCACAATGAGCTCCAGAATGGAGAGATAAGAGTTTTCAGTTTTGGCACAGTATAAGTCATCACATGAACAAAATATACGAAAACCAATGGACTGCATTAGGGACTTATACCCCATTTAGTTATGTTTAAACAAATGAGAAATCTGCATGAAACAAAATATTTTTATTATTTTGACTTATAAAACCACTTGTCCCTGAAACATTCTCAAAACAGCATAATCCATATATGTATCTACAATGTAAACTTTTACAAAAGAGATGAAGTGAAGATGTGATTCCATGTGCCCCAATGAAAAGAGTTTAATTTTACTTTCATTTAATTTCAGTATATTCCATGTTTATATCACCAGGCTTCCCAAAGCAGATTACAACAAAACTTAAGATGAACCCACCAGGAAACAGGATATACTCAGTGAGATCTAGACATGTATTACTATATTCTATAGAACAATGTAGAAAAATTAGTACAAAATACAGAGTTTATTACTGCTGTTTCTACTACTACTACTACTACTATTTAGCATTTCTATGGCGCTACAAGGCATACGCAGCGCTGCACAAACAATAATTTTTTAAGCTGTTTTAGTGATTTTCAATTTTATTTCATTAAATTTATGTACATAGTAGTAAAAAAGGCCCGTTTCTGACAAATGAAACGGGCGCTAGCAAGGTTTTCCTTGGAATGTGTGTGCGATTGAGTGTGTGAGAGAGAGAGAATGTGCAAGAGTCTGTGTGTGTGTGTGTGTGTGTGTGTGTGTGTGTGTGACTTGCAAGGAGTTCTGCACCCCAGCTGACCTTGTTAATCACCCAGGGCAACCACTCCAGGTGCCAAACCGGATATCCCAGCCACCTCAAGTTTCCGCTGGAGGCTTCAATTAGAACGTTGGAGGTGCCTTTTATATATAGAGATGGGAAGTTTTCAAATAATAAAAAGCTGTCAAAAATTTAAAAAAAACAAAAACAAAAACAAAAAAACTTTACCCTCCACCATTTAAGACACTGCTTATCCAATTGGAACAGCTTTAAACTCTTCCAGATGAATCACGCGTAGGTAGTCACACATGTCTGCTATTGTTTTATGTAGAAATATCTTTATTGTCATTATAAGCAAAAATCAAGGGACCCTTTTACAAAGTGCCGGTAAGCCCAACGCGGGCTTACCGCATGCTATCTTGGGACTACTGCTGGCCTAACAGCGGTAGTTCTGGCTCCAGCGTGCACCAAAAATTTTTAAAGCATGGCGCTAACCCAGCAATAATCGGCCATTGCCGCGCACAGGCCAGTTACTGCTGGGTTAGCACATGAGCCCTTACCGCCACCACAATGGGTGGCAGTAACTGCTCCCCGACGAACAGCCACGTGGTAAGAGTTATTTTAACGCATAGTCATTTTTTGAGGGGGGGGGGGCATTTTACCCGCTGCACAAAAAAGGGCCCCGCCACAACCGCAAGGCCCTTTTTCCTGCAGCTTAGTAAAAGGACTCCAAAAGCATATAGGACCAGACTCTATATACCATGCCTAAAAAATTGGTACCAAAATCAAATTCACCTAAGCATCTCTCCGTATAAAACGCACCTCCAACATTCTATTGAAGCCTCAGAAATTTCCAACATTCTAAATTTCCAACATTCTAAATTGAAGTTGTGTAGATCACATAAGTGTCTGCCCCGCCCTCGCATCACCACGTGATGACGTTGAGGGCGGGGCAATGACACTCACACAATCACATCGCTCACCTGCCCCGCCCTCGCGTCAATCCGTCGGCTAAACAAAAAAAAAAAAAGAGGAACTTCACTCAGCTTGAGGAAGGCTTGAGGGAGGCGGCGCCGAGTTTTTTTTTGTTTGCAGGCCGGGACGTGTAGCTCCACCCTCACGTCAACACGCAATTACGGCGACGCCGGGGCGGTACACACAGCGTAGCACATACACAACTTGGACGGAGATCCCCGAACCCCCCTCGGTAAGCGATGACGGCGGAGCGGTACAGAGAGTGTCACATATACAGAACTTGCAACGAGGTCCCGGAGCCACCCTCGGTAACCGACATCAACACACAAAACCTAACCTCACAGCAACAGGGTCAACTCAGGCTGGGAGGGTATGCTGGCATGGAGGAGGAGCACATTAGGGAAGGAAGACAGAACCGCTTAACAGAGGGAAAAGCAGGTGGGGAGGGGCTCACACTCACTCACTCACTCAGTAGAGGTGGGGAAGGGACAGAGGGGGGAGGGGGAAGGCAGGAGAGGGGGAAAGAGGGACGAAACGAAGGGGGGCCAACAAAAGGCAAAAGTAGGATTGGGGGGGAGGGGAAAACCAGACTCTCTGTCAAACACACTGTAGCTCTCGGAAAACTGTCTCTCTCACTCACTGTGTCCAACATACGCACTCGCACACACTCATTCTGAAACACACACACTCACTCACAGATACACAAACACTCAATCTCTCTCTCAGAATCGCACAGTCACTCTCTCTCTCTCTCACACACATACTCACTCTAACATACACACTATGAAGAAAACCTGGCTAGCGCCCGTTTCATTTGTGTCAGAAACGGGCCTTTTTTCCTAGTATTCTATAAAGTACAACTTAATTTAGAATAAGCCTAAATTTCTGCGTGGTATCAAACATATAAATTGCGAGTGACCGTACTCACCCGCAAATGCGCAGTAGACACAGAACCAAGGAGCAACACTCCAAGCCCTGCCTCCACCAGCAGCTCCTGTTCTGGAGGTAATGCAGCCAATAGGGAGGGAAGGAGGGGGCGTGGAAATCGGAGGGGGAGGAGCCATGTACATCGGAGGTGCACAACAAATCTGCAACTACGGAGGAGGGCATGGAACTTGGCAACGGGAGGGACGGTGGAGGAGGGAGGGAGACAAGGGTGATGCAGTACACACACACACAGAACAAGTCAGGAACACAGGACAAAGGACAGTTGGTGGAAATCGGATGGAGAGGAGCGAAGGAGGGGGCGTGGACATCCGTGGGGGAGGGAGGGAGGATGGACAAGCACAAGGATAGGAGCAGAGGGAGGAGCCGTGGAAATCGCTCTCAAATGGCAGGCTCTCTGTTGTTCGAC
The DNA here is from genome assembly GCF_901765095.1 of Microcaecilia unicolor. Taxonomy (NCBI): domain Eukaryota; kingdom Metazoa; phylum Chordata; class Amphibia; order Gymnophiona; family Siphonopidae; genus Microcaecilia; species Microcaecilia unicolor. The sequence continues at coordinate 30,790,747 of NC_044031.1, read as the reverse complement.
ATGGCATGGAGGGGGCGTGCAAATCTGAGGGGGAGGAGCCATGTACATCGGAGGTGCACAACAAATCTGCAACTACGGAGGAGGGCATGGAACAAGGCAACGGGAGGGACGGTGGAGGAAGGAGGGAGACAAGGGTGATGCAGTACACACACACAGAACAAGTCAGGAACACAGGACAGTTGGTGGAAATCGGAGGGAGAGGGGCGAAGGAGGGGGCGTGGACATCCCTGGGGGAGGGAGGGAGGGAGGATGGACAAGCACAAGGATAGGAGCAGAGGGAGGAGCCCTGGAAATCGCATGGGGAGCAGCAGTGTAAATCGCTGGGAAATGGCAGGCTCTAGGGAGGGACAGCAGGACCACTACTATTTTCACTCAGACAACAGGAAGGAGGTCTGTTGTTGGACATGGGCATGGAAATCGGAGCAGGAGGCAGGACAGGAGGGGGCGTGGACATCACAGGGGGTAGGGAGGGGGAGACTGGACAAGAACTAGGATAGCAGCAGAGGGAGGAACCGTGGAACAAAGATAACCAATGGCCAGAACCGCTACCATCCGGGGAGGAGCCAATGCGGAGACCTGGCCGACGAGAAACTAATGCAGGAGAGAAGAGAACCACCAGAAACCAAGCAGGGATCCAAAACTGTTCAGGAGGCCAACAGCAAAAGGTAAGCATGTGCATTCACTCGCTGAACACACACACACCCTGCTTTGCTGCAAGCAAAGGCATACCTGTCAGGCCCCTTTGGCTCACTGAATAGCACAAGTCAGCAGAAGGGACGGAACAACAACAACATGTATGGAGGGGGGGGGGTGGGAAGAGACCGGCACGCGACTGCAAAACAAGCCTGCCTTTCAAACTGCTCCAACAACTGCCTACGAGGAGACACTGAACCTCCACTGACACACAGCTCCAACAAGTGACTACAAGGTGACACTAAACATCCACTGAGACAGGGAGTACTAACAGCTCACTAGCACTCTCTCTCACTCACTCACACACTCTGTCTCACTCACACACACACACACTAGCAGCTCACTCTCACACTCACTGTCAATTTCCCACATAAAAACACTTTCTCTTTCATTCTCACACACTGGCACACACACAATATTAAACGAAGGGGTGGGGGGAAGGCAAATAAAAACGAAACCCTGATTTGCACCTTGCAACAAATGGATATAAGGAGCCACTAACCACCGCCACTGTGACAGCTCACTCTCATGCTCTGTCTCTTTCCCAGAAAGACACACTTTCTCTCTCTCTCACTCACTCACTCTCTCACCCAAGCACACACACACACACAATATTAGAAGAAGGGGTGGGGGCAGGCGAAACAACAACGAGCACTGATTTTAACCTAAACAAAAAAAAACCATAAGGACCACTCCACTCTGACACCTCACTCTCATGCTCTCTGTCTGTTTCCCAGAGAGACACACTTTATCTATCACTCGCTGACTCACACACACACAATATTACAAAAAGGGGTGGGGGCAGGCAAGTGAAAAAAAAAACCACTAATTTGTACCCTAAAATAACTCGCTATAAGGAGCCAGTGACCCCCTCCACTGTGACAGGGAGTCCTAGCAGCTCACTGACACACACAAACTCACTTTTCAAAGCCCACAAACACCGGCTACAAGGAGCAACTAACACTCACTCTCTAATACACATCCACGCTCTGTCTCTCACTCACACAGACGCACACACACACACTTTCACACTGCACACTTTGTCTATCACACACACACACACACACACACAATATTACAAGGAGGGGGGCCACACAACAGAAAAAACATCAAACCATTGACCCTCCACTGTGACAAGGAGTACTACCACCTCACTCTCACACAGACACACACTTTCTCTAACGCTCTCTCTCTCACACACACTCAGCTACAACAACATTTGAACTACTGTGACAAATCAGAACAAGAAAAGGACTGTAACAAAACAGAAACAATACTATTAAAAAAGCAACCTAAAACAACTAATATGCCACGACGAAAACTAGACACCACAGGAACTGAGCAGGCAGCTCATGATTTAGAATTGAAGAGGAGGAAAGCTCAAAGAGATAGAATTAAACATGAAAATAAAACAGAAACACAAAAACATGCAGAAAAGGAAAGAGTACGCAATTACAGAAAACATTGCAGTGAACTACAAAAACATGAAGAAAGACACAGACGTCAACAATCAAGAATCAACAAACACTTAATGGACCTTCAAATGACAAGACACAAAGCTTTAAGAACATTACAAGAGTTTCAGGAAAAAAATATAAACAGTAGCAGCCTTGGCAACTTTTGCGAAATCTGTGAACATTGTCATGCAAAACACTTTAAAAATGAGAGACCAACAGATAAGAAGTTTAATGTTTGCTGCAATTAAGGGTCTATACATTTACCGCCTATAACTACAAATGAATACATTAAGAACTTGATGACTGCACAAGATCCAGATTCAAAAACATTTATGAAAAATATACGATCATATAATAGTGCATTAGCATTTGTATCAGTGGGAGCAAAAATTAATGTCCCTAGAGGTTTTGGACCATACTGTTTCAAAATACACGGACAAATGTAAAAATCAATTATTAAATGTTTTCCCCCCTTATTTAATTTCTTTTTTTCATTAATCGATGGAGGGGAGGGCAGGGGACAGAGGAGGGTGGCTGCACATGGAGTGAGGGAAGAGGACAGAGGACGGTTGCTGGACATGGGGGAAGAGCAGGGGACAGAGCACAGTTGCTGCACATGGAGGTGAAATTTAAAAAAAACGCCCGTTTTAACGGGCTTAATGGCTAGTATAGAATAAACTGAGCGCCAGTACATGCAACTAAATTTAGTCGCGGGTAGTTACGCCAAGTAAAATTTGGTGTACATCCTGATGTCTAAATTAGGCACAGACCGGGTGTATTTTATAACCATATACATAGATTTTACAAACGCCCATGACCCGCCCATTCCGCACCCACTTTTCAACTAAGTGACTTAGAATGTACACGCAGCACGTACACTGCCTATCCAACTGCATGGTGATGGCATAAGGAAAGCAAGTTTGGTCCAGTGAAGACTAACTTAACCTGTTCCTTAGCTGGGCTCTGGAATTACCATATTGAAAGCGTGACCATACCATGCCTCTGTGGTTATGTTCCACTTATAAGCTAAATGATTAACTGGCTTTCTTGAAAGGATTTTATTAACTTTGGATGCATAACTAAGATCACAAACATTCACTTACTTATTCAATATCACAACTCCTCATGTACAGTCAAAAAACAACCTTTAAGGGTAGATAGTGTTCACAATGAGCTCCTTTTATGATCAACCAGATAGAGATAAGAGTTTTCAGTTTTGGCACAGTATAAGCCAGGGGCGTAGCCACGGGTGGGTCTGGGTGGGCCTAGGCCCACCCAGTTTGGGTTCAGGCCCACCCAGCAGAGCACCTTCGTTTGAACGGCAGCAGGCTGAGCTCCCCCAAACCTGCATCTGCCTCCCTCTGTCCCACTGCAGCGCTTCCCAGATGCTACCTACCTACCGCCACCACGATCCTCCCGTTTCAGCAGCAGCGCGGACCAGCGGTAGCGATTCATGCTGCTGCTGCTTCGTTCTAACCCGGAAGCGTCTCCTCTGCAGCGTCCCGCCCCCATTATTACAACTTCCTGTTTCTGCTGGGGCAGGACGCGGGCGCTCGGCAGAGGAGACGCTTCCGGGTTAGAACGAAGCAGCAGCAGCATGAATCGCTACCGCTGCTGCTGAAACGGGAGGTACATGCTGGATCGTGGTGGTGGTAGGTAGGCAGCGTCTGGGAAGCGCTGCAGTGGGACAGAGGGAGCAAGATGCAGGATTGGAGCTCAGCCTTTTAAGAGTGGTGCCCCATTGAAGAGAGGGAGAGTTGGGGGAGGTCTCCATAGGATAGATGCTGCATGGGGGGGGGGGGGGGGGCATGAGGTGGAGAGGGGCAAGAGAGAGAGAATTGTGGGACATAGGGTAGAGAGGGGTAAGAAAGTTAAAAATCTTGCATGGGGAGGGGAGAGGGACAAGAGAGGGAGAAATGTTGGACATAGGGGGGTAGTGGGGAGGGAGAGATGGTAAATGTTGGACAGGGGGTGGTGAGGAGGAGAAGATAGATAGTGAAAAATTGGACATGATGGTGGAGGGCAGGAAGAGATATTGTAGGGGGAAGCGAGAGATGTTGGATGGGGCACAAAGGAGGGGGAGAGGCAGAAATGTTGGACATGGCACGGCAGTGGAAGGGAGGAAGAGAGAAAATGCTGCATGGGGGGAGGGGGGAAGAGAAGTGTTGGACCCATGGCACAAGAGAGGGAGAAATGGTAGAACGTGGGAGAGAGGGAGATATATTGGACCTGGGGGTGAATGAGAGGGAGAGAAAAACACAGGAGGTGGAGAGGGAAGAAAGGAGGAGATGTTGGATTCAGGAGCAGAAGGGTGATGGAGAGATGCCGGACAGTGGGAGTGAGGGAAGAGAGAGGGACAAATGTTGGAACATGGGGGAGAGGGCAGGAGGGAAGAGAGATGTAAGGCTACAAGAGTGGGGTGGGGAGAAAGAGGGAGTAGATGCTGGGCTACAAGAGTGGAGGGAAGGAAGATGGTGGAACCATGTGGGAGAGGCCAGGAAGGAGAGGAAGAGGGTGGCAAGGAAATAAATAAAAAGATAGTGATTACAAAGGATAGAAATATGGTAATGAAAGGGAATGGAGGGCTGAGGAAGGAGTGAGATGGGGAAATGGAAAAGCTAGTAGGTGAGAGAAAAAGTTGAAAATCTGATAGGTAGCTGTAAACTAAAAAGGAGGAGAACAGTGAGAGGGTGAAATTTGAGTTGACAGCAAGGCAGAAAGAAGAAAAAAGAGAGGAAAGAGCTAAAAGTAAGAACAGTCAATATGTCAGAAGCAGGTGTAGTGAAGGTAAAAAAAAGGCAAATGGACAGCAGTCGCTTGAAAGAGAATTAGAATATGACAGACAGGAAAGCATAAAAGAAACTGCAACCAACATGATGGAAAAATGCACACAAAGGTAGAAAAAAGCAATGTATTTTGAATGTTTTAAATGGAGTATGTTGGCTTTGGGAAATCTACATAGCAAATGTGTTTGTATCGTGTTCAGGAGAAAGGAAATGCATTTCTGTTTTTATTTCTCCAGTGTTGAAGTACATGCTAAGTTTAACTTTTTGGGGTTCCGAGTTCAATTTTTGTCTAAATATTTGTATTTCTGATACATGATCCCTTGTTCTGAATTTGGTGAGGGTCTGTTGGTGTGACAGTAAAAGCAGGTTGGGAAATCGGAGGGCAGGCAGGGAGGAGAGGGGATCAGGGAGGGGGCCCTAGCATGTCTAACACCAGTTCTGACCCTTGCTGTATAGCTGGTAGGGATCCCAAGCCTCCCCAGCTGAGGACTTCCTCCAAAGACGGCCATAACTTCCTTCTACCAAGCTCTGCAGTCAGTGACAGCATGCTTGAGTCACCGACAGCTAAGCACGCATAGGGTGCTGGCATCAGTGGTTTACGGCTGTTGCTACTGCCTGTCAAGTTTGGTAAAAGGGAGTTCTGGCCACCTTCAGAGAAAGTCTTCAGCTGACAGAGTTTGAGGATCCTTATTAGCTAATGTATTTATATTTTGCGGTAGGGCACAGAAAATATTGTGCCCACCCACTTTGGGCTCAGGCCCATCCAAAATTGGCTGTCTGGCTACGCCACTGGTATAAGCCATCACAAGAACAAAATATAAGAAAACCAATGGACTGCATTAGGGGCTTATAGCCCATGTAGTTATGTTTAAACAAAAGAGATCTGCATGAAACAAAATATTTATTTTTATTTTGACTTATAAAACCACTTGCCCCTGAAACATGTTCAAAACAGAATAATCCATTTGCGTATCTAAAAGGTAAACTTCTACAAAACAGATGAAGATTCCATGTGCCCCAATGAAAGGAGAGTTTAATTTTACTTCCATTTAGTTTCAATATATTCCGTCATTATAAAACCAGGCTTTTCCCAAGGCAGATTACAACAACAGTTAAGAAGAACCCATCAGGAAACAGGATATCCTCACTGAAATCTGGCCATCTGTATTGTATAGAACAATGAAGAAAACTGAGCACAGAGTTTAAAACTGCTTTTTCTACCAGCTACAATAATTTTTTTAAGCCGTTTTAGTGATATTCAATTATATGTATATCTAGATATAGGAAGCTTTCGAATAAATTAAAAAGCTGTCAAGTAAATAAAAAACAAAATCTTTTGTCCTCCACCTTTTAAAGCACTGCCTAGCCAACTGGCACTTACACCTTTTGCAGATGAACCATGCCTAGGCAGTCCGTTATTTCTAATAATCTTCAAGCTCCGCCTACTGGTTTCAGCTCATGGACTAGATAGGCTCAGCCCATCTCCTATTTTCTTCAACCTCCTTGCTTCTGCCCACAGAATGGGACAAAGCAGGCTCCTGCCGTTTCCTGTCTTATTAAACCTCCTTGGGGTAAACATCATACTGTCATCTACCAACATTTGCTTATTTCCGATCTGACAAAGAAGGGCAACCTTCGAAAGCTAATCAAGAAATGTATTAAGTTATGTCCAATAAAAAAATGTATCTTTCTTTTCTTTTCCATGTTTTATTTTGTTTTATTTCTATTGATTACCCTTAAAAGTGGACTAACACCGGCTATCACACCTCTAGTTGGAGTAAACAGGAAAGAGGGATGAACAGATGTTTCCTGTGATCTAAACAGACCACAGGAAACAAAAACGGAAAATGTCATAAAGCCAGATGAGGCTGAGGTGCAGCAGGGAATAAAGAGCAGAATTTTCTTTTCTGGAGCCCCAATAATAGATTGAGCAGTGTCAGGCTCATTACCTCCTCTTTAGCCCCATGCACGGTATGAGTATCAGAGGCTGCCTGGCATTGCATCCCCTGCTGCCCACCTCCTGCCAGTCTCCTACCTGATGAGCAGAAAACCCTGCAGCCATTCTCCTGCCCTTCTCCACAGCACAGTTTCCAGCCCTGCACCGCTTTGCTGAGTCAGTGGCAGTGCACTGCAGGCACTCAGTCCCTCTCAATTCTTCAGACAAAGAGACAGACAGAAAAAGGGGAGGGGAGGGGAGAAGTTTGGGGACAGATCAGAGAGATGAGAAGCAGGAGAGAAGGAGGCTGGGAAGAGACACTTCTGATTGTTGCCATCTGCTGGACCCTCCCAGCACTGATGGCAGAGGAGCTGATCCTTTACAGACTATCCCAGGCTCAATTCAAGAATCTTACAGGATAATTTGTAGACAGTAACATAGTAACATAGTAGATGACGGCAGAAAAAGACCTGCACGGTCCATCCAGTCTGCCCAACAAGATAACATAGTACCCTGTTTCCCCGAAAGTAAGACATCCCCCGAAAATAAGACCTAGTAGAGGTTTTCCTGAATTGGTAGATATAAGGCCTCCCCTGAAAGTAAGACTTAGCAAATTTTTGTTTGAAAGCAGGGCCACTGAGAGTCGGACAAGGCCACCCCCGGGCCGCCCCCCCCCCCCACCCGAGGTCGCCGGGCCCCCCCCTCCACCCACCCTCCGTCACTCCTGGAACTAACCTTAAATGCCTCCTTTCACCTTCGCAGCAAGCAGCAGCAGGGCAGACCTCTCCTTCCTTCCGTGCCCCGCCCTCGCGGACGTTACGTCAGGCGAGGGCAGGGCACGGAAGGAAGGAGTGGCCTGCCCTGCTGCTGCGAAGGTGAAAGGAGGCGTTTAAGGTTAGTTCCGGGAGCGACGGAGGGCGGGCGGGCCAACCCGATCCAACCCCGATGTTTCCCCAAAAAATAAGACAGCCCCTGAAAATAAGACCTAGCACATTTTGGGGGGCAAAAATTAATATAAGACAGTGTCTTATTTTCAGGGAAACATGGTAACATAGTAACATAGTAGATGACGGCAGAAAAAGACCTGCATGGTCCATCCAGTCTGCCCAAGACAAACTCATATGTGTATACCTTACCTTGAATTTGTACCTGTCCTTTTCAGGGCACAGACAATATAAGTCTGCCCAGCAGTATTTCCCGCCTCCCAACCACCAGTCCCGCCTCCCATCACCGGCTCTGGTACAGACCGTATAAGTCTGCCCTCCCCTATCCTCGCCTCCCAACCACCACCCCCTCTTCCCCCCACCTGCTCCGCCACCCAATTTCAGCTAAGCTTCTGAGGATCCATTCCTTCTGCACAGGATTCCTCTATGCATATCCCACGCATGTTTGAACTCCGTTACCGTTTTCAAAGGAGACTGTATAGATTAACAGAATGTTTACATTATAAAAAGTTTTGAATGATGCATAATGTAGAAACAGATAAGAATTTACCAGCTAATGTGTGTTCCAACATTCGTGTGGATATGTTGAAATCAATAAAATAATGTAATGCAGCATATACACACCTGAAACTCCAATGTGGAGGAGTGGCCTAGTGGTTAGGGTGGTGGACTTTGGTCCTGGGGAACTAAGTTCAATTCCCACTTCAGGCACAGGCAGCTCCTTGTGACTCTGGGCAAGTCACTTAGCCCTCCATTGCCCCATGTAAGCCGCATTGAGCTTGCCATGAGTGGGAAAGCGCGGGGTACAAATGTAACAAAAAAAATCATACTTCATATAGTCATCAATAAAATAATATAATTCGGCATATTCACAATTGAAGAATGAGGTAATATAGAATCAATTAACATAAAATGACATCTCATGTAGCCACCAGATTATATTTTATGATATATAGATGACCCAAGTCATTTAACCCTCCATTGCCCTAAGTACAAAATATGTACCTGTATATAGTATATAAACCACTTTGATTGTAACCACAGAAAAGTGGTATATCAAGTCCCTTTCCCTTTCAACTTGAATATTACATATGGAAATCATATGTATGTATATATATATATATATATAGAGAGAGAGAGAGAGAGAGATTTATATATGTAGAGAGAGTGAAAGTACATATATGAGATGCTTAACTCCAAAAAATACTTCTGTCATATATGAATCTCAATTAGAGGGGCATTTTCAAAAGAAACGTCCAAATTGCTATTTGGGCATCTTTGCAAAACATCCAAATCCAGGGGCAGGGAAAACCAACCTTATTTTCGAAAAAAGATGGACGTCCATCTTTCGTTTTGAAAATACCGTCCTAGATTTGGACGTCCCTAGACATGGACGTCTTTGACTATCGGCGATTTTCAAAACCAAATACGTCCATGTCAAAAATGTCCAAATGCAAGCCATTTGGTCATGGGAGGAGCCAGCATTTCTAGTGCACTGGTCCCCCTAACATGCCAGGACACCAACCGGGCACCCTAGGGGACACTGCAGTGGATTTAATAAAATGCTAAAACAACAAAGAAGTGGGTAAAAAACCAGGAGTCCCAGAGACTGGATCGCTGTGAAGATGAACCAAACTTTATTAATCAGTATATTGACTCGACACAACGCTGTGTTTCGGCCAAAAGGCCTACATCAGGAGTCTACAAATAAAAACAATATATAAAAACCTGATGTCACAGAAAAAAATAATAATACATATATAATCTGAATACTATACAAATGTAATGTAATGTGAAATGAAAAAAATAATATAAAGAACAAAACAGCAAGAGCGTTTATATAGCATATAATATGACATGAAACATGACCATTGTAATCCTATATAATAATTCTCACCTCCAACAGGATGTGCCTGGGACCGTGCCTGCCAGAAGTGGTCTGCTAGGCAGGCACGCATTGACCTCAGTGACATCAGTGACAGATAATTTGGCAAAGCAAAACAATTTGAGTGCTGGCCATTAGGACACAGGGTAGATAGGAGAGTTTTAAAAGACTGAAGGAAACGAAAGTGTTAAACTGGAGAAGGTGGGGGGGGGGGGGGAGTTGTGAATGACTGAAAGACATGCAAATTTGGGACAGGAAAACAATCTCAGTGCTGGCCATTAGCACACAGGGTACATAGGAGAGTTTTAAAAGACTGAAGGAATCAAAAGTGTTCGGGGTGGGGAGGGGGGTGGGGGGCAAGTTCTGAATGAATGAAATAAATGAAAATTTACGAGAGGAACACAATCTGAATGCCGGGCATTTGTACACAGGGTAGATAGGACACTTTAAAAAAAAAAATGAAGGACGTGAAAGTATTACCTCTTGGGGGAGGGGTGAAGAGGAAAGCGGTGGGGTATCCAGATACTGAGCGTTAGGGCCACGGGGGTACATAGACTTTTGAAAGCCTTAAGGAACCCAAAGTGTGGGAAGGAGGAGGAACAGGAGGGGAGGGAACGGGGTGAGGGGCATTAGGAACACGGGAGGGGGCCCTGTCACACACTCTCATTCTCACACACACATTGTCACACAGTCAGTCTCACTCTGTCACACATCCGCACATTCACTCTGGCTCTCTCTCTCTCAAACATACACACTCCCAGGAAAACCTTGCTAGCGCCCGTTTCATTCATTCCAGAAACGGGCCTTTTTTTACTAGTAGTTAATAAAGCTTAAAACATGTATATGACAAATTTAATAAAAAGACATTAATATGAATGAACACTTGCATTTTCTGAAAAAAATGAACATGCACAAAACAAAATTATCCAGAAAAAAAATGGGACAAACCTAAATACTTGAGTAGAAAACAATAACGATGATGCTGGAGAATGCAGTCTGTATTGCAGTGGTCTGTAGGAAATAGCAGAATATACATACTATAGTAAAACTGTATCTAAACAGAAAGGGAAAGCCACTATAATGTGAGGCACAACCTAAAACATAAAGGAGTGCTTAATATGGCTGTTGGAAACGAGGATTATTTTGGCCAAGGAATGGAGGATAAGTCTTGGTGCAGACATAGAGAGAAATAAAATTGAGAGTGAACACGGGCAATGCGTGGTGGACTTTGGTCCTGAGGAACTGGGTTCGATTCCCACTGCAGGCACGGGCAGCTCCTTGTGACTCTGGGCAAGTCACTTAACCCTCCATTGCCCCATGTAAGCCGCATTGAGCCTGCCATGAGTGGGAAAGCGCAGGGTACAAATGTAACAAAAATAAAATAGATACTATTGGAGATTCTACATGGAATGTTGCTGCTATTGGAGATTCTACATGGAATGTTGCTATTCCACTAGCAACATTCCATGTAGAAGGCTGCGCAGGCTTCTGCTTCTGTGAGTCTGCCGTCCTGCGTGGCCACATTGGTGATCTGCAAGGGCCGACTTCTACATGGAATGTTGCTACTATTGGAGATTCTACATGGAATGTTGCTATTTCACTAGCAACTGAAACCACTGAAACTCTCCTAAATATTAGAATCTTTGGTAAATTCAACTAGATACTACACCAGTCCAAAGAAAAAAGAACTAATCATGTGTGCAGCGTGCACCTGTAGGAATCGTTGTATTTTTTCAAAAAATTGTTCTTTAAATAATAACAACATAAATCCCAACTTCTAAAGATATATTCAATTGCATAAATGTATTAACTGCAGATACATAAATACATGCCAAACTTAGTATGGGAACCCTCAGAAGACACCACTTACGGCACACTCATAAATGTTTTGTTGCCTAGTGGCATAGCGTCTCCTCATCGGGCAATCCCTTAGTAAGCTATTTAATAGTGCTATTGCAAACACACATACTTCTAAACGTGCTCAAAGCTACAAGTGCTAACCGCTACAAGTGCTATAAATAAAAAATTATTGGAAGGACTTATCTTAAGTTCCTCTCCATGATGTCTTATGCTGTTGGAGTCCACTTAGGCTTTCCCTAGATCACGCCCGACACCGCGGGTTTTGTCTAAAATGCTGGATCATTTTCTTCAACCACAAGTCAAGTTAGCTAAATCATACATACAGGATACCGCACATTTTTTGCGGCATATTGAAGCTATGGATTACGTGTCCCCGACAGTCCTTCTTGTAACGTTGGATATCGAAGCTTTATACTCTAATATTCCACAAGAGGCCGCTTTGGAGATAGTACGGAAGACCCTTTTGGAGTATACAGTAGAGGATAGAATTTCCATTGATTTATTAATGGCTTTTGCATCGTTGGTATTGAAAAACAACTATTTTGAATTTGATCATACGTTTTATTTACAAAAGAAAGGAGTCGCTATGGGTACAGCAGCCGCCCCGAGTGTGGCTAACTTGTATGTCAGCCAATTTGAGGAAACTAATTTATACCAGTCACAATGGTATAAAAACAACATTAGAAATTGGCTTCGTTTCATTGATGATATATTTTTTCTTTGGGAAGGTACGGAAGAACATCTGCAGTTATTTATACAATGGCTAAATAACAGGGATAAAAATTTGAAATTTACAGCAAATAGTAGTACCATCAATATATCATTTTTGGATACGTGGATATACAAGGCAGGGAGTAAATTACAGGCTACAGTGTACCATAAACCCACCGACCGCAATACTTTGCTATCCTGGAATAGTCATCACCCACATAAATTGAAGTGGTCTCTTCCAATAGGACAGTTCTTACGTCTCCGTCGCATTTGTTCTACAGATGAAGCGTTCAAAGCTCAAGCCTCGATTCTTATGTCAAAATTACAAATGCGAGGTTATACCTATAAGTGCATCCAACAGGCATATAAAAGAGCTTGGTATGCCCAACGTTCATTATTGTTATTAAACAAAGAGAAGGAGAAGGAACAAATGGAAAAAACAGTTTGTGTCCTAGGCTTTTCTACCTTAGCCACTGAGGTATCTCACCTAATTTTCAAACATTGGCAAGTACTGACTTTTCATCCAGTGTTTCAGGAACACCCTTGTATTGCTTATACAAGGGGTAGAAATCTTAGAGATCAACTAGTGCATACACATTTTCCCCCACGGCTCCCAATTAAGGGAACAGGATGCCATCGACCGTGCGGTCAATGCCAGTTTTGTACAATGACCAGCATAATGACTCAATGGTTCCATGCGAGCACTCAACACATGTACAATATGGAACAACAGACTACTTGTTTATCATCTTATGTGGTATATATCATATACTGTCCATGTTCTCTGTACTATGTAGGACGCACGATGAGAACTATGAAAGTACGGCTGATCGAACACAAAAGCAGGCTGAATACTAAAACATTATCGGCTCCTCTAGTACTGCACTGTTTGCAACATCATCATATATTTACGGACCTTAGATGGTTCATAATAGAACAGGTTTCAGAATCTAGAGGAGGACGGGATCGTACTACAGCCCTGATCAGGAGAGAACAGTGGTGGATACATAAGCTACATACAACTAATCCTTATGGATTGAATGAATCGGTAGAATGGAATTCTATGATTTAATCCATAATCTATCTTTCCTTTTGTCCTTTTTACTCCATTTATTAATAACATGGAGATATTACCATCATGCACGTGTAGTTGGAATTTATATAGGAACGAAGAAAAATATATATATATTTTAGTATATTATCTCTTCTTCTAGAAACTGTTTTGGTAAGGGCAATGAAGTGAATGTATTAACTAGCGCCAGATTTTTGCTCTTACTTCTTTTACAGAGACGTCACTAGGATGCGCCATTATTCTACAGCCTTTAAATAGCGCCTTCTAAGAACATTCGAGTGCAGTGTTTTCGGATGTCTACGCTTATATACCGCTGTGAATCTAAGGCGGTCTTTAACCCGAGTCCCTGATGCAAGTTTTGAAACCCGCGGCATCGGGCGCAATTTAGGGGAAGCCTAAGTGGATCACACCAGCGAGAGACATGGATTAGAACTCAAGATAAGTTCTTTAAGAGTTCTTTATCTATTTATAACACGTATATAATTTTGGCACTTTTTGAGTTTGTTTGTCACAGCATTAAAAACAGCACTAATAGTTAATCGAGGGAAGACCCTATGAAGAGATGCTGAGCCACTAGGCAGAAATTTATGAGATTGCCTTTTAGTGGTATCGTCCGAGGGTTCCCAAAAATGAGTCAATTTATGAAGGTATTGAAATAAGATACATGGATGTTTGAGTTTTGCAATCATTAAGGCAAACGTATTTCCTGCAAGTAGACTGTGGACATTCTCATAGTTCTCATCTTTGGATATGTGAAGAGCTAGTGGAATAGCAACATTCCATGTAGAATCTCAAATAGTAGCAACAGTGGAGGAGTGGCCTAGTGGTTAGGGTGGTGGACTTTGGTCCTGAGGAACTGAGTTCAATTCCCACTTCAGGCACAGGCAGCTCCTTGTGACTCTGGGCAAGTCACTTAACCCTCCATTGCCCCAGGTACAAATAAGTACCTGTATATACTATGTAAGCCACATTGAGCCTGCTATGAGTGGGAAAGTGCGGGGTTCAAATGTAACAAAACTAAAAAAAAAATGTTATGTTTGTTAAATTAAGCTGAAAAAAATAACATACATCAATACTAAAAAAGTACTGTATATCGATGTGACAAAAAAAAGAATGATAAAAGGAAAAAGGAAGGTGATTAGAACGTAACAGTAACAAGGCAGATGAAAGTGTTACGTAATGTCAATTAGATTGTATCAATGTACTGTGTGCTGTAACAAACGTAAGAAAATGAATTGCAACATTGTCTGATACAATGTGTATACTGCATTTAAAACTATTTTAAGGCTACACATGTCTATTTTTAACCCTCTCAGGTAAATTTATAGGGTTTTTTTCCCCCAACACTATTCAAGTCTCAACAAGGAATGGTTAAACTTGCAGGTGATGTTGGGGTTCACTTTTCTGAAACTGTCTCGTAGAACCTTGCTTGCGTGGGGGCCCGTGATGTAGTCTTCAAGGCATGCCACCCCTGATGCTGACACCTATCTCTAATACAAACTTAAAAGGAGAGAGACCCTATCTCCCTCACACTATTGCACAATCCTTAAATCTGAGGTAAGGGTGTTACTGTGACTGCTTAACTAATACAAAAATGGAGAAATTAGACCTTTTCTGCTAATTTGCTTTCCTTTAGTCTCTCCAGACTGGCCCAGGATTGGGCTGATGGGTTGTTCACTCCTTCCAGCAGGTGGAGACTGAGAACTTCTGACTCTGAGAGCCAATAAGATCCCTTGCCATCTGACCCTAGATTTAGTATTTGACTAACAAAGCAGGAAAGAGAAAGAAGGACCTTCTGTGTCACTGAGAATCTACAGCTGCAGAAGCACTGCCAATAGCGTGCATGAGACAGACCCAGAAATACCTGGAGTCTCATAAATGCAAACACAACCCACTCTGGGAAGATGTTTGACCATAAGCTTGATTTATTCTTTTTTTTTTTAATATCGAGTGTTACATATTCAAGGAATGGCCTAATGGCTAGTGCAGCAGGGCAGGCTTTGATCCTGGCAACCTGGGTTCAATTCCCACTGCAGATCCTTGTGACCTTGGGCAATTCACTTAACCCTCCATTGCCCCAGGTACAAAAATTTAGATTGTGAGTCCTCTAGGGACAGAGAAAGTACCAGCATATAATGTGTAAAGTGCTGCATAGGTCTAGTAACGCTATAGAAATGATTAGTAGAAAGTGAGCCCTTGGGCCGCTGCTGGCGAACGGCAGCAGCAGGTGAACCACCCAACCAAGGATTGAAACTGATCATAGACAGGACTGGAGCAAGCAGGACTGGAACTGTAGCTAAAGACAGGCAGAACTGGAACAGAAGCTGAAGACAGGCAGGGCTAGAACAGAAGCTGAAGACAGGCAGGGCTGGAATAAGCAGGACTGGAACAGAAGCTGAAGGCAGGTAAGGCTGGAAGTACAATAGCACAAACAGACAAGAACTCTGTTGCAAAGGCAAGGCATGAAAGTTCCAAGCTGTTTATAAAGGCGTACCCATCTTGAATAACCTCTAGTACCCACTGATCGGAGGTAATTTGATCCCACCTCTGAAGAAACTGGGACAACCTTTCTCCCACTGGAATCAGAGGAAGGACTCACGCACCCTCATTGAGCTGACCGGGCCACCACGACGGGAACCGCGAAAGGACTGGGTCCTCTGGCATCCCACTGAGACTGAATAATATCTCAAATGTCCTGATGCATTGGAAAGGTCTAACCAGATTTCCTAATACACTTAACCAAGAGGTCCACCTTACAGACCTCAGGAACCACAGACTGCTCTTCCTCAAAACGCAGGGTGGAGGCTACCAAGGAAAAAAGTTATTGAAGTACATAAGCACTGCCACGCTGGGAAAATATCAAAGGTCCATCAAGCCCAGCACTCTGTGTCCGACAGCGGCCAATCCAGGCCCCAAGAACCTGGGAAAAACCCAAAATTTAATAACGATCAATGGACTTTTCCTTCAGGAATCTGTCCAGACCCCCTTTAAACTCAGCAAGGCCAGCTGCCGTCACTACCTTCTCCGGCAATGAGTTCCAGAGTCTAACCACACGCTGAGTAAAGAAAAACTTTCTCCACTTTGTTTTAAACCTACCACATTCTAATTTCATCTTGTGTCCCCTAGTTCTATTATTGTTAGAAAGCGTAAACAAACGCTTCACATCTGTCCGCTCTACCCCACTCATTATTTTGTAGACCTCTATCATATCACCCCTCAGCTGCCTTTATGGAAAATCTTCACCACCAAAGGATCTTACCCTGGAGACATGAGATCCACACCAAACTCAACTGATACAGGATCCTCAGCCTCCCTATCCTCCAGACTTTCTATTTCTTCCAAGGAAGGCATATCTAAATCAGCATCTGAAAACTACTCCCCTTGAAGATCCCAGGACTCCCTGAGTCTCTTAGCTGGAGTTAAGTGCCTAGACTGGGAATCCCTGGAAGGAATAGCTCCAGCACTGGACTGCTTAAGTAAAAATGCGTAGTACATCTGAAGAACAAATATAAGGAGGGAAACCTCCCTCCTGAAAACTGCCAGGCTGAGCTAAAATGACCACAGAAGTTTCAGGCAGGGAAGGGCCTGCTGAAAGTACCGCTCTGCAGAACTGACTGCTGCAGACAACATGGCGGACTTTCCCGCCATTGGGGACAGTGTTGCCAGGTGGGCGGTTTTATCGCCCAATTGGGCGGTTTTCCGCGACCCGCCGCAGGAAATTTTGCCTGCAGCGGGTTGCGGTTTTGTGGGCTTCTTTTTTAGTTTTGGGGCGGTTTTTTTGGTGGTTTTTTCGGCCGCGGGGGTGGGGTTAGTGACGTTTTGGGCGGGGCCGATGACGTTCTGGGCGGGGCCTATGACGTTCTGGGCGGGGTCGATTACGTGGGAGGCGGGGCCGATGACGGCGGGGCGGGGTTGATTACGGCGGGGACGGGGTTGATGACGGCGGGGGCGGGGGTGATGACGCGGGGGTGGGGGTGTCGGGGGCGGGGTTTGAGTTTGGGCGGGTTTTGGGCTGGATTTAGGCTGTTTTGGGTGGGAAAAAAATTTTCCACCTGGCAACCTTGCAGTCTCTGAAGTCGCCGTGGGGTCCCAACATCACTGAAGATGCAGCTACAGAAGGAGCCGAAAAAGCAGGAACTACTATGGAATCGATGGCGGTGCAGTACTTGCAGCTGCCGGATGCTCCTATCCCCCACCCCCCCCGCCACTGACAGACTTCACATCATTGGAGTTTCTCTGTCATTGCGCGGCTAACCAAGCATCTGACTTCGAATGCAAAACCTGCAGATACTTTCAGCCTCCGATAATGTAGTACCACGGAGACAGGGGAGACAAAGGCAGTTGAGGTGAAGATGGAACTGCACTGCTCATTCACGCCGAGGAGAAGCAGCTAAAGAGCAACTTACAGAGCCCCCCCCCCCTTTTTTTCAGCGGCTGCCTCTCCGGAAACTGTAACACCCTTCCTCTGAAGGGGTAGAGCTCTTCCCTGCCTAAAGGTAGATCTGAGAAGTGTGAGAAAAAAAGTGGGAGGGTAGAGGGGGAGGGACCCGGTACCCCCGAGTGTGACACCCCTGGAATATTTAGAAAAGCTCAGTGCACAGAAGGCTGTCTAATTATATTTTAATTTTTTTATTAATCTTAAAAACGAAATAGATAAAGACAGAAAGAGAGGAGACTAAGGGCTCACCTCCTGCTGGAGACTGAGAATACTGAATCTAGGGTCACATGGCAAGGGATCTTATTGGCTCCCAGAGTCAGAAGTTCTCAGTCTCCACCTGCTGGAAGGGGTGCACAACCCATCGGTCTGGAGGGACACTAAGGAAAAAGTTAATTATTCTCCCTGCGTGGTCCCCTGTTCTCTTACTGATGCCCTATTCCGTAAGAGCCGGTTGTTGTGGTATGTCGGCCCACTCTCACATCACTGATTCACTCAGCCACGACACAGGCCTGCCTAATAACCTCAGCCTTCCAGTTATGGAATCAGGCTTTAACTCTATTCTTGTCACACCTCACACTACCTCACAGCAGTTTCTTACACGCACACACTCAATCTCTCTTACAGCATTTGATCACAACTTAATCAAACCTTATACATTTGGAAATGAATTAAATTAAATTTTGGCACATGTCTCAGTGTTATTCCAAAGTGCCACCATTTGTTTAGAGACAACAAAACTTAAACAGGTGTCTGTTCAATGTCAGATGATAGTCACAAACAGAAGGGAAAAAAAACTCCACGAATGGAATTCACTAGGCAAAAACAGTGGAGAAAAAAGGAATCCTCTCGCAGATGGTGTCCAAAACACTTCTTTATTTCAACAAACTACAAAATTTTAAAAGCAGTAAAGGAGACCCGATACGACTCGTGTTTCAGCCCTACCGGCCTGCATCAGGGGTCTAAAGAATACAGAAAATGCAAAATACAAATCTAAGAAGAAATCAAAAAAAGCGGAGAGGAGAATCCTCACGTATAGCAAAAGCAATGGACACAAAAAGTGAGGACGAGTTGAAGAGGAAATCCCAAAAACCTTTATTAATGCTAAAATGACGACCTGACACGGCAGTGTTTCGGCATCAAAGCCTGCATCAGGGGTCAAACAAATCTTTTTAAGTTGTCACTGAATAAAAGACCAAGGGAAATGCGGCTGTAGGACTTTCTTGAAACACAAGAATTAAGCAGTCAACTGTGAAGCGCCTCGAGGGCAATACACATAAATGATGTCATTAATAAAGGTTTTTTGGATTTCCTCTTCAACTCGTCCTCAAATAAAAATCTAAAACATATTTAAAAACATATATAATATAGAAAATACTTTGAAATTTTAAATTATGCACATAGATAAAATAATATATAAGAAAAGGGGTTACTACCTAGGACTTAAGCCAAATCTTACATATTCCCAGAAATATCATCAGATCCTATTGGACAATATACAAAACCAAGCATAAGATGCAAAATTTTGAACAAAATACACTTGTATTTATATACATTTCAAAACCAAATATAAGATGCAAAATTTTGAATAAAATACACTTATATTTATATACATTCTCATAAATGGCTGTTGTAGACTCAGAGAAAAAAAAACAATTATGTGAACACTGTTTTAGCCTCATGGAAATATCAAATATTGTGTAGACTCAGAGGAAACATCAAATATGTGAAGAACACTGTATATGAACACATTTAAGGTAGAGCACAGTATCAATTTTTAAAATAAAATCAAAGATTTCAGAAGTATAACCACTGTGTTTGTAATACCCAATGGATAAGAATAGAGTTCTCTTAAACACACTATAAAATGCTATAGAAAATGACCATAAAGATATCAAAAGCTGTGTGACCTCGTCTCCTGAATCAAAAAACCATTAGATAAAAAAAATATAAAAAATGAGCATGAGGGTATCAAAAACTGTATGACCTTATCAACATGTCCTTGAACATATCTGTAAATGCTTTAAAAAAATTCTCATATAAATGAGGATAAAACATAACTTGCCTCTTCATTGTATACAATTATGAGGTGGAGATAAAAAAACAAACCAAGCTGGCACAAAAATGAAATAGGGGAAAAAAATATAAGTACTACTAAAATGACAGAAAAGTGAGTAGCTAAGAAAATGACAAGGGTACTCACTTCAGAACCACCATAGGAATTGGTGAACATTATAAATATCTCATAATATTCTTTCTGATGGTCAGAGAAAAAAAAAAAGAAAAACAAGAAATATATGGACACCTTATGTACCAAATAGAAACAATGTGTATAAACCCCGGTGACACCAACTGAATGTAACATGAAAATTGAGGGTTTTTTTTAACTGCCAAAGCCAAGAGATAAAAAAAAATTAGAGAGGGAAACCGCCATATCTACAGTTAGTGCAAGGAAATCAGAAACATTCACAGGGAAGATAGGAATGAAGGGTTACAAACTTGGCACTCGCAATCCTAACAAAAAAAATTGGACAGCAAACCGCTGGCTTGACACTGTATACCTAAGTAAAAGAGAACTATGTTTTAACAATCTGCTCTTTTGAAGTACAACCTATGACGTCAAGAGATATGAAAAAAAGACAGCTGATGTGTAGATGACTCATTTGACATTTGCATAAAAACATAAAAATTAGATATAAGTATTGGAATCTAGAGATGCACGTTGGTTTATATATTGGCTTAAAGGCACAAACTTTTTTTTTTAAGATTAAACAAAAACTACAAAATAAAAAACGGAAAATTGTGAGGATGGAAGATTGCAGATTATTGGTCGCCGTATCTCAAAAAAGATATAGTGGAATTAGAAAAGGTGCAGAGAAGGGCGACAAAAATGATAAAGGGGATGGGACGACTTCCCTATGAGGAAAAGCTAAAGCGGCTAGGGCTTTTCAGCTTGGAGAAAAGGCGGCTGAGGGGAGATATGATAGAGGTCTATAAAATAATGAGTGGTGTTGAACAGGTAGATGTGAAGCGTCTGTTCACACTTTCCAAAAATACTAGGGCTAGTGGGCATGCGATGAAGCTACAATATAGTAAATTTAAAATGAATCAGAGAAAGTTTTTCTTCACTCAACGTGTAATTAAACTCTGGAATTCATTGCCAGAGAATGTGGTAAAGGCGGTTAGCTTAGCGGAGTTTAAAAAAGGTTTGGACGGCTTCCTAAAGGAAAAGTCCATAGACCGTTATTAAATGGACTTGGAGAAAATCCACTATTTCTGGGATAAGCAGTATAAAATGTTTTGTGCTTTTTTGGGATCTTGCCAGGTATTTGTGATCTGGATTGGCCACTGCTGGAAACAGGATGCTGGGCTTGATGGACCTTTGGTCTTTCCTAGTATGGCAATACTTATGTACTTATGGATTACCCTGAGCAAAAGAGGGGGTAAAAATGTGTATGGTATAAACTCAAAATCTGAGGACCAAAATCATATAAATAAAGGGAAGAAAGGTTAAAAATGGCATGCTAAACTGAAAAAATAAAATTGTAAACATTAAATATAGGAACCAAAAGAAAAACATAAGCACTAAATGTGAGAAGAAAGAAAAAAATGAAAATGAAAACCAAGAAAAAGACAAAAGTGCTAAATATGACATGTTCAGCTGAGAAAAGGGGACAGATTGGGAAACGTGGGACCTATTGAGTTACAAAAAAAATCTGGTTTGGATTTATTGGTGATGCTATTCAAAAGAGTCTGTCTATCTTTATTTATTAAATTACAAAAAATCAGGAAGATCAAATCCAACAAACCAAGTTAAACCTTAAACTCACTATAGTAAACTTGGGTTCAGAATAATTTATCTTTTTATATATATATATATATGTATGCACTTTAAAAAAATGCTAAAGTGTTTTAAATTGTTTTAAATGTGCTCAGACCATACCGTTTACACCCATTATATCCCCAAGAGGAATATGTGGTGGTGTCACAATGGAACCATCATTGCACATGTGATGTTCCACCTCCTAATATTTATGTATGTACATACAGCTGAGCCCAAGTAGATCTTACTCACCGATGTATGCGTATATCTATAATGCATATGTATAAGTCATAGACTACTCACATTAAATATTGTTAGGGAGTAGTTATTTTGATGGCAAGATTGGAATGGATGAATGATATGTGATTTTAATGAAGCACAAGCACGAGCACAATATACCCCAAGGGAAGTGAAATAATTATGTGAATATGTGTATATATCGCATTGTGGGTTGGTGTGTGTAAGATATGTGGGGGAAGAGAGATCAGGGTGTCATGTATTAACATATTCCTCCTTTAGGTTTAAACAAACGTTGAACTGTATGTTTTATTATCCATGTATCAGAAGGTAATATGGAATGTACCATAATTTATGGGCAGAGGTTTGAGCTCAAGTCTAACAATATTTAATGTGAGTAGTCTATGACTTATACATATGCATTATAGATATACGCATACATCGGTGAGTAAGATCTACTTGGGCTCAGCTGTATGTACATACATAAATATTAGGAGGTGGAACATCACATGTGCAATGATGATTCCATTGTGACACCACCACATATTCCTCTTGGGGATATAATGGGTGTAAACGGTATGGTCTGAGCACATTTAAAACAATTTAAAACACTTTAGCATTTTTTTAAAGTGCATACATATATATATATATAAAAAGATAAATTATTCTGAACCCAAGTTTACTATAGTGAGTATCTTTATTTATTGCCTTGGTTAAACTATTATCAATACATTTCTCAGGATAACCTCTATGAATATGCATTTATTTTTGTTACATTTGTACCCTGTGCTTTCCCACTCATGGCAGGCTCAATGCGGCTTACATGGGGCAATGGAGGGTTAAGTGAGTTGCCCACAGTCACAAGGAGCTGCCCGTGCCTGAAGTGGGAATCGAACTCAGTGCCTCAGGACCAAAGTCCACCACCCTAACCACTAGGCCACTCCTCCACTCATGAGAGCTATTTGTATACAATGGGAGCTGTACATGCAAATTATTGTGGAAAGCTTGAAAGCCTGACTGAATTGTGGTCCTCGAGGACTGTGACCACCCACCTGTTAGCCAAAGGTCTTTCTTATCACTTAAACCCATAATGCCAGTACCAGCATCACCTATGGACCAGGAACTGGACTGTTTCAGCTTATGCAGAAATGTATTGTCACCCCTAGGGGCGCTCTCGCAATTGACTACTACTACTACTTAGGTCCAAATGCTTGCCGTGATGGAGGCTGCTGGTTCTTTGGTATAACTGAACATGTGGATCACTAACCACGAGGAGCTCTGTCTGCGTCCCAGCTATCCCCATTAGTTCTATACCAGGTTTAATCCAGTACACCAGTGCTCGTCAATCTTCTTGTGGCCGTAATCTCGTGACAGTGGCCACATAAAATTGTGTGACCCCCCCCTGGAGGTACAGAAAAATGATGCATTTATAGAGAGCACATGCAGGTCGTGACTCCAAATGTGGATTTTGTGACGCCATTTGGGATCCTTACCCACAGTTTGGGAAGCTCTGCAGTTCTCTTTCCCAAAGCAAATCCACCCCCAAATAAAAATACTTCCCAGGATTTTACTGAATTTATCATTTATTAAGGATATAAAAGAGTCATGTTCAATCAATATAGCTTCTACGATTCCTTCCTAGAAGATTGTTACAAAACAAAAGTTAAAAGAAAGAACAAAAATGTCTAATTCACTTCCCCGAGTTACTGTGTTAAAATTCACACGCTCCACACATTGCCTAATTAAAGATAATCTTTCCCCATTCCACAACTTGCAAATATCAGGAATGCCACATCTACTTCAAACTGAACTAGACAACTGACAATTTCAGCAGTCCAGACAGCTTCAAAATCCTATACTAGTTTCTCAGACCAGCCAGCATGTGCCGTCTCCTGAGGGGACACCAGGACACGGATGAGGTGGATTCTCCCTTCCCCATCCCTTCATCGTTAAACAGCAGTACTACCTTTCTTCATTTCCCAAAACCTTTCCCAAGGAAATTACTCTTTGGTAACATTAAGTAGACAGAATTTCTCCATTCACAGAACTCTTCATAGGGAAATCTCCAGTTTGTTAAAATAAACAGAATTGCTTCCTTCCTCAAAATACTTTATTTTTCAAAAAGCTGTATTAATTCTGCACAGTACAGGAGTAAGTACATTGAAACATAAAAGCTTAGAATTAATCAAATAGAATAATACATGTCATACAATTTAACGTGAATAATGAATTGTCATCATACTTATAAGTGACTGATTTAACAGCAAACAATTGCCCCTCCTGGTTAACGTGGAGGGGCATAATCGAACGTCGCCGACCAAATAGATCACCGGTGATCTATGTTGGCGGTGGCGCTACAGCTGGCCGGAACCGTATTATCGATAAAGATGGCCGGACATCTTTTTTTTCGATAATACGGTTTAGCCCAGCCAAATGCCATGGAGTTCGCCGGGTTTGAGATGGCCGAGTTTGTTTTTCAGCGATAATAGAAAGTTATGTCGGCCATCTCAAACCCCGGCCAAATTCAAGGCATTTGGCCGTGGGAGGAGCCAGCATTTTTAGTGCACTGGCCCCCCTGACATGCCAGGACACCAACCAGCCACCCTAGGGGTCAATGCGGTAGACTTCAGAAAAGCTCCCACGTGCATAGCTCTCTTACTTTGGGAGCTGAGCCCCCCAACCCCCCCCCCAAACCCACTACCCACAAATGTACTGCACCCACTAAAATTGCTCCAGGGACCTGCATACAGCCTCTAGGACTTATTGCTGCTGTATAACTTTGGCACACCAGTTCACACCTGAAGACTAATCTCTCTGAAAAAGTCCTTTCTTGAAATAACCACGTTTACTCACAGTTAACTGCAGATCAGAGGTTGTGCCCCACTGGCAAAGAATCCCCTGGTACTAAGATTAGCAGTAGGTCAGAGCTGGCACAATGGTGTACAATGCCCTCTTTCAGCACCATTCAAGGTAATAACTACGTTCTCTAACGTGGGTAACACAGGAAAGGGAACTAAAACTGGCTTACAAAAATGGCCACTACCGCATAGACTACAACAGGAAACAAAACAGGGCACACTCTGACCCAGTTAGCAGGGGGGAAAAGCACCAAGGGAGTAGAGCCCAGTACCCTACACCCACCACAATGCATTGCTAATGTGACTCTGCAGGGCACCTAACAGAAAAGGTGTCACACTCACCTGAGAGCCACATCGCAACCAGGGAAAGGCTGTCGGAGGATACAACACATTCTGCTGTCATGGAGGTGGGTACGGCATTTGAGGCTGGCATACAGGCTGGCAAAAAAGGTTTTTAGTTTTATTTTTTTAGTTTGGAAGGGGATTGGTGACCACTGGGGGAGTATGGGGAGGTCATACCCCATTCCCTCCAGTGGTCATCTGGTCAGTTGGGGCACCTTTTTGAGGCTTGGTCGTGAAAATAAAAGGACCAAGTAAAGCCAGCGAAATACTGCTTAATGCCGTTTTTTTTCCATTATCGGCGAAAGCCGGCCATCTGGTAGCCACGCCCATGCCTGCCCATGTCCCGCCTTCGCTAATCTACCGACACGCCCCCAGTGACTTCCTTGTTAGGAGATACGTTTTTTGGATCCTCAGCTTTAGGAATAGGATCCCAAGAATGGGATTCCTTATTCAATAAATTTAAAACAGCCATTAAATTGAAACTTAATAGCGCTGCGCTGGTGGAATACTGTAAAATGGAGCGTATTCCCCATGGTCTTAGAGTACAGAAAGCACCACTGGCATTTAAAACAGATGAAGCATTTGTGAACAAGTAGAACATGATTTTAAATAAATGTTCCCTTGATCTAATGTTGCTCATTATTGAAAAGAGCAAAACAATTTTAGATGCAGAGTAAGCTGCCTTGGATGCCGATCTCAGCAAATTGAAAGAAAAATGATCTACAGCAGATTTTGATAAACAACATGACAAGTTAAAAGAGAATTTAGGAGTATTTCGTGAAAACATCAGATCTCTTAAGCTTAAGAAATTTGAAAGGGATGCAAGAGATTACGCAGAAAATAAAGTTTATATGTGGATACACAAAGATACACAAGCTATGAGTGGCATTGATAATGCCCAGATAGACTCGTTGGATAATATTCTAAGTGATAGTTCAACTTCTGGTAGCAATCGGGGAGATTTTTTAGGTGGACGCCAACACAGAGGGAGAGGAAGATGCGCTCGCAGAACAAGAGGTGGCGGCAACGATACACTATGCCCTCAAACCAGATCCCAGCGCCGATTTCAACAACCCCCTCAGTGGTGACCAATTTATCCACCCGTGAATTATCCACAACAGAATACAGTCTATTAGAAAAAGGCTTATCGTTTGTGCCTATGAAGAAATTTGACCCGTTCCAATTTCGGATTGATGTGGAACGGTTCATCAGACAACTTCAATGAAGAATCTTCTTTGCGGATAAGGAACAGCAGTCTGACATCTCAAGAATGAGCTTTAGATCCTCTTGGACCCCTCCTGGACCTCTTGATCCTATTGTGAAAATCTTCAATGATGTATTGTTAAGAGAAGTCATGAGGTCTTCCAGCTTGCAGGGTTGGAGGAAAGATAATCTATCCAAGGAAGAAAGACAATCTATACAAAGTTTGGCTTCAGATGATTCCATTATCATTAAAAAAGCGGATAAAGAGGGTGCTATTGTGGTTTTAGAAAAGGAAGCATACCTGGAAGAGATACACATGTAATTATCAGATACTGCTATTTATCAAAAAATATCATCAGATCCTACTATGGAGTTGCAAGATATCATTAAATCTGTTATATCTGAGGGATTAGAATCAGGTTTTTTAACTAAAAAGGAATGGATATTTTTGAATCTTAAACATCCTCACACTCCAGTGTTATATGTGCTCCCTAAAATCCACAAGAATCTTGAAAGACCTCTTGGACGTCCTATATTGTCATTGACAGGTTCCTTATTGGAGCCTTTGTCTATCTTTGTGGACTACTTCCTGAAACCATTTGTCATTTTGACTCCCTCCTACCTTAGAGATACTAACGTTTTGGAGGAGGTGATTTTATGTCCTGAGGACAGCATCCAGATGGTGACTCTGGATGTAAAATCTTTGTACACCTCAATTCCTCAGCAAGAAGCTCTGCAAGTCATCAGATCGACTTTAGAATCTCGGGTTAGACCCATGGATGTGCCCACTGAATTTCTCATGGAATTGGCGGAGTTAGCCCTTTGTAAAAAAAAAATGTTTTCTATTCGAGTATGATTATTTTCAGCAAATTTCTGGTGTGGCTATGGGTGCCTTGTTTGCTCCTTCAGTGGCCAATTTATACATGGCCGTTTTTGAGAGAACATGGCTGATTGATCATCAATGGAGTGGCTCTGTGTTGCTTTCGAAACGCTTCATCGATGATATTTTCCTATTATGGAAAGGTGACATTTTTTCTTTAGAACAGTTTGTTGGCTTAATTCTTTGAATCCAGCACTTCAGTTCACAAGTGAGTGTTCCATGACCACCATCAATTTGTTGGATGTCACGATTGAACTAAACAGGGGCAATTTTTGTACTAAGGTGTTGAAAAAAACCAACCGATAGAAATACTGTTGTACAATATAAGAGTTGCCATCCTAAGTCACTAAAAGATAGTCTTCCATTTTCACAGTTTTTACGCTATAGGAGGATATGCACTGACAATGATGATTTTAGACACCAAGCCAAGAGCTTGGCGCATTCTTTACATCAACGAGGATATCCTGCTTCAGTTTTGAAAAAATCATACACTGGGCCAAGTACAATAACAGAGATATTTTGTTAAGAAAGGGTGTTGAGTCCATAGATAACAACAGAGATTCTAAAGAAACATTTATGCTTAGATATCAGCAGGGTGGGGAAGAGGTGGCCAACATTATTCGCAGTAATTGGGATATCATATAATCTCATGATGTTTTCAAGAACACAGATTTACAAATTGCATTCTCTAGAGAACGTAATCTAAAAGAGATATTATGTCTTGCAGATGTTGTGTCAAGAACAGGGGCCACTGAGGGGCATCATCAATCTTGTGGTAACTGCAGTTTTTGCAAGGTGATGATTACGTGTGACAGTTTTTGTAATCCTGTGGATGGCAGGATTTATAAATGGAGACATTGTACTACATGTCGTTCGGGCCATGTGATCTATGTCCTACAATGTCCATGCAGTAAACTGTACATTGGTAAAATGAGATTCATCAGAGTTGAGATATCCTGGCAGGGCCTTCCCAAAAAATGAGCATATCATCAGGTGGATTTTTTGTTCTGTTCCTCTTAATTTAGTTCCATGGATTTCTTGCATGGCATGAATTTTAATGGCAAGTGGCTATCTAGTGTTAAAATAAAAAGCAAGGGGGACAACGGGCACTCTTGCTGTGAGAAAACACTTCTGTAATCCTTCCATTAATCAATAATTTCTTATAGAATTCTAATCCATTGCAAAAATGCCTCTTCTAACCCAAACTTTTTCAAAATCCAAAACCTGTATTCCCAATTTACTCTATCAAATGCCTTTTTGGCATCTAAGCTACCTAGCACTACTTCCTTTTGAGTGTCAGCTTTCCTGTACAATGCTGACAGCACCCAAACGATGTTATTAGAGGCACAATGACATGGACCAAAACCAGTTTGGTCTCTATGGATCAGGTGTGGTAGAAACACATTTAACCATGCCACTAAGATGGATGTTAACATTTTCAGATCCTGATTTATCAATGAGATCAACCTATAAGAATTCAAATTGTTCATCTTTACTTTCGGCAATAGAATAATTTGAGCCCTATTTTGTTATCCACCCATGATTCCTTTATATTTTAGAGTGTAAGAATGTTTCATGTTTCTTTTCTCTGCTGATATCATCTACTACCTGTCCCTGTTCACCTTGACCCCACCCACTAAGAAAGCCAGATTCTTTCTTTCCTCCCATGTCCCCTCCCCAATCTTTTTTTCCAGTCTCCCTCCACCCTTTTTTTTATAGCTCACTCCATTCACATCCCCCCCCATCCTGTCCTGTACCTTATTGTGCCTGGTGGTCTAATGGCCTCTTCAGGGCAGGAGAGACCCCTCTTTCCTGTCTGGTGCTGCCGCAGACCTTTCACACCTGGCACCGCTTCAAAATGGCCTTGGGATACAGCTAGACTTAACACTTACACTGATCCACCAAATCCCAGCAACCTTCAGAGACTGCTTCTATCATTTGCGGTAATTACATTGCCTCTCTTCATACACTGAGAAGGCAAGTCTTATCACAGTGCTTCACACCATGATATAACAATTGCATCAACTCCAGTTGAATCAGAATGTTTACAGCAAAACTGATAGAAGGTTGCAAGGGACACGACCACATCACACTATTTCTGCAAAATTTCATTGCCCACCAGTACAATACAGGGCTAAATTTAAAACTCTGTGTGTGTGATCTTCAAGGCCCTTAAATGAAATGGGCCAGAGTACTTGAAGAACAGGATCTCCCTCTACATAGCTCTAAGGTTGCTAAATTCCTCCTAAGGAGTATCCCTAACCACACTCTCTCCAAAGGACATCACATCACATGATGTGACACCCTTCAGGGAGCCTTCTTCAGAGTAGTCAGACTCTGGAATGCATACCCTGAAAGGTTTAATTCAGTCCTTCCGGAAGCAGGTGAATGCTTGGCTCTTCTTCCAAACCTTTAATGGAAGAAGCAACCTACCTTGCTTGTCACACACATGCAAGGACTAACACCAGTCGGTGCATACTGTAGTCCTACCCTAGGATCGGTAGCATGGAATCTTGTTACTGTTTGGGATTCTGCCGGGTACTTATGACCTGGATTGATACTGGGCTAGATGGACCATCGATCTGACCCAGTATGGCATTTCTTATATTCTTATGTCATTCGGGGATATTCAATGGTATTTCTGAAACCTGGTAGCTTATGGAATTCCCATGGGTGAATATCCTGTATGTGTGTGTGTGTGGGGGGGGGGGGGGGGGCGGAGGTTGGAAGGAGGCTGAGGGGGGGGTCTTGCTTCATGGGGATTAGCTGAGAGAGAGGCTTGCCTCATTAGTGAAGAGGGAGGGAGCATAGGAAAGGCTTAAGATGTGTGGGTGTATTGCATTAAGTAGGATTCCCTCCCCCCATTCAGTCTAAAAGTTTTCTGTGACCTCTGCGGATTTCAATAAAAAGAAAATTAACTCTCAAGAGTGACCTTCAAACACTCATCCTGCCCTCCCCTACACTGGGCGGGGCTTCACCACTATATAAGGGAGCTTTTCAAGATGGCACTGGAAAAGGTGGGAGTGTACTACTACACTCCCTCCACCACCGTTAAGGAACCGGGGGTGGGCTGCTAGACCACCAGGTTTGGGGGTGGGGTGCTTGAGTTTGCAGCCACCGGGCCACCAGGACTTTTTTTTTTGGGGGGGGGGGTGAAATTTTGTCCGGGGGGGGGGTGGAGGTCCAGTGGACATCCAGCCCCCATGTTGCCAGCTTAGGATGGGGGCTGGGGGCTCCTGCAGGGGGGGGAATGGGATGGGGGGCCTGCTAGTATGCAAATGCATGCTGGACAGGGTTCTCCATTCCTCCCCAATGTTCTGCAAACCCTAATGCAAGCTCAGAGCTGGTGTAGGGTTTGCTGCGTGCAGTGTGCCAATGTTTAGCGCGCTGCCCACTGACCATTGGGGAGGAATATATTTAGCATGCAATTTGCATGTTACTTGGCTAAGAGCTCTGTTTATCATGCATCTGCATGCTACTTGCGGTCAGAGCCCATGAGCACATTGTTTCACGTGCTTGGGGCTCTGATCATGGGGTGGTAGCAAACATGGGCGCTAAGAACCTCAAGCGCCCATGTTTGCTTCCGATCATCAGCCCATGAGGGAGAATTGCCATGGAAATTGCATTGCTGATAAACTGTAGCTCCTTGTACCTAAGGAGTTGCGAACTGCAAAGTATGGTACTGGATTCAAGCAACAGTCCAGAGTCACAGAAGGACCACTTCCAAATCCAGCAGTAATCTGAATTTGCATGATCTGTAGGGGGAAGGGCAATACTGAAGTACAACCCGATGTTTACTCTGAATTGAGGCACTACTGATGAATGTGGAACTTAAACCTGTCCCTCTCAACAAATCGGGTCTGGATTCATTTGGTTGCCTTTAAGTCTGTATTACTTTGGATTCCCCCACCACCACCTCTTTTTTTGTGTCCATCTGTATTAGCTGCACTTATTAGGTTCTGCGGTTTTGCAAGAAGGAACAGATGAGAAGTATCTGAAACGTGAGAAGGCTAGCAGCTAAATGTATTTATTTATTACATTTGTATCACACCTTTATCTAAGGCAGGTAACAATATCTACATACAAAGTCTTGAACACATAACAATCAACAAGTATATTAGAAGTATCCTCATACATAGTCTTCAGCATGTAGCAGTCGCTAGGTATATTAAGCTAAAATGGAATGGAAGGGGAGGAAAAAGTACTCAGAAAGATAAGGGGATTGAAACCGATAGAGTTTATAAATATAGCAAGTGCTTTGCCAATGGTATAGCATAGTGTGACGGGGCTTATAGGACATTGTTCCTCACCCTTAAGAAAAGTCCCTCTTTAATTAGCCTGGGCCACCTTAAGAGTGCAGATCCCATCCCGGGAGGAAGCAATCTGGGAGGGGAAGTGTCACTACCAGAAAGTTCAAAAGACAGGGCCAAGTAGAAGTTAAAGAGGCCCAGGCCCAAAGGAACTGAACCCAAGCCTATGCCCTTACTACTACTACTACTACTACTACTTAGCATTTCTGAAGACGTATAGCTGCTGTGATCTGGCTGAGGCAAACCACAGCTAATACTAAACTGAATATTGCAAGTTTGTGCCTCCAAGAGGAGACAAGAACTAAAGGCTGTGTTTGGGAACTGGCAACCCTGCCAGTCACACACTGTGTTAGGCCTGCTGCTAGAGACCTGCTTGATAACTGTGTTTCCTGAGCCACAGAAGCTTATCCACATTATGACTTGGGCCCTGTGAAGGAACAGGCCCAGGGAGCTCTTTAAATAAATACTTAGTTTGTGTGCATCCCTTCTTGTCCAGTTGCGTTACTTCATCGGCCCACTCCCAACTCTCGCTCGGGATCTCGCACATGGAAACAAAACCGAAGCCAAAATTTAACTTCAAGCATCGGCTAGAATTTGTGATTGAGGTGAAAACTCGAGAGTGTTATAAGGAAAGTGTATGCAACATGGTAACACATTAAGAGAAGAGCTGAGAGTAAGATCAATTTTAAATTAGGCCAACTGTCCCGGTGGCCATGATCATAAAGAGGAGCTGCATGGGAGAAAAGCATGCAGGAGGATTGCTATCGCCCTCTCTTACAGGGAATTTTGTTTTTTTTGTTGTGAAATACAAGATTCTCACATATCCCCAGGAATCTCCAAACGGAGACACACCGGTACTTGTATGAAGCAAACAAAATCGAGCCTAAAGTCAACAATGTCTAAGAATGTTAATACGGAAGAAACAGCCAATCAAATCTGACTGCTTGTAATTTCGGATGAGAAACAGAGCACAGCTATGGCATCAGTAATGTTTGCCCACTGCTGGGTACTTGTACCAAGGAGGTAACGTCTTTGACTTGTACCGCAAGCAGAAACCCCTACACTGATGATAGCTAGGTCCTGGCATGACCTGCCAATATGGCGACTATAAAATTCACTAGATGCTAAGTGTCCAAAAAGTGCATCAATCAAAACCTCATGATAGTAGAGAGTTATAATCGTTCCTTCGCTCAGGACAACAGTACGTGCCTTACGATCTTTTCTACACTCCCTTACATCTCAGTCTTATGCGAGAGCCCTTCACCTGGCTTGCTTACCTCTTCAAAAATTAAACAAAGCCTGTTACCACCAACCACTTGCGACGCTGGAACTGCAACCCATCTGCCTGGCCAAAGCAGCTCTGAACTCCATGACAAATGGCAGATCCAAACTGCAGTTTAAGGGAACTGGAAGCTAGAAAGAGTTGCGCTAGATTAAGCTGCCCGACCTGATAACAACCAGAGATAAGTCACAGAAGAAACCATTAACAAAGCTGAGGATTGCAGATCAGATGCGAGCAGAAGTGCTAGACCAAGAAAACTTTTCAGGCTCCCTGCAGAAAGAGGGCAAGACTTAGGGAACACAGTATTTTAAAGAACCCGTTGTCGATATTGGCTCCACCTCCCAGTTACTCAGGCCAACCAACGGCTCAAGACACCGGACTGATGTCATAGGCTGATACACACAAGGAGCTGCTCCTCCCCCAAACCACCAATCCTGACCCCTGGGGGGGGGGGGAGGGGAGCGCTGGCCCAAGCGTTGCACATGGCCTCTGCCATATTATCCGCAGCCACGCTTGCATGCTCTAGCGGGCCTTCCTTTATCTTTAAATTTCTGTTTAATTTACAAAACTATTTTTGGACCATTTGATAATCAAGGTACCATCTAGACTAATTAGGAATTCTAATCTATTTGCATATCCTTCAGTGAAAAATAGAGAGGTTAAGGGGCCCTTTTACTAAAGGATTGCTGCGGCAACCCGGAACTACCACCGGCCCAACATAGGTACCGGCGGTAGTTCTACCCCCAACACATGCCATTTCCGGCGCTAAGTGAAATATTGAAAAACTTTACCGCCACCTCAATGGCCGATGGTAAGTGGTCCCCCCCGAAATGGCCGTGCAGCAAGTGCAAACTTACCTCATGCCATTTCATTTTTGGCTTTCACCCGTAGCGGAAAAAGGGGCCCTTATGCTTGGCAAAAACGACTACCAACGCCAGTGCAAGACCCCATTTAGTGCAGCTTAGTAAAAGGGCCCCTTAGGTTGGCTGATCATTTACTTTCAATTCAAGCAGCAAGATTAGATTCAGCTTTTCTTGATTTGTTATTATCAGCTGAGAATTATATACACTTTAGAAAGAATCTTAAAACACACTTTTCCAAGAAATTAGTTCTGAATTTGAAAGAATGATACTTTTAAAGAAGCTACTTTTGAGTTATTATTTGCAGTTTTATCTTCAACAAGGCATACCACAACGATCAATAATTGTAAATGTAACACATCTTCACTTTACCTATATACAAATCTGTTTTCTTCTTATATCTATTTGTTTAATTTTATTATGACATTCATGTGTCTGTATGTAACACCAATTGCTATCTTCTAATCTGGATTGGTGTAGGCCATAACGGTACATTGTAAGCCACATTGAGCCTGCAAATAGGTGGGAAAATGTGGGATACAAATGCAACAAATACATTTATTTAGATTTTGCTCACACCTTTTTCAGTAGTAGCTCAAGGTGAGTTACATTCAAGTACACTGGATATTTCTCTGTCCCAGGAGGGCTCACAATCTAAGTTTGTACCTGAGGCAATGGAGGGTTAAGTGACCTGCCCAAGATCACAAGGAGCAGCAGTGGGATTTGAACCGGCCACCTCTGGCTTGCAAGACTGGTGCTCCAACCACTAGGCCACTCCTTCACACATTATTATCTAAAGGGTTTAAATAGCATAGGCTCTCTGATTATAATTTTTTTTATTGTAACTTCCAGGATGTTTGATTTCTGACCTAGATAATGTGCGGCTTTTTTTTGCTGTAATCCACGTAGAACCGGCAGGCTAACAGCGGAATATAAGGTATGTTGTAATGTAATAGGAGAGATGGAGTGGGAATTTGAGGGGATAACGAATACTTGGCAGTTTCTGATATGAGTGGGGTATATTGATGGGTTGGGAGAATGAGTGAGAGTGTGAAGTGCGCGATATGAGGAGAGGAGCAAGATAGGGGATGATGGGGGGAAAACTGAGACAATATGAATGATCTGGAAGACTGGAGAGAGGATGAGGGGCATTGAAAAAAGATGGGAGTAATGGGAAGGGGAAGGTGATTGAAGGAGGCTGAGTGAGGGTAGAATGGGGTTAAAAATATGGTGAAAGAGAGGCTATTGGGCAGGGGGTATAGGGTAAGAGACAGAATAACCTTGGAGGCAAGAGAAGCAAGGAGAGACAAGGATGGAGCTGGGACTGATTGGATGGTGAGATGTAGTGGAGGGTAGATGAGGGCTAAGACGGTGAGTAGAGATGATGGGAATGAGGGACTAAGGAGGTGGATGAAAGATTGGGGAGTGGTTTAGGAGACTAGGTAAGTGAAAGACAGAGGGGGCAATGAGAGTGCTGAAGAGGGAAGGAGGAGAGGGAGATGGTAAAAGCCAGTAGGTAGATGAGAAGTGAAATAGAGACTAAGGCCTTTGACACGGTTCCGCACAAGCAACTGATAAATTGAGTGCTCTTGGTATGGGACCTAGAGTAACTGATTGGGTTAAAAATTGGTTGAACGGAAGGAGACAGAGGGCAGTGCTCTGAAGAAATGGATGTTATCAGTGGAGTACTGCAGGGATCGGTCCTCGGGCTAGCTCTTTTTAACATCTTTGTGAGTGATATTGCGGAAGGGCTGTCTGGTAAGGTTTGTCTCTTTGCGGATGATACCAAACTCTGCAACAGGGTGGACACCCCGGAGGGGTGTGGATGAGATGAGGAAGGACCTAGTGAAGCTGGAGCAATGGTCCGATATCTGGCAACTAAGATTTAATGCTAAAAAATGAAGGTCATGCACTTGGGTCACAAGAATCTGAGGAAGTGGTACAATATAGGGGGTGAACTGCTTCTGTGTACAAAGGAAGAGAGGGACTTGGGGGGGTGATGACCTTAAAGCTTCCAAACAGGTACAAAAAGCGATGGTCAAAGCCAGAAGGATGCTTGGGTGCACAATGAGAGGAATGACCAGCAGGAAAAAAAGAGGTGATATTGCCATTGTATAAGTCTCTGGTGAGGCCCCACTTGGAGTACTGTGTGCAGTTCTGGAGACCGCACCTACAAAAAGATATAAACAGGATGGAGTCGGTCCAGAGGGCGGCTACAAAATTAGTAAGTGGTCTTGAACACAAAAAATATAGGGATAGGCTTATGAACTTCAACTTGTATATGCTGGAAGACATGAGGGAGACAGGAGACACGATAGAGACCTTTAAATATCTCAAAGGCATTAATGTACAAGAAGTGAGCCTTTTTCAACTGAAGGAGAGCTCTGGAATGAGGAGGCACATGATGAAGTTAAGAGGGAATAGGCTTAGGAAAAATCTAAGAAAGTATTATTTCACAGAAAGGGTGGTGGACGCGTGGAATGGCCTCCCAGTGGAGGTTGTGGAGTCGAGGACTGTCAGAATTTATGTTTAAATCTGTTTTATTGGCAGTAACATTAGATAACAGACAACTTTGTCAAAAAACAACGCTAATACAGAATGTCATCATACACACTAACATCATTATGCATTTTCACATTTTTCCCCCTCCCCATCCCATCCCCCTACTTCATCCCTCTCAACCTCCAGTCGTATTCCATGGTCCTTTCTATGTTAATGTGTCTTGTACATGAAATCTATTTATTAAGTTGCAACCCACAACAGCAGCCACGGCATGAACAAGCTGATAACCTTAAGACAGAGAATCCATCTGCCCAGTTTTCTCTAGGACCTTGGCTCTTCTGGCCCTTCATTGACCGTTATCGTCTCTGTCCTCTGTCAGAATTTAAAAAGGCATGGGATAAGCATGTGGGATCTCTTAGGAAAAGGAAGAGTTAGGGGTTATAGAGGATGGGCAAACTGGATGGGCCATTTGGCCTTTATCTGCTGTCATGTTTCTATGATTCTACATATAATGTTTCACTCCTGGCTGTTTTCTTTACTACACTCAGTATATGTACGCAATTTCATTCTTGTGTGAATTTTCTGGTGCTTTGTTAGGTGTCCATTTTGACTGAAACTTTTACCACACTCAGAGCATGTATGTGGCTTCACTCCTGTGTGAATTCTCTGGTGCTGGTTGAGGTTTTGCTTGTGCCTGAATAATTTACCACACTCAGAACACGTATATGGCTTCACCCCTGTGTGGATTCTCAGATGTGCTGTGAGGCTCCCCTTGTAAGTGAATTGATTACCACACAAAGGACAAGTAAATCGTTTCTCTCCTGTGTGGATTCTCTGATGCATTATGAGGGATTCCTTCCAACTGAAGTTTTTACCACACTCAAAACACGTATATGGTTTCATTCCTATATGGATTCTCAGATGTGCTGTGACGCTTCTCTTGTTATTGAATTGTTTACCACACACAGGACAAGTAGATAGTTTCACTACTGTGTGGCTTCTCTGATGTGTTGTGAGAGCTTCCTTCATACTGAAACTTTTACCACACTCAGAACATACAAACTGTTTCACTTCTGTGTGGATTCTCTGGTGGGCTGTGAGAGTTCTCGTGTGACTGAAGCTTTTACCACACTCAGCACTTGTAAATGGTTTTGCTGAGTCGCCTGTTGAATTTTTTTCTTTATTTTCTGAAATCCTTTGATATTTTCCCTTTTCTCCCCAGTCAGAACAGAAAGCGGTTTCTTCTTCTTTTTCTGATGCCTTTTCCCCTTCAGGCTTCTCATTGATTTTCCAGTGCTGTGTCTCGATATTACTGTTTCTGGGATAATCTTTTTCTAGATGTAAAAAAAAAAAAAAAAAGAGAACATTGGGCATTATTATAGTTGAACAGTTTAACGAGTTCAGTAATACAACAGCCTTTTGTAAATTAGACACCCACGCTGTGCAGGAAAAAAAGTTACTCACCTGTAGCAAGTGTTCTCTGAGGACAGGAGGATTATTATTCTTACTGTTGTGACATCATCAAGCCTGTGTGGGAACAACTCCCTAGTATCAGTTCTAGAAGACTTTGGAAAGCATAAAATGGGCATGAGTGTGGCCTTCAGGTGCAACTAATCTTAACAGCTTGAAAAGTACAGCTCTGAGAGGAGGTGGGTGGGTCAGTAAAAATAAAGAGCCTGATGTCTTTGAAGAACACCAGATACAGGGAAGTAACATTTTCTCCTAGGATAAACAGGATACAGCTATTCCTACTATTGGGACTCCCTAGCTACCTGGCCGACTTCAACAAAAGTCTGGTAACAGACTAGGTCCTAAAGCATTAACACATTATGTACTTTTCTATTTTTTTTTGGTAAGACAGCCTGGAACTGAACGAAAGAGGCCTAGGGGGACTGAGTTGGATTCTAAACCCCAAATAGATTCTAAGTGTCTGACACATTCTGGAACAGCGAGTAATTCCATGACATCTAAACCATGAGGGCTAGGGATTTCTTTTTAGGAAGGATAAGGGAGGGCCATAGAGGTTGAGTGGCGGCGCTGTATGTGAAAAATTATATCAGAGCAGCTGGAATGCAGGGGACCCCGGGGAAAGGAAGACGCTATATGGATCATTCTGGAAAGAGAAGATGGAACCTATATCCACATGGGTGTTGTCCACAGATCTCGGCAGTAAAAGCATTCAGCGTCGGTGTCTCAGCTTACAGGTCTTTGTGGACCTGGCGTGGGCAATTAACCCGAGTCCCTGAGGAAAGCATTGAAACCCGCGGTGTCGGGCGTAACCAGGGGAAGCCTATGTGGACTACAGATTTCAGAGACATGGACACGATTTAAAGTTAAGTTTATTATTTATTGAGCACATTCAGTTGGAGCACTCTTGTGTGTTTGCAATAGCACTTCCAAAAAATTCATAATTAAGGGATAGCCCGATGAAGAGATGCTATGCCACTAGGCAAAATAACTAATGATATTGCCTTTATAAGTGGTGTCTCCTGAGAGTTCTCTTATATAAATAAAGAAAAAACAACAAGAATTTGTATATATATAAACAATGCTTAAAGAGAGAAAGTAAAAGGTAATTTGCAGGCATGGAGTTAAGATCTTTGGTTTTGTAGTTCATTTGTGTGTTTTTACCAAAGAGCATTTTTGGGAAGATTTTGTGTTGGTCCACAGATCTCCAGCACTGAAGGTGAAGCTGGACAAGGGTCTGTGGTGCCCGATGCAGAAGAGAGCCCAGGTGCTGGAAGAGGAAGAGAAAGTAACAGAGTTCAAGGGGGTCTCTGTTAAAGATACTTTGGACAATTATGTGCTGTGAGTGAAGATGAGCACTGCCTACATGGAGGGAACCTGGCATGGACTCAGCCTGGACACAAGGAGAAGACTACTGAACGTATTACTGTGGGAACTACTTCCAACTTTGCCAAGTTCATTTTTGAATAAACCTTCTGAAATTTCATTAAATTCTATTAGGTCAACCATATCAGACTTGGGTACATCATTACTCCTGATTGTTTGCATTATGAGAAGTTCAATAAATAATAGAAAGAAAAAAACATAACGACTGACGTACTGTGTCAGACTAAAGTTTCAGCAAGTCAGGTATCCCATTTTCAACATGGGCCAATCCAGGTCAGAAGTACCTTGCAGGTTTCCAAAATGTAGACGGATTCCAAGCACTTCTTCTTGGGGATTAGCAGTGGGTTTAGGCTTATTGGTACTTCATGTACTGCTAATCATAAACAGGTCTTAGCAGTTTACAAACACCACAACATCCTGCACAGATACCTCTGAATATCCTAGGTTCTTGGGAAGGACTTGATACAAACTCAGCCAGCAGCAATCATAAGTACACAAGTATTGCCATACTGGGAAAGACCAAAGGTCTATCAAGCCCAGCATCCTGTTTCCAACAGTGGCCAATCCAGGTCACAAATACCTGGCAAGATCCGAAAAAGTACAAAACATTTTATACTGCTTAGTGGATTTTCCCCAAGTCCATTTAATAATGGTCTATAGACTTTTCCTTTAGAAAGCCGTCCAAACCTTTTTTAAACTCTGCTAAGCTAACCGCCTTTACCACATTCTCTGGCAACGAATTCCAGAGTTTAATTACACGTTGAGTGAAGAAAAATTTTCTCAGATTAGTTTTAAATTTACTACATTGTAGCTTCATCGCATGTCCCCCAGTCCTAGTATTTTTGGAAAGCGTAAACAGACGCTTCACATCTACCCGTTCAACTCCACTCATTATTTTATAGACCTCTATCATATCTCCCCTCAGCCGCCTTTTCTCCAAGCTGAAGAGCCCTAGTCGCTTTAGCCTTTCCTCAACTATACTATATAGATAAAACATGATTACAAAACACATTCAAAGCAATAACAAAAGAACCAAGCAGAAGATGAAAGGCCAGGGGCCTCTTCACATAAATTGACTAGACCCTCCTTAGCTGCAATGCTTTCAATATCTGATAGTTCTGCTGAAAATCTCTTTCACTAGGAGTCATCATATTCTGTATCTACCAAAACCTTAATCTTTCATTCTGTTTACAGCTTCCATCTATAGGTTCCAGGATATCATTATATGATTTGTTTTCTAGATTGTGCTGTTTATGTTTTTTAAACTTTTACCCATATGATTTTAATATATTATTTAATTTTAGTATATTTAGTATTTATGTAATGTTGATACTTCTTTTCCAATATTATTTATATATAGTGTTTGAAGTATACAGTTTGTGCATACTATACAACTTTCATTTTTGTGTGTGTATTTTAATGTTTGTTTGTGTAGACCCTGACATAGGCATTTTGCTGAATCATGGGTTGTGTCAGGTCCCCTAATAAAGACACATCTCTTTGCCAACCCAATTCTAAGGCCCTCCGTGCTTTTTGCATTTGCTAATAATGCAGATAATACAATCCTTACCTAGTGAGATCAGGGTCTCATAATTCTCCTTCATCACCTCCCAGTAAAGCTCCCTCTGGCCTTCATTCAAATATTCCCACTGCTCCTGGGAGAAATAGACAGCGATATCCTCAAACGTCACTGGCATCTGAAACACAAACCAGAAACAACATGTGGAGGAGCTCAGGCTGCTTTAGAGTTCAGATAACTTCATTCTCCAAACAATGTATCATAGAAAAGAGGATTCCAGGACCCCTCTCTACCCCAGAAAGTGTCAGATTTACTTCCCCATATATGGCCCTAGACTTGGTTTCCTCTGTGTACTTCAAGGTTTGCAAGTTTAACTATGCTATCAGGTGCCCACACTTACACCAGCTCTAAGGCTGTCATAAGAGCTCATGCTGAAACGCATATACACATACCTACCCTGTTAAACTAGTATTCAATAAAGGAAATCAGGTGCCTGTATTCATTTATAGAACAGCTGCACAGTTATACAATTATCCCCTTAATATGCTTGCCAGTCCCCTAAAGATGCAGGGGTTTGAGAATTAGAATCACAGCAAGCCCTTGATACCCTGTACCTTTAAAGGGTTAATCTGAATAGGATGCACCACTTTACGTTTGGTTCGTCACACGGACCAAATCGTGTTTCAGGCATTTCAGATTCATATACGCTACGTCATAGCGGGAGACTCCTGATGCAGGCCTGTAGGCCGAAACACAACAGTTGTGTCGAGACTTTTCTTCAATAAAGAAGTTTTTATGATATTGTTTCCAGGATTTGTATTTCCGTGGTCAAACATCCCACTTTTTACCTATATCTGTGTTTTCCCGTGGGGCGTTCGAGTTCTCTGCTTGATTGCGGATTTTGTTTTCTGCAACATATAGGCATACAGAGCAGCAGAATGAGCTTTGGGTGGGGGGGGGGGGGGGGAATCAGAAATCCCCTGCCCCAAAGAAGCCCCCAGTGGCTGACGTGCATCCCGAAAATATCAAGGCACATCACAGGACCATCAGAGATTCCTTCTGGAAAACGTAGCCTTCTAGAACCCATCTGCCCGAGATGGGCATAAAAAACTCCCCCAATCATGAAAAGGGCTACTGAGGCCAAGCTCTCTTAAGAAGAAAGGTTCAAATTAAGGATCCCAGAGCAGAGGAGATCCTGCTCAGAAGATATAGAAATAGCTTAAACTAATTCTGTTCTTTCCTTGGATCCCCTTGCATAGTGGGGGCAGTTTGAGAAGAATTTGTGCCACTGC
Organism: Microcaecilia unicolor; assembly: GCF_901765095.1. Classification (NCBI taxonomy): domain Eukaryota; kingdom Metazoa; phylum Chordata; class Amphibia; order Gymnophiona; family Siphonopidae; genus Microcaecilia; species Microcaecilia unicolor. Next base: position 30,749,007 of record NC_044031.1, on the reverse strand, counting down.
ACCAGCTACATGCAAACAGTTTCTGACTCAACAGTGATTTTGGTGAAGGAAACCAAAGGCTGAAGAAAATAAAGGGGAATCCCCTGGACCAGCAGTCTCTAATGGAACACAAGATCCTTTAGGAGAAGCCCCCCCCCCCCCACCCACATCAAGGCCACAGGGCGGAAAAGGAACAGAGCTGATATCAGGAGAAAAGAGAGAGCCACGCCAGCAAAAAAGCGCACGTTCCTGCCATTTTAGCGCGGGAAAAGGCTGCTCGGGGAAGGGGAACTTCAGCACTTCCCTCCCCAGTGTTCAAACACGCCACCACACAGAGTCCTGCTCTGCAGAATCTGCTACCACAGCGGGAACAGCTTTCAAACGCCAGCGTCGCCCAAATTAAAGCATGAAAAGAGAAAGGCAGGGACTCACCGAACAGCAGGTGTCTCCGGAGGACAAGCAGACGCAGGCAGCCTGCTGCCTAACTGGCACACAGACTGAAAGCACAGCACTAAGACAGGGAACATTTCTATAGCGCTACAAGGCCCGGTCCTGTCAAAAATCTTTTGTTTCTTCTGTTTTGTTTTAGTTCTTTTAACACCAAATGAAGGCAAAGGAGCTCTCTTGGTTTTTTTTGTTTGTTGTTTTGTTTTTTTTTACTGGTGAGGAAGGCTAGAGCTCTAAAGACTGGGGGGAAAGGGTGAAGCAGGGACCCAGAAGACTGAGTATGCCCCCCAAAGTTAGCACCACCAACCAGACACCCCTAAACTCAACTGGCCTACAGGACCCAGGAGTATCCCCAACAGACAAATCCAGGCGCTGCTGAAGCGCCGTCCACCACCTGCTGGAGATAGAGATGTACTGAGGTGAAGGAGGAGCTGGCCGTCTGGTAGCACTGCCTTCAGCTTTGTAATCTCTATCTCCACCTGTTGGTAGATAGACACAACCCACCAGTTCTTGGACTCATCTGCTGCACACGCTAAGGAAAGAGCTGAATCTTGGTGTATGCTGCCCCTCAGACATTAAATATAGATGGATCCAGGTGTAAGCAGCCCTTCCAGAAAGATCTGGACATGTATTACTGTATTGTATAGAACAGTGTGGAAAAATGAGCAAAATATACAAAGAACGTTTCTGATGTTTCTAGCAGGTACAATAATTTTTAATGCTGTTTTACTGATTTCAATTTTTATGTTATCATATATTCATAGGGGCAGCTTTCAAATAAACATCTGTAAGTATTTTTATAGAGAACTATCTTTATTGTCATCATAAAGAAAAAGGCAGGCGTCTAGTGCTCCAATGAAAACTACAGTACAGCATTGGAAATAAAGCAGCTTCTGGTGCACTGACAAATATATTTTGAAAAGGACCCCCCCCCCTTCACAGACCCTCAAAAATTCCACCAGCCCCTACAACTCCACTTAGATCTTCTCCCCCCCCCAATCCCCTAACAAGAGAGAATGCAGAGCTATGTTGCTATTGTTTTTGACAAACCAAGATGGCTGCTGCAGGGGGAACCGGCTTCAACTTTATAGTCATACTGTCTCGTTATCCAATTTCAGTGAACCAGATAAGCTCATGCTATGTCCCCTCATTTAACTTCAAGGAGACAGAGATAAAAGTTTTCAGTTTTGACATAGTATAAGTCATCACAAGAACAAAATATAAGAAAACCAATGGCCTGCATTAATGCTTATAACCCATTTAGTTATGTTTAAACAAAAGATATCTGCATGAAACAAAATATTTATTGTTATTTTGACTTACAAAACCCAAAACAGAACAATCCATTTGTATATCTAAAAGGTAAACTTCTGCAAAACAGATGAAAATGTGAATCCATGTGCCCCAATGAAAGGAAAGTTTAATTTTACTTCCATTTATTTTCAATATATTCAGTCATTATAAAACCAGGCTTTTCCCAAGGCAGATTACAACAACAGTTAAGATGAACCCATCAGGAAACGGGCTATCCTCACTGAAATCTGGCCATCTGTATTGTATAGAACAACAGTGAAGAAAAATAAACAGAAACTACAAGAATTGTTCGTTCTTTTCTCCTCCACCTTTTAAGGCACTGCCTATCCAACTGAAGCAGCTTTAGACTTGTTACAGATGGAGCAGCAATAAAGAACCACAACGTGGATGCAGCAGCTCATAGGTTTGCTTGCTGTGTTTTGAGTGAAAGGCAATGACGGCTGCGCGGGGGGGAATGGAAACAGAGATTAACCAAATTGGCTTCTTTGCTTATAGTGGACTAGATAGGATCACTTCCACTCCCGTCTATTAAACTTCCTTGTTTAACTTCCTTCAAGATTCGCAGCGCTGGGTTATGGCTGGTGATCGCTGCATACTGTAAGCAGCGATGGCCGTCAAAACAAAGAAGTGCTCCAGTCTTAACAGATCCGGAAGATCCCGGGGATTCCGCAGATCTGGCTTTTACACTGTATCTCTAAACAGATCACAGGAAACAGAAACTGAAAACGTCATAAACCCAGAGGAAAATCAAGAAGAGCCTGAGGGGCTGCAGGGAATAAAGAGCAGAACTTTCTTTTCTGGCACCCCCAGGAACGGATTGAGCAGTGCCAGGCTCATTTCTTCTTCTGCTTGTGTATCAGAGGCTGCCTGGCATTGCATCCCCTGCTGCCCACCTCCTACCTGCTGAGCACAAAGCCCTGCAGCCATTCTCCTGCCCCCCCCCCCCCTCTTTGCTGGCTCAGGAGCAGCAGCCCTGTGAAGGGAGGGGAACCAGGAAGAAGAACTTTCTTTTTCGTCTGCTTGCTCCATGCACCATGTGTGTATCAGAGGTTGCATGACATTGCCTGGCACTGCATCCCCTGCTGCCCACCTCCTGCCAGTCTCCTACCTGCTGAGCACAAAGCCCTGCAGCCATTCTCCTGCCCTTCTCCATAGCAGGATTTCCAGCCCTTGCTTCCTCCCTCTCTGCAGCTTTGCTTCTCTCCTAATGGCTTCTGACAGAGACCAGAAAGGGGAGGGCTGGGCAGGGCAGGGGGGAAGTCTGGGAACAGATCAGAGAGAAGCAGGAGAGAGGGAAGAGGGAGTCACTTCTGACTGCTGCCATCTATTGCACCCTCCCATTACTGACACCAGAGGAGGTGATCCTGCACTCACTATCCCAGATTCAAGAATCTGTATTACAGGATAATTTGTATATCGGTCTGAAAAGTGCTGCATTACCTGAGCCAAGCCATAAAACCAAACAAATAATAATGCAAACATAAGTGTGACAATGAAAATTAACACATATTAAACAACCTTATTCATATAAATATAAAAAATATAGATTATGATAAAATAGCAAATATTCTTAAATTTAGAAAAAAAATATATATATGAACATAAATGAAGATGTGATCACATACATTGATACTTTAAAAGGGCATTTTACAGATTAACAGAATGGAAAAAATTATGAAAAGTTTTTATTTTATTTATTTATTTGTTACATTTGTACCCCACATTTTCCCACCTCTTTGCAGGTTCAACGTGGCTTACATAGTGCCAGAGAGCAGTTGCAGACTTCGGTGTATACAAATACAAGGTGAAGTTGTGATAGGGTAAGGCTCATGTGGTAGGACCACGTAGAGGAAACGTTCGACGGTAGGATTCAGTGATGGCCATTACGAACTTTAGCGTTGTTGTGTCGCTGAGCTCAGGTAGTTGCGTTCTGCGGGGTATGCCTTTTTAAACAGGTGGGTCTTAAGTGTCTTTATTTATTTATTGCATTTGTATCCCACGTTTCCCCACCTCTTTGCAGGCTCAATGTGGCTTACAATACATCATGGATACTGGAAATAAGAAGAGAATATACATTTGGTTTTACAGAAGGATTTTGGGTTACATGGTAGTGAAATACAAGATATTGGTATAGCAGAAGACATTATAAGACATTAGACGCTGTAAGACGTTTCTGGGTATATTTGGAGATTTTTACATGTGTTGATCTTTGTGGTATATCTTGTCAAAGAGATGAGTCTTCAGTAGTTTGCAGAAGTTGGTCAGTTCATAGGTCGCTTTCAGATTGCATGGTAGCGCGTTCCAGAGTTGCATGCTCATATAGGAGAAGGTAGATGGCCGTATGTGGTTTTCAAGTCTCTTGGAAGTGCGTTCCATAGTCGTGTGCTGATGTAGGAAAAGCTGGATGCGTAAGTTGATTTGTATTTGAGTCCTTTGCAGCTTGGGTAGTGTAGATTCAGGTACGTTCATGTAGATACGGATGAGTTTCTGGCTGGTAGGTCGATTAGGTCTGTCATGTATTCCGGTGCTTCGCCATATATGATTTTGTGGACCATAGTACAGATTTTGAAGGCAATGCGCTCTTTGATTGGGAGCCAATGTAGTTTTTCGAGAAGGGGTTTAGCGCTTTCAAATTGTGTTTTTCCGAAGAGAGTCTTGCAGCCGTGTTTTGTGTGGTCTGAAACTTCTTTAGGATTTTGAATGATGCATCATATTTTTTCACTCCAAGAATAGTTAAGTTCTAGAACTCATTGCCAGTAGATGTTCTTATGTTCTCTCCACAGGGAGATGGCTATTCTTATGTTCTTATAATGTAGAAAGAGGTCAGACTTTACTAATTAATATGTGTTCCAACACTCATGTGGATACATTGAACTCAAGAAAATAATGTAATACAGCATATACACAACTGAAAAAAACAATCCTATATAATACAACTCACCCTCAACGTTCTGAAGACACTGACGTCAGTGAAGCCAAGCCACTGACGTCACTTCCTTCAAGACGGGTTCGAAGGGTTCGTGGTGGTGAAGCCACCGAAATCGCCAAGTCTCGGGGCCCCGCCCTTGCATCAAACGTGATGACGTCGAGGGCGGAGCAATGGCCTCACACACCGAGGGCGGAGCAATGGCGTACGGTGCATTCAGGAGGTGCGGAGCAATGGCGTCAGTACGACGAAGGGGTCGGCAGGTAGGTAGGTAGGGAGGGAGGGAGGGAGAAGGAGGGGGTGTAGGGAAGGAAAACCTTGCTAGCGCCCGTTTCATTTGCTCCAGAAATGGGCCTCTTTTACTAGTGATAAAATAATCTCATATAGCCATGAATAAAATAATGTAACTTAACATATTCACAAGTGAAGAATGAGGTAAAATAGAATCAATTAACATCAAATGACATCTCATATAGCCAACAGATCATATTTTATGATTTACAGATGATCGTATGACTTGAATATTACATATGGAAGCCCAAAATACATATGTTAGGTATATATACACAGAAAGTATATTCACATATATATGTAACCCCCCCTGAATAGTTGCTGCCCCTATAAGTGGTAATTGAGGAGACATAGCTTCAGGTCGAGTAGGTGAGTCCAGCCTGGAAGTGGAACGAGAACAGGGGGGGCCTGTTCAAGGCAGGGGCGTAGTCAGAAAACAGATTTTGGGTGGGCACCAAGTGTTCTCCCCCCCCCCCCCAAAAAAAAAATTATCTCAGCTGGTGGGAAAACGCTTCTTTCCTCCTTGGCAGCAGGCATGCACAGGTGCCGGTGTCATGGACAGTAGCGTTTTCGTTACCATCAGGGGGAAATCTTCAGCTAGTGGAGCTTGGGATTCCCACCAGTTACCACTAAACATGTGCTACTGTTGGGTGGGCCTGAGCCATAAATGGGTGGGCCCTGGCCCACCCAAACCCACCTGTGGCTACACCACTGGTTCAAGGCCAGAGTGTAGTCTTGCGAGGCGCACTGCTGGAAGGACAGCCTAAAGGGTCTGTGCCTAAGGGAGTGCTATTGACAGCAATTGGAGCAGCCACAGAATGGGGAAAGGAGATTCTGGTGGATATGGGAAAAGTGAAAATATTGAGAGCATATGTAGTGATTGGTGGGATGGTTTAAAGAGGAAAAAAAATGGGAAATTAGATAAATGGTGAATTTACTATAAAAGGAGAAGGTTAAGTGTTAAAAAAATAATGAGAGATATGATGTAGGGGAAAAAATAATAGTTGTGTTTAAAATAGAGGTCGACAATGTTGTGTGGTATTGTTGTTGCTTCAAAGGAAGGGAGGAGAAAACCTAAGGAGTTTGGCCCTTGAAGACAAAGGATGATGTTTTCTGTTGGCCTTTCCTGGGTTTTAAGCAATTCAGGACCTGGACTCTGTACATACCCCACCCCCACCCCCAATTCTATATAGTGCAACTGAGTTGTGCATTCAAATCTGAGCGTATTCAGTATTTCAGCATGCAATTCAATTGGTTAATGACACAATCAGCGTCAATAATTGGATGTTAACAAGCAATTATCAGCACTAATTAGAATTTACGCACACTACTCACTAAGTGTATTCTATAAACTAGTCCAAGTAAATTCTACCGCATGGCAGTGGTGTAGCTACAGGGGGCCTTGGGGGCCCAAGCCCCCCCATTCCTGTCTCAGGCCCCCACAACAATGGTGGCCAACCAGGTGCCTGCGTGGCCGTGCACTGCACCCCCGCCTGCAACTGTCCACGGATGCTCCCGATGCAGGCATCTCCCCTTCTCCCTCCCTGCGGTCCTTCCACTTCACCTCCATAGCGGCACCACAGTGACTGAAGCAGGGCAGACGGCAGAGTTGCCTCGGAGCCTTGGACTTCCCTGGAGTATACCCCGCCCTCCTCTGATGTAACTTTGTTTCCGTCCGCCCTTGCAGAACCAGGAAGTTACATCAGAGGAGAGTGGGGCAGGGTATCCCCCAGGGAAGGCCGAGGCTCTGAGGCAGCCCTGCTTCAATTGCTGCGGTGCCGATACAGAGGCAAGGTAGAAAGATCCTCCCTCTCCTCCCCTCCATACCTGAGGTCGCAGCTGTGGCAGCCTTGGCTCAGCTCGCGTCGCCTCCAGCCTTCCCTTGCCTTCCCTCTCAGTGTCCCGCCCTCCTCTGACGTCATTTCGTCTTTCTGCAAGGGCGGGACACCGAGGGAAGGGAACACTGGAGGTGAGCTGACGTAACCTCATTAGCATAAGGTTATGAACTCAGCCAGCCATCCAGGGACGCAGATTGACCAATTATTAGAGAGATCTGAAAGCTTCCCATATGTAGATATACATGTCATAGATATAAATATGAAATAAAAATTGAATATCAACAGCTTAAAAATTATTGAAGCTGGTGGAAACAGCAGTTATAAATTCTGTATTTTGTGCTCATTTTTCTACACTGTTAGTGTTCTATACATTACAGCTGGCCAAATTTCAGTGAGGATAGTCTGTTTCCTGATGGGTTCATTTTAACTGTTGTTATAATCTGCCTTGGGAAGCCTGGTGTAATAAAGATGGAATATATTGAAATGAAATGGAAGTAAAATTTAACTCTCCTTTCATTGGGACACATGGAATCACATCGTCACTTCATCTTTTTTGTAGAAGTTTACATTTTAAATACACACTAGCCGTTAAGCCTGTTAAAACGGGCGTTTTTTTTAAATTTCACCTCCATGTGCAGCAACTGTGCTCTGTCCCCTGCTCTTCCCCCATGTCCAGCAACCGTCCTCTGTCCTCTTCCCTCACCCCATGTGCAGCCACCCTCCTCTGTCCCCTGCCCTCCCCTCCATCGATTAATGAAAAAAAGAAATTAAATAAGGGGGGAAAACATTTAATAATTGATTTTTACATTTGTCCGTGTATTTTGAAACAGTATGGTCCAAAACCTCTAGGGACATTCATTTTTGCTCCCACTGATACAAATGCTAATGCACTATTATATGATCGTATATTTTTCATAAATGTTTTTGAATCTGGATCTTGTGCAGTTATCAAGTTCTTAATGTATTCATTTGTAGTTATAGGCGGTAAATGTATAGACCCTTTATTGCAGCAAACATTAAACTTCTTATCTGTTGGTCTCTCATTTTTAAAGTGTTTTGCATGACAATGTTCACAGATTTCGCAAAAGTTGCCAAGGCTGCTACTGTTTATATTTTTTTCCTGAAACTCTTGTAAAGCTTTGTGTCTTGTCATTTGAAGGTCCATTAAGTGTTTGTTGATTCTTGATTGTTGACGTCTGTGTCTTTCATGTTTTTATAGTTCACTGCTATGTTTTCTGTAATTGCGTACTCTTTCCTTTTCTGCATGTTTTTGTGTTTCTGTTTTATTTTCATGTCTAATTCTATCTCTTTGAGCTTTCCTCCTCTTCAATTCTAAATCATGAGCTGCCTGCTCAGTTCCTGTGGTGTCTAGTTTTCGTCGTGGCATATTAGTTGTTTTAGGTTGCTTTTTTAATAGTAGTGTTTCTGTTTTGTTACAGTCCTTTTCTTGTTCTGATTTGTCACAGTAGTTCAAATCAGTTGTAATGTTGTTGTAGCTGAGTGTGTGTGAGAGAGAGAGCGTTAGAGAAAGTGTGTGTCTGTGTGAGAGTGAGGTGGTAGTACTCCTTGTCACAGTGGAGGGTCAATGGTTTGATGTTTTTTCTGTTGTCTGGCCCCCCTCCTTGTAATATTTTGTGTGTGTGTGTGATAGACAAAGTGTGCAGTGTGAAAGTGTGTGTGTGTGCGTATGTGTGAGTGAGAGACAGAGCGTGTATGTGTATTAGAGAGTGAGTGTTAGTTGCTCCTTGTAGCCGGTGTTTGTGGGCTTTGAAAAGTGAGTTTGTGTGTGTCAGTGAGCTGCTAGGACTCCCTGTCACAGTGGAGGGGGTCACTGGCTCCTTATAGCGAGTTATTTTAGGGTACAAATTAGTGCTTTTTTTTTCACTTGCCAGCCCCCACCCCTTTTTGTAATATTGTGTGTGTGTGAGTCAGCGAGTGATAGATAAAGTGTGTCTCTCTGGGAAACAGACAGAGAGCATGAGAGTGAGGTGTCAGAGTGGAGTGGGTCAGTTGGTCCTTATGGGTTTTTTTTGTTTAGGTTAAAATCAGTGCTCGTTGTTGTTTCGCCTGCCCCCACCCCTTCTTCTAATATTGTGTGTGTGTATGTGCTTAGGTGAGAGAGTGAGTGAGAGAGAAAGTGTGTCTTTCTGGGAAAGAGACAGAGCATGAGAGTGAGCTGTCACAGTGGTGGTGGTTAGTGGCTCCTTATATCCATTTGTTGCAAGGTGCAAATCAGGGTTTTGTTTTTATTTGCCTTCCCCCACCCCTTCGTTTAATATTGTGTGTGTGTGCCAGTGTGTGAGAATGAAAGAGAAAGTGTTTTTATGTGGGAAATTGACAGTGAGTGTGAGCTGCTAGTGTGTGTGTGTGTGTGAGTGAGAGAGTGCTAGTGAGCTGTTAGTACTCCGTCTCAGTGGAGGTTCAGTGTCTCCTTGTAGGCAGTTGTTGGAGCAGTTTGAAAGGCAGGCACGTTTTGCAGTCTGGTGCCGGTCTCCCCTCCCCCCCCCCCCCCCCCCCCCCCCAGTTGTTCCGCCCCTTCTGCTGACTGGTGCTGTTCAGTGAGCCAAAGGGGCGTGACAGGTATGCCTTTGCTTGCAGCAAAGCAGGATGTGTGTGTGTGTGTGTGTGTGTGTGTGTTTGTGTGTGTGTGTGTAGCGAGTGAATGCACGTGCTTACCTTTTGCTGTTGGCCTCCTGAACAGTTTTGGATCCCTGCTTGGTTTCTGGTGGTTCTCTTTTCTCCTGCATTAGTTTCTCCGCATTGGCTCCTCCCCGGATGGTAGCGGTTCTGGCCATTGGTTATCTTTGTTCCACGGTTCCTCCCTCTGCTGCCATACTAGTTCTTGTCCAGTCTCCCCCTCCCTACCCCCTCTGATGTCCACGCCCCCTCCTGTCCTGCCTCCTGCTCCGATTTCCATGCCCATGTCCAACAACAGACCTCCTTCCTGTTGTCTGAGTGAAAATAGTAGTGGTCCTGCTGTCCCTCCCTAGAGCCTGCCATTTCCCAGCGATTTCCAGGGCTCCTCCCTCTGCTCCTATCCTTGTGCTTGTCCATCCTCCCTCCCTCCCCCAGGGATGTCCACGCCCCCTCCTTCGCCCCTCTCCCTCCGATTTCCACCAACTGTCCTCTGTCCTGTGTTCCTGACTTGTTCTGTGTGTGTGTACTGCATCATCCTTGTCTCCCTCCCTCCTCCACCGTCCCTCCCGTTGCCGAGTTCCATGCCCTCCGTAGTTGCAGATTTGTTGTGCACCTCCGATTTCCACGCCCCCCTCCTTCCCTCCCTATTGGCTGCATTACGTCCAGAACAGGAGCTGCTGGTGGAGGCGGGGCTTGGAGTGTTGCTCCTTGAAAGTTCGGTCTCTACTGCGCATTTGCGGGTGAGTACGGTCACTCGCAATGTATATGTTTGATTATTTATTAAGTAAAGAAATATATGTATAAATAGTTGTGAAGCAAAATGCCAAGCAAAATACAATAACTTGCTATAAAAATAGATTATTACCAAAATATAGATAAAGGAATCTGATTATCCTAATGGACTACTAAATGAATGATTACACAACCAATTACAATACTGATCCTAATGATTATTAGGAGATCTTATACCACACATCTTATGCAAAATACAAAGTTAGCAGCTAAATTCATAGACCATAAATCCTGACATAAAAACCCATCTGCCACAGAATAAAGACAAGGACTAATTATCCCTATTACCATAGGAAGTAAATCCTGGTACGTCACCCTGTAGTCTGTAGCAGACTTCCAATGGTAGAAACGGAATCCTCCTCTTAGACTTGAGCTGAATTTCCAGCGAGTCTCTGGGTCAAGGAATTAAGAGGCAGATGCACTAAAGCTTAATGAGCCTTTAATGACCCTCCAACGAGGAAAATTTGATCCTTTGCATGCATCAAAGGGCTTTTACCGAGGAAGCCAGCAGCTAACGAAAACGGAATGGAGATGAGCAATTAGTGTGAAAACCCCATTGAAACGAGATGCACTAACCTTTTCCGATTGCCTTTACGCAGAAAAAAGGCAGGAAATCTAACGAGAGGTCTGGACCTCTCGTTAGGACAGCTCTGTGCCAGGAAAAATAGTAAAGTGAAAAAACAAACAAACTGTGAGCCAATCCCAGCGCATTAGCAGAGCTAATAGCGCTGTGATTGGTCAAAAGGAAACTGAAAGGCACAATCCATAAACAGAAGCCTCTACAAGCCCCAAGGAGTTCAAAAATAGTCTGATGTGCCTTGGATTGATTCCTACAGCAGCAACTGGGGATTTTTTTTTTAGCTCCCTAGTTAACAGGACATGGAAAGTCTCATGACCATCAGGCAAGGAAGGTCAAAGCAATAGGTTACTGACGTCAGACAGGGGCGGGCCCAGGAGGAGAGAGATGCGCGACCGAAGCTGGGCGAAGGCAGGCATCAGCTTTCTTCTTGCCCGTGCAGCGCCTTCGGACAGAGGAGAGAGGCGCTGCACGGGCCCGGTAAGAGGGAGGGGGGCCCGATGGAGGAGGGGAATGGCGGCGACGACCCCAAGAGGGGGCGGGGCACAGGGCTGGGGATGTCGGGAGGCGGAGCTGAGGGGAGACAGAGTAGTGAGGAAGGGAGGGGGCCGGGGCTGCTAAAGGTATGTTTGCTTTTTAATTTAGAATGCAGGGGGAAGTGGGGGAGGGGGGGAACGGCGACCTCGGGCGGGGGGGGGGGGCAAGGACGGCCATACAGGACGCTCCTGACGAGCGCCTTTGCCCCCTCCTGACCCTTTTTTTATTTTTGTTTTGATTTGGGAGCCATGTGCTTGTGTTTTGACTGTTTGTGGCATGCGCAGAGCAGCTAACATAACGCTTGGCTGCTCTGCGCATGATTTGGGGGCTGATTACCGATGTGTATTGTGATTCTTTGATACATTGTACGTTTCAATACCGATCTCAGCATGTGTGACTTTTTTTTTTAGTGCATTCTTCGTTTTTTTTAAATCGTTTGGGACTTTGACGATTTAGATTTTTTTACGTTTGGTTGCTGCATCTGCCTCTAAGTCTGATATTTGAATTCTGGATGCAGAGAGCATGCAGTTCACTGGTGTTTAGGAAAATCAGTCTCTAGCTCATTTAGAGCCTTCTATCCACCTGCAAGTCTTCTGGTCGTCTTTTCTTTTCTTTCTCTCTTCAGTCCTAACCTTTTGGTATCCAAGGGTCAGATGATACCTGTGGACCAATCACATACGGTGACATAATGTCCAGCCAGCTTCATGGTCAAGAAGTGCACCTTTGTTCGATGGCATGCAAACTCCCTGTCTGCTCAAACACTCCTGGAGCCATGTGTGTTTCTCTCCTCCAGTCTTCCCAGGAGATAGCAGGCTTGTTTGCACACACAGAATATGTCCTTGGATAAAATCATCTTGCAATGCTCAACACTAATGTTCCTTTGATTTGACAAAGCTGGTTACTGATGCAGACAGGCCAAGCTGTAATCCATATTGTTATAATAAAATGACTGTATAGGCCAAGACCAGCAAAGGTGAGATCTCAAGTAAATACCCCTACAGGATGGAAGACCAAACAACAGATGGCATGGTTAAAAAGTGAGGTGAAGGAAGCTATTAGAGCTAAAAGAAAATCCTTCAGAAAATGGAAGAAGGAACCGACTGAAAATAATAAGAAACAGCATAAGGAATGTCAAGTCAAATGCAAAGCGCTGATAAGGAAAGCTAAGAGGGACTTCGAAAAAAGATTCCATTGGAGGCAAAAACACATAGTAAATTTTTTTTAGGTATATTAAAAGCAGGAAGCCAGCAAAAGAATTGGTTGGACTGCTAAATGACCGACGAGTACAACGGGCGATCAGGGAAGAGAAAGCCGTAGCGGAGAGATTAAATTAATTCTTTGCTTCAGTCTTCACCAAGGAAGATTTGGGTGAGATATCGGTGCCGAAAATGGTATTCGAAGCTGACGAGTCAGAGAAACTTAATGAATTTTCTGTAAACCTGGAGGTTGTAATGGGGCATTTCTACAAACTGAAGAGTAGCAAATCTCCTGGACCGGATGGTATTCATCCCAGAGTACTGATAGAACTGAAAAAGGAGCTTGCAAAGCTATTGTTAGTAATATGTAATTTATCCTTAAAATCGAGTGCGGTACCGAAAGATTGGAGGGTGACCAATGTAACGCAAATTTTTTAAAAAGGTTCCAGAGGAGATCCTGGAAATTATAGACCGGTGAGTCTGACATCGGTGCAGGGCAATATGGTAGAGACTATTATTAAGAACAAAATTATAGAGCATATTCAAAAGCATGGATTAATGAGACAAAGTCAACATGGATTTAGTGAAGGGAAATCTTGCCTCACCAATCTACTACATTTCTTTGAAGGGGTGAACAAACATGTGGATAAAGGTGAGCCGGTTGATATTGTGTATCTGGATTTTCAGAAGGCGTTTGACAAGGTACCTCATGAAAGACTCCAGAGGAAACTGGAAAGTCATGGGATAGGAGGTAGTGTTCTATTGTGGATTAAAAACTGATTAAAATATAGAAAACAGACAGTAGGGTTAAATGGTCAGTATTCTCAATGGAGAAGGGTAGTTAGTGGGGTTCCCCAGGGTTCTGTGCTATTTATTTATTTATTTGTAGCATTTATACCCCACTCTTTCCCGCTCGATAGCAGGTTCAGTGCGGCTTACAATATATGGGTACAAAGTATCACAGAGATAACACAATGTATGGGTACAAAGTATCACAGAGGTAACATAATGTATGGGTAAAAAATATCAGAGAGGTAACACAATTGTATTAGAGAAGGACAAAAGGAAGAGATGTGGGGGGAATGATTGAGGTATGGTTAATGTTAATGTTGTGGATTAGGTTCGTAAATTAAATTGGGTTGTTTGGATAGGCTTGTTAGAAGAGGTATGTTTTCAGCAGCTTTCGGAAGGGTAGATGTTCGTTGGTTGTTCGGATGTATCTTGGTATGGTGTTCCAGAGTTGGCTGCCTATAACAGAGAAGTTGGATGCGTAATAGGTTTTGTATTTGAGACCTTTGCAATTGGGAAGGTGAAGATTGAGATATGTTTGAGAAGATTTGGACCCGTTTCTGGCTGGGAGGTTGATCAGATTGGTCATTTAACTTGGAGATTCTCCTTGGAGGATCTTGTGGATCAGTGTGTGGGCTTTGAAGTTTATTCGTTGTTTGATAGGGAGCCAGTGGAGTTTTTCACGGAGTGGTGTTGCGCTTTCAAATCGTGATTTACCAAAAATGAGTCTGGCTGCTGTGTTTTGGGCGGTTTGGAGTTTTTTCAGGATTTAGGCTTTGCAACCAATGAAGATGCTGTTGCAGTAGTCAGCGTGGGTGAGTACTGTGGATTGTACCAGATTACGGAAAGTTTTTTGGGGGGGAGCAATGGTTTTACTCTTCTCAGTACCCACATCATGTTGAACATCTTCTTCGTCATGGCTTTTGCATGAGTTTCAAGAGTTAGATGGTTGTCTAACGTTACTCCTAGGATTTTTAGGTTGTCGGACATGGGATTGTAACATCGGGGGTGATCAGGGTGGTTGGAATAGATTGGAGTGTCTTGATGAGAGGATTAAGCATTGAGTTTTTTCTTTAATTCAATTTCATTTTTAAGGCATTGGCCCAGGCGGCTAAGATGTTCATGCCAGTGATTATTTTTCAGAGATTTCTGCAAGGTTGGATTGGAAAGGGATGAGTATGGTGACGTCATCTGCATAGATGAAGGGGTTTAAACCAGCTTTGGATAGGGATGTAGCCAGAGGAATCATCATAAGATTGAAGAGGATTGGGGATAGAGGCGATCCTTGGGGGACTCTGCATTGTGAGGACCACGCAGATGATACAGATGAGGTTATTTTATTTATTTTATTACATTTGTACCCCACGCTTTCCCACTCATAGCAGGCTCAATGCGGCTTACATATTATATACAGGTATTTATTTGTACCTGGGGCAATGGAGGGTTAAGTGACTTGCCCAGAGTCACAAGGAGCTGCCTGTGCCTGCAGTGGGAATCGAACCCAGTTCCCCAGGACCAAAGTCCACCACTCTAACCACTAGGCCACTCCTGGTGGTGATGAAACCTTTTATCCATTTAATGATGTTTCCTCCGATTCCTAGTTTGTCTAGTAGTTTTGTGAGAATATCGTGGTTTACCATGTCAAATGCGCTGGATAGGTCGAACGCAGAAGAAGTATATTGTTACCAAATGAAATATCTTGTTTGAATTTGAGATTAGGGTGAGTAGTACTGTTTCAGTGCTGTGTGCTGGACGGAAACCCAATTGTGACTCATGTAGTATGGAGAATTTTTGTATGAACTTGTTGAGTTGGGAGGTCACTCTATTTTCCATTAGTTTGGTTAGAAAAGGGATGGAGGCCACAGGTCGGTAGTTAGTGATGTCTTTCGCTGGTTTTTTGTTTTTTTTTTGTATTGGTGTGAATAGAATATTGCCTTGTTCGGAGGGGAAGGAGCCTTGTTGAAGTAGGAAATTTAGGTGGGTGGTGAGGTCCGTAATGAATCGAGTTGGGGGACCACTGCTTTTTAACATATTATAAATGACCTAGAGATGGGAGTAACTAGTGAGGTAATAAATTTGCTGATGACACAAGTTATTCAAAGTCATTAATCGCGGGAGGATTGTGAAAAATTACAAGAGGACCTTACGAGACTGGGAGACTGGGCGTCTAAATGGCAGATGACATTTAATGTGAGCAAGTACAAAGTGATGCATGTGGGAAAGAGGAACCCGAATTGTAGCTACGTCACGCAAGGTTCCACGTTAGGAGTCACAGACCAAGAAAGGGATCTAGGTGTTGTCGTTGATGATACGTTGAAACCTTCTGCTCAGTGTGCTGCTGCAGCTAAGAAAGCAAATAGAATGTTAGGAATTACTAGGAAAGGAATGGAAAACAAAAATGAGGATGTTATAATGCCTTTGTATCGCTCCATGGTGCGACTGCACCTTGAATATTGTGTTCAATTCTGGAAGACGCATCTCAAAAAAGATAGAGTGGAATTAGAAAAGGTGCAGAGAAGGGCGACGAAAATGGTAAAGGGGATGGGACGACTTCCCTATGAGGAAAGGCTAAAGCGGCTAGGGCTCTTCAGCTTGGAGAAAAGGCGGCTTAGGGGAGATATGATAGAGGTCTATAAAATAATGAGTGGAGTGGAACAGGTAGATGTGAAGCGTCTGTTTACGCTTTCCAAAACTACTAGGACTAGGGGGCATGCGATGAAGCTACAATGTAGTAAATTTAAAACGAATCGGAGAAGATTTTTCTTCACTCAACGTGTAATTAAACTGTGGAATTTGTTGCCAGAGAATGTGGCAAAGGCGATTAACTTAGCGGAGTTTAAAAAAAGGTTTGGACGTCTTCCTAAGGAAAAGTCCATAGACCATTATTAAATGGACTTGGGGAAAATCCACTATTTCTGGGATAAGCAGTATAAAATGTTTTGTACCTTTTTGGGATCTTGCCAGGTATTTGTGACCTGGATTGGCCACTGTTGGGGGATGCTGGGCTTGATGGACCTTTGTTCTTTCCCAGTATGGCAATACTTATGTACAGCATTTTAAGCAGCGGTAAGCTTACCGCTGCTTGGTAAAAGGCCCCTTGTATGTTTAATTATATCAACTGGTTCATTTATTTTACTGTTTTGGATTAGTTCTACTGAGAGACATATCTGGTTCCCAGTATATTTATTTGTTTTTTGATTATCATTAGAAATCCATTATATATGTAACATACTGTTTATTATTGCTAATATGAATATTTTATCTACTTATTTAACCATTTTGGGGTCGATATTTCAAAGCAATTCAAATGGCCCCAAGTTCAATACATTTTATTTAGCATAATGATATAGAACAACAAACAGTGCATCGGTATAAAACTCAAAGAAAAATACCTTTGCAAAATGTCATGACATCATGTCAATAGTGAATTTTCATAGTACAGTCATTAATGCCTAAGCCCCCCATCCTCCCCAAATCCCAATCCCTTCCCTTACAACAAGGTAAACAGGAGACTGTTAGCCAAGAAGTAGCAAATCATGGAACAAAGAAACTCCAAGTAAACTCAAGAAAACACAGCCATAAACAAGAAATAATTGAACTAACAGTTAATAGGTAACACAAAGACCTCTCCTCCTTCTCCCTCCCCCTCTCCCTCCAAAGAAGATCATCGGAGACTTTGGGGTCCTTTTACGAAGCTGCGGCAAAAGGGGGCCTGCGCTGGAACGTGTTTTTGACGAATACTGAGGACCCCTTTTACCACATTGGGTAAAAGAGAGATCTTTCTTTTTTTAAAGAAATGGCCATGAGGTAAGTGAAGCACTTGCCACCACCCACTGAGCTGGCGGTAAGGGCTCCTGCGCTAACTGGGCAGCATACAGCACTGCCCGATTACTGCCAGGTACACACTGGCACAATTTTTGCAGCGCCAGAAATGGCGCGCGCTGGAGGAGGGATCTACCGCGGGGCTGCTGCGGTAGCCTGGCGGTACTTCCCTTTTACTTCATGCACTGGGCTTACCGTCGCTTCGTAAAAGGGCCCTTTGTAATTAGATCTCCCAACGATGGAAGGAAAAAACAGGAAAAGAAAATATAGGGCCCTGTTTACAAAGGTGTGCTAGCGTTTTTAGAGCACGCTAACCATGTAGATGCTGACAGGAGTATCATGGGTATCTAGCGCCTTTGTAAACAGGACCCATAATGGTATTCCCAATATAAAACTCCATGGTCTAGGACGTAGCAATAAAGATGCAAAAGGGAAACAAAACATACAAATGGAATGCTCCACAGAAATAGATATGTAGATGATAGAGCAAAACCTACTGTGACGTACTAAAGACCCAACATCATACCATACAGTCTGGGTTTACCTATACAGTATATCAGAAGCCTACAGACAGAAACACTTTACTACATCTTCAGAGCGTCCATCCCCCCGAAACTACAAGAGAGCATTCCTGTGGAGCAGTTTTTACGACTTAAATGTATTTGTTCATCAACCACTGAATTTAAGAGACAAGCTAAGGACTTGTTTCTTAGATTCATTAAGTGTGACTATCCAGAATCAGTTGTTAAGATAGCATATAAGAGGGCCCGGCCCGTGAGCAGCCCATGAACGATTGTTACTACCATGGTTTGCTGAAAATTCGGAACAAGTAGCATATTCTACCTTATTCTTCTGGAGTGAGAAACTGTCCGCTCTATTCTTTTGAAGCATTGGTATATCTTAGGTCTACACTCTAGTTTACAGAGTCCCCAGCTTTGCTTTCAGGAGAGAAAGGAATCTTCACGATATGCCTGGTTCCCTCTCATTTGCCAGCTGATAATACACTGTGGGCCACTTTACGAAGTTGTAGCAAAAGGGGGCCTGCGCTGGTGCTGACACGTGTTTAGACGCGTGCTGATGCGCCCTTTTAGCGCAGCGGGTAAAAGGCAGGTCTTTGTTTTTTTTTTCAGGAAATGCCATGCAACATCACTAACTACCGACCTGTGGCCTCCATCCCTTTTCTAACCAAACTAATGGAAAATAGAGTGACCTCCCACTCAACAAGTTCATGAAGCACTTGATGCATGGCCATTTCGGGGTGGGGTGGGGGAAGCACTTATCACACGTTGAGGTGGTGGTAAAGGCTCTCGCACTAACCCGGCAGTAACCGGGCGGATTACCACCGGGTACACATCAGTGCTACAAAAATTTAAATATTTTCATAGCGCCGGATATGAAGGGTGCGGGCTCCCACAGCAGCAATTCCCTTTTACCGAGCGGAAAGCTTATGTTGGGCTTACCGCCGCTTTGTAAAGGACCCCTGTCTGTTCCTAATGGCCTCATTGGCCATTTTCTATGTATACAGCGCTGTCTTTGTTCTAATTCATTTTCAGGGGTCCGTTTTGGCAATAAACGGTCGTCTGATTCATTTGAAAACTTCAACTGATTGTAATTCTTCCACAGTAATTTTATGCCGTTTGGTGTACATGTTCTTAGTGTACATTGGTAAACGTTGCGTATATTGAAAGCAAGGATTTTGGAACATAAGAGCCGCTGAAAGTGCTATGATGTTGCTGCCCCTATGGTGGAACACTGGCCTATGTGGTAACTCATTTAAGATCTGCGGTTGGTAGCCTTGGCTCAACTAAGACCTTCACCGTGGGGGTAGGGGGTAATTTGGAAACTATCCTATGTATATAAAGATGGTGGATTCATTTTAAGGAATTGAATTGCACTTGTGACATCTGACATTATTTTTTGGGAGAGGTGCTTTGGTTTTGCTTTTCTTGTAAGGATTTTTCTATAGGTATCATGTTTATTTAGTTGTTGCAATCAAGCTCTGTAGCTCTGCTATCGTCATGACGCAGAGCGTGTTCTCTTAAATTTGCTTACGTCATTGAGCACCATCCTTAAGTCAGTTACTCTATATGGCGTTTACGACAGTTGAAGGTTTGCAGTAAGTAACTATAATGAAAGGGTTTTTTAATTATATCTGTGGCATATAGATATTATGACTTTTTCTTGTGTGGTTTAGATTGGCGAATGATTGAAAGCCATTGGAAGCAGGTCTTTGACTGAAACGCTATGGTTTAAAAGAGCGTTTAACACCATGATTTGTGTGAGCGCTATGGGAGATCCTAGCCACTGATGAAATCTGATGTGTTCCGTGTTACTACTACTACTACTACTTGACATTTCTATAGCGCTATCTAGGGTTACGCACGAGCTGTACAATTTAACAAAAAAGGGGCAGTCCCTGCTCAAAGGAGCTTACAATCTAAATGGTATGATGTTAGTTCTTTAGTATGTCACTGTAGGTTTTGCTCCTATTATCTATGTATCTAGGAGTGTAGCAATGCCATTTAAATCACTTGTCTGAGACTAACAGGGCATTTTCAGCAGCACACTTAGGGATCCTTTTACTAAGCCATGGCAAAACGTGGCCTGCAGTAATGTGGGTGCATTTTTTGGATGCCGCGCTGGGCCAGTTTTTACCGTGCCTGGGGAAAAGGGTTTTTTTTTCAATGCTTGGGAAAAGGGCCTGCGGTAAAATTGAAACCAGCGTGCGTCTATTTACGGCCTGAGCCCTTAACGCCACCCACTGATCTAGTGGTAAGGGCTCACATGCTACACGTGTGGTGACCGATGAACGCCAGAAACGTTGCAAGTGTAAGGAAATAAAAAAATAATTTGTCCCGGCGGTATAGATGTGTGCCAAATTGGAAATTATCGCAAGGAGGCATGCTAGCCTGGCGGTAGTCTCATTTTGGCGCATGCTGCACGCGCGTAGAGCCTACCCTGCCTTTGTAAAAGGGGCCCTTAACCAGATAGTGCTGTTGAATATACCCGGTTAGCATCCATGTCAAAATCGGCTGCTTGGTGAGCGGTCCAGGGGCAGAGTCAGTACTTATGCGGTTCAGGAAAGAACTGAAAACATGGCTATTTCGAAAATATTTACATTAGCTTCTCTAATCTTTCTTTTAGATAGTTATTATAATTGCTAAGTTGAGAATATTATTTCTGGGGTTTTTTCTCCACTTTTATATGTAAACCATTTTGAGCTTTGCCGTTAAATGGTATATAAATCGTAGGAGAGCAAAATGATGTAAATCGCTACTTAAAATATATATTTTGCGCAAAAGGTTGACGCAGAGTGTTCACTAACCGCTATAGCTACAAACAAGCATTAAATACTTTAACAAAACAGAAGCCTCAGCTTCCCTGAGGAAAGACCACACTGGCTAATTACATGAATCTCAGTGGGGTTACTATCACTGTATTCAGTGCATCAGCAAAAACAACTCTCAAAAATTACTAAGGAGAAAAATGCTACTACTGAAAAAAGCAGACCGCAACTATATATAAATAATGGGTGAAAACTCTAGTGCACTTTGGGGTCCTTTTACTAAGCTGCAGTAAAGGGGGGATCTGCGCTAGCATCAGCGTGTGTTATTGATGGGAACCAGATATAAAATAGGGAAAACGAGACTGTTGGTGATTTCAACTTGTTTTTTGTCAAGAAACCTCGACGTACACCCTTCAGTTGTAATGATATTGATTTGTTGAAGGTCATCCGTAGGGTCCTTTATCCAACTTACAATACACTTTTTAAGATCAGATAACTGGTTCCTAGCTTCCTGTAGACAATCCTGCTTGGCCCAAACCACAACAGCTCCAGCCTTGTCAGCCCGATAAATTACAATATCTTGATTGAACTTTAAACGAGTCAAAGCCAGATATTTTTGAGAGGTGAGATTTTCAGGTTGAACCACCATTTCTTGTACTAAGTTGTGAAGCAAGTGGACATTGTTTCAGCGAGCGGGCTTGGATTTGATACAACGGCTGACAGGAACCCTTTTACTAAAGGGATGGTGCATGGCGACAGGCTTATCACGTGCCAGTCTGGAACTACTACCGGGCTACCTCAGGAGCCCAGCGGTAGTTCCCAACCCCTACGCACGCAATTTATGGTGGGTGGCCGTCAGTGCTTCCCCCCCCCCCCCCCCCCCCCGAAATGGTCACGCGGCAGTAGTTCACTTACCGCACGGCTTTTTATCTGTTGCAGTAAAAGAGGGCCTCAGTACGCGTCAAAACACACGCTGACGCTAGCACAGGCCCCCCCTTTACCGCAGCTAAGTAAAAGGACCCCAAAGAGCACTAGAGTTTCACCCGTTATTTATATATAGCTGTGGTCTTCTTTTTCAGAAGTGGCTTTTTTTCTCCCTAGTATTTTTTGGAAGTTGTTTTTGCTGTCGCACTGAAGCTAGTGATGATAACCCCATTGAGGTTCATGTAACTAGCCAGTGCGGGCTTTCCTCAGAGAAGTTGAGTCTTCTGTTTTGTTAAAGTATTTAGGGGCCCTTTACCAAGCCGCTCAGGCACCTACGCACATCCAACGCACGCCAGTTTGGAACTACCGCTCAACTACTGCGTAGCCTGGGCGGTAATTTCATTTTTATGTTTAAATCTGTTTATTGACGTAAAATTCAGAAGGTACATACATAGGTTGCAACAAATGGGCAATACTGTACAGTAAACAACTGTCAATCCTTCTTTCATCGTCAATTCTTTCCCCCCCCCCCTTTTATCTCCAATCAACCCACCCCCCCTCCCTCATCCCTCTTATTTAGTGGCTCCTCATTGTTATTGTTGACTATTCGACAAGAAGTTACAACAACTTGACCAAAATGCAAAGGTGCAAATTACACAGGTACTTATTAAACCAAGTGAACATTCCATCAACAAAAACTTTTCACATTTACTCTCCTCCCCTCCACTACCTACTTAATCTTTTTTATTGAAGAATTCTGCCTGCTTGTCAACACACCAATTTAGAAACAAAACAAGATATGCATAATGACTCTATTCACTTATTAATTGCTGTCACATATTTGTCTACAGCCAACATTTAACACAACTCGGCACTTGGCACTTGCTCCCCTTCCCAGAAAACGCCACACTGAAAGCATCTTAAAGAAAGTTGAATTTATTTTGGCCGCAGCCAGGAACGTTTAGCTTACAATTCAAAACATATCATACGTCAAAACATAATTATCGTTACACACACATAACTACATATCATCTGTTAATAACTTGGGTACACAGTTTTGGACCTCGCAAATGCTTAGTATGCCCCCCAGGTTGCTGCACAAGCAGCCTGTGGGTTCCCTGTGCAATTACCCGCACCCGTAGAATCCTGGTGCATCCCGCTTAAGGATGCCCCGCCCTAATATCAAAACTGCGTTCTGGCCCCCTGGCCGCCTAAGCCAGGAGACACGCTGTTCACATTTTCCTGCTGCCAGTCTGCAGCCTACTGTTGCTTATGCTTATCACTTTGGAGGAGGTCTTTCTGCCCCCGTTCTCAGCATCTCATTTAGCACTGTTACTGCCAAGTTGCTGTGTACCCCCGTCGTTATTGCTCTACCTTCCTCTTAACGCCTGCTGCGACAAGTTGGCTATGGCCCCTATGATGGGTGGGCGGGATGGGACAGCGCTGCTTACACCTGGCCGTCTGGGTTTCCGAGGGCGGTTTCCCTTTCTTCCTTTCCTTTTATTCTCCTTCCTCCACCCTCCCCCCTGCCTTAACCCTTTGTCCGCCTGGTTCCCCTCCCTCTTCCCTGTGCCCTCCTCTCCTCTTCCCCCCCACCCTCCCTAATGTCGCTGGCCATCGGCCCGGTTGTGCCCAGCCTCCCTTTAGGAGGTGGCTGGGTTCTTTCCCCTCCTACCCCCCTAACTGCCTATGCCCACAGTCCCTCCCAACCCTTCCCACCATGTAAACTCCGCCGTAAAACAGTTGGATCACAAAGTCTTACTCTTACTAAGTAATCCTTCCCGCATCCCCCTCCCTCCCTCCCCTGTCCCCTTGAAATAAGCTCAGGAGAGCAAAGACTGTAAAAAAAAAACCACCCAGGTAGGAGATCAAAGCTTATTAAGTGCCAGACTGCGAGACTTAGACGAGAATGATTGAATGTAGGGTTCCCAAGTTCTTAAGAAGGCTTTTCTTGTCTTTGGGAGAACCCCACCATCCTACGTTCCTGCAACAAGAGCTCATGTAACCTGTTCCTCCAGTGCCAATTATCTGGCGGATCTTCGCTCATCCATGCTCCCATAATGAGCTTCTTCCCCAATAGGCTGGCCTTATGATTAAGCTGATGAGTCCCTTTACATTGAAGCGCAAATACTTCATATTTATCCAGTAAAATCCCCAGGGGGAAAACGGGACCCTGGAATGCAACAGCGACTCCAAATACTTAATATCTGTTTCCAGAAGGCCTTTATCCGATGACACTCCCAGAGAGAGAATGAAACAACGTACCCTGCCTCTGTTTGCACTTGGAACAGAGAGGATCCGATACCCCCCCCCCCCATTCGGAACACTTGAGCCTTGGGCATGTATGTCTGTATAAAATTCTGTACCGACATTCACGCAAGTTAGCACTCACCGACAATGTTGGTATCCGAGATGTCAATTTCCGAAAATCTAACTTCAACTTATTCTGTGCCCAACGCCGCTGGATATCCCTGTATCTTTTCCCCCACCTAATTCCAAAAGGGCCCTCTGCAAACCTGATACTGAGAGCCTATCCCCGGGAGTTACGGACCAAGAAAGGGATCTGGGTGTCGTTGTCGATAACACACTGAAACCTTCTGCTCAGTGTGCTGCTGCGGCTAGGAAAGTGAATAGAATGTTGGGTATTATTAGGAAAGGTATGGAAAACAGGTGTGAGGATGATATAATGCCGTTGTATCGCTCCATGGTGCGACCGCACCTTGAGTATTGTGTTCAATTCTGGTCGCCGCATCTCAAGAAAGATATAGTACAATTGGAAAAGGTGCAGCGAAGGGCGACTAAAATGATAGCGGGGATGGGACGACTTCCTATGAAGAAAGACTAAGGAGGCTAGGGCTATTCAGCTTGGAGAAGAGACGGCTGAGGGGAGACATGATAGAGGTATTAAATAATGATGAGTGGAGTGGAACAGGTGGATGTGAAGAGTCTGTTCACGCTTTCCAAAAATACTAGGACTAGGGGGCATGCGATTAAACTACAGTGTAGTAAATTTAAAAGTAGAGGAGTGTGGTAGCCGTGTTAGTCCACTCTTAAGGTTATCAATAGAAATCAAACAAAATAAAACATGGAAAAGAAAATAAGATGATACCTTTTTTATTGGACATAACTTAATACATTTCTTGATTAGCTTTTGAAGGTTGCCCTTCTTCCTCAGATCGGAAAAAAAAAAATGGGCAACCTTCAAAAGCTAATCAAGAAATGTATTAAGTTATGTCCAATAAAAAAGGTATCATCTTATTTCTTTCCATGTTTTCTTTGTTTGATTTCTATTGGTAAATTTAAAACAAATCGGAGAAAATGTTTCTTCACCCAACGTGTAATTAAACTCTGGAATTCATTGCCGGAAAATGTGGTAAAGGCGGTTAGCTTAGCAGAGTTTAAAAAGGGGTTGGACGGTTTCCTAAAGGACAAGTCCATAAACCGCTACTAAACGGACTTGGAAAAATCCAAAATCCCAGGAATAACATGTATAGAATGTTGTACGTTTGGGAAGCTTGCCAGGTGCCCTTGGCCTGGATTGGCCGCTGTCGTGGACAAGATGCTGGGCTCGATGGACCTTGGTCTTTTCCCAGTATGGCATTACTTATGTACTTATGAATGGATCCAAAAAACTCTCGTATGCGACGACCATGGCCTCTGCCCACCTTCCCCGGATCTAAAGATCTAATATTCTTATTTATTGCATTTGTATCCCACATTTTCCCACCTCTTTGCAGGTTCAATGTGGCTTACAATACATCATGGATAGTGGAAATATATAAGAGAATAGACATTTAGTATTACAGAAGTATATTGGGTAACATGATAATGATAAAGCATGATAGTAGTATAACAAGCAAATATTATAAGACAATTCTGGATATATGTGGAGGAGATCATATTTGTTGATCTTTATGGTATGCTTTGTTAAAGAGATGGGTCTTCAGTAGTTTGCGGAAGTTAGTTAGTTCGTAGATATAATGCGCCAACTGTTGATATGCAAAAAGATGACTATAGTTAATGCCTATCCCCAAAGCTCCCAATTCCAATAATCTCCCTCCCGTACCCAATACATGTTCGAGCCTCGTTATCCCCATCTCTGCCCATCTACAAAACACTACAATATTTGATCCTGGGGCAAACATTGGATTACCTTGTAAAGGCAGCTGATCCGAGGTATCTGTTGCTAGTCCCCAGAACTGATTCAAATCTCTCCAAGTATCCCTCAGCGGACTCAACAATATACTGCTTCCTACATGTACAGGCAGTGTCCTTCTGGGGCACTGCAACAAATAATACAAATGGTATGGCTTGAAAAAGTCCCGCTCTCCCTTTGTGGCGTAAAATCCTGTCTATCTAGCAGCCAATCTCCCAAATGTCTGAGCAAACATGCTTGATTGTATCTCCGGATATCAGGAATCCCCATTCCCCCCACTCTCCAGGGCCCCATTAAGAAATTCAAGGGAAGCTTAGGCTTCGCATCCTTCCAGGCAAACTTTAAGTACCTATAAATTTGATTTAAATCTTTGCTCTTTAACAGCAAAGGCAATACCTGAAATGTACACAGCCACCTCAGGAATTCCACCATACGAAACAACTGTATCCTCCCATGCATGTTTAACGGCAATGCCCTCCACGTACCCAGCCTATCCTTCATCTTAGTTAATAATCAAGTGATATTTAGGGAATACAAAGCGGACGTCTTCATGGAAATCCTTACTCCCAAGTATAGGAGGGAATCGACAGCCCATTTTAACGGAAACTCAGTCCCCCACTCCTTCTTCACAGTCGCTTGTGCTGTCAGTGCCAGAGATTTAGAGTAATTAATTTTAAACCCAGCAAAGTCTCCATATTCCTGCATGGTCTCCAACAAAGCCCCTAGAGATCTTTAGGCTGGGTAATATGCACCAGTATGTCATCCACGAAAGCAGAAATTTTAAACGCTGACGACCCCCAATTCACCCTCACTATTTCTGGATGGGATACAATCTCCCTAATTAAGGGATCCAACGCAAGCACAAACAGTAAGGGTGACAGGGGGCATCCCTGCCTCGTACCCCTTCTTATCAAAAACATAGAGGACTGTTCCCCATTAACCCACTGCATTCTGAAATACACCCTCCACCCCCACGTTCTCCAATACTGCGAATAGAAAGTCCCAGACTACCCTATCAAAGGCCTTCTCTGCGTCAAAGCTGACCAGCAGAGAAGGCCTTTTCTGTGTTTCCACTATCTCTAAAGAAGCCAAAAGTGCTCTAACATTACTTGCCACTGATACCTTTCACGAATCCTACCTGAGGGGTCGCTATCAGGTCTGGGAGCACCCTAGACAGCCTATTGGCTAAGATCTTAGCATACAATTTAATATCACAATTAACAACGATAAAAGACTGTAGGATCCTACTTCCCTCTCATCTTTACCTGGCTTCAGCGCACTATCACTTTTGCCACATTAAGAGAGTCTGGCATGACTCCAGAAACTGCCATAGTGTTGAACAAATTTAACAGTGGGGGGTCACCTGCTCCTGAACCAACGTATAAAATGCCATACTAAACCCATCTGGTCCTGGCGCTTTGTGAATTTTACTCTGCTGAAATGCCAGCATTATCTCCCTCTGTAATATACTGTTAAATATTCCGTTTGCGATTCTGAAATCCTGGGCAACACCTGGTTAACTAAATAGACAATGCTATCCTGCATTGTTTCATTAGGCTCCCCATATAACGTCTCATAATATTTCCTGAAGCGCTCAGTAATTTCTCCAGTTTCTCGAAGAAGATGTCCCCCTTCCGCTCATACCTGCATGATTCTCGTGGGACCCCCTTTCCCTTCGCCAGTCTCCCCAACAATGTCCCAGCTTTATTCCCATGTAGAAAAGTTGGTATTTATAATAAAGGTATGACT